>NC_041399.2:92396757-92740924 GCF_900747795.2 Erpetoichthys calabaricus
ACCTGTTTCTTCCTGTAAGATCCTTTGGGTTTCTAATGATCATATTGTAGGAGATAAAGTTGAATCCAAACTTGCTGCTCTGTTACATATGCCAACGACAACATAAAAATACATGAATATCTTACGAATGACCAATAAGTAAGAAAAGTAAGGTTGTTGTTTCACTATAGAACTTTTCTTAGTGACTTTACATCTTTCTAAGCACATGTTCATCTTAATAAACTTTGCATTTATTGAAAGGAAAAAAATTAAGATAATTTTGCTCCTGAAAGTATCGTCAACAGCTATATTGGTAACTCTACAAATAAGTGAAGAATCCTTCCTATCTGTAGCCTATTTCTGCAGTTCTGGTAAAATGCAATATTCATTGTTCTTTTGTTTGGGGTTCAACATATTAACAATTTAAAGTATTAACTGATTCTGGAGCTGCTGTTAAATTCATTAGCTAAAGATTTTACCTAACCAATTGCCATTATTACCTGCAATTAACCATTTTCATGTAGTTACCACCTTGTCCATCAATGCTGGAGCAACCCCTCTATATTTTTCATTTCCATCAAGTTCTTGAGACCTGCCTATTCATCTGCAAACCTATAAGCCATTCGACCAGTGCTAGGGGTTACTGTTTCCTAGCAGACACTCCACAGAATGTAAGTGTAGTGTATGCTGCCTAGCTAGATCTCCTCAACAAGAAAGAACCTTTCATGTGTCCCTCTCATTGCCCATATGACTGCTTAACTGATTTCCTTACTGGTGTAACTATGCTTGAGTCGGGGTCTTTAATATGATCAGCTAATAATAAATACAGTATGTTCTAGATAGCCAATAACAGCAGTTTTTGAGAACTTTACATCTCTCTACACTTGAAGGACTTTTTTTTTTTTTTTTTAAAGAAAATGACATTACAGGGGCTTACAAAATATGTGCATCTTCTGATGGACTGGAATCCAATCTAAGGTTCATTCTTATGTTCTAGTCATTGCTGCCTAGATAGAAACCAGCTACTTCCACGCTGTGCTGGACAAAGTCAGAAATTAATAGACTGTAGGACTGCCATTATTTTAAAATTCTGTTTTAATTTATTTGTTACAGCTATCACAGCAGTGTGACAGCTGTAATTACTTTATAAGCCAGCAATCACGAGTGCGTGTTACCATGATAATGTACTGTAACTGTCATCAGCTTTTAGCTTTAAAACAGACAGGTAGGACTACTGAAAAATAAAATGAAAACATTTCAAGGCAGGTTTTCTTTAGTTATAGATAGATAGATAGATAGATAGATAGATAGATAGATAGATAGATAGATAGATAGATAGATAGATAGATAGATAGATAGATAGATAGATAGATACTTTATTAATCCCAGGGGGAAATTCACAACATGTTTTACATGTTTTTAGTTAACATGTTTTACAGCATTATAAAATAAGTATGTTCACAAAATTTGATAGACTAAGTGAATTGCATTAGTCACAATAAAGAGAAATGAATGTAGGTTCATGTTAATAGATTTGTGAATTCCTGGGAAAACATTAACGCAAAGTTTAATTGTACACATTGTTAAAGTAATGAAGCAAACATGATTCTTTGAAAATGCTTTTTTCTTTGTCTTTATTTATTTTACTCGCTTAAAGGTAACCCCT
The DNA here is from genome assembly GCF_900747795.2 of Erpetoichthys calabaricus. Lineage (NCBI taxonomy): Eukaryota > Metazoa > Chordata > Cladistia > Polypteriformes > Polypteridae > Erpetoichthys > Erpetoichthys calabaricus. Next base: position 92,398,403 of record NC_041399.2, read on the forward strand.
TCAACTGGGTTCCCACTACTCATAAATTCAAAACTTAATATCAGTTGTTGTAGTTGTAGTTTTGTCTACAATTATTGTCTAAGCACTGTGTTGATTATATCTGTGCTACTGTGTGTATGTGCATGACTTACTAGCATTTAATAGCTCCAAATTAATTTAATAGGACTGATGCCTAGTGGGAAGATGATATTTAATGATGGCACCACTCCATTACTTTTATAATTACTGTGGTACTTCATAAATGTGAAATTAAATAAAAGATGCAGAAAAATAAAAAAAATATTTCAAATGATACTTTTTAATATAGTGTAACACAATATTAATCAATTGATAAGATTGTCATCCATAAATAAACTGATCACACTCTTCATACTTAGTGAGCTCTCTTTTCAGGTTCTTTATAACTTAGTGTTGGTCTTAGTACCTTTAATCTAGTTAATAATTTCTTAAAACATTAATGCTTATTGTATCATTTTTTTGATTTGTTACCAGTACCCTGTGGAGGTTTCATGTTTATTCTTTGATACTGACCCTGTAAAGCCTTGAAGTAAATACTCTGCCTTTAAATGCCTGTGACGGTGCGGGTCCGGCTCCATGCTCACTCTTCTCATTTTGGGAGCCTCTCAAACCCGACACCGTCAATAATCTTGAAGGTGATGAGCTGTACAAATGAGGACACCACATGAAGCAAGGGGAATGTGCAAAGTGCTTTTATTAAAAATAATTCAAAATCAGAGTGTTCCAAAAGTAAAGTGCTCCAAACTATCAATAAATAAATAATCCGTAAAAAAAGTGTTCTTGTGGAGGTTAAAATCAACAAATAGAAAAATCAATTAAAAACAAGGTTAAAATAACAGTGCAGGAAACTCATTTTAAAATCCAACATGCCCTGATGCCTTCCTTTAAACTTAACATCACTTCAGCTCATCCTATCCGGACCTCGCAGCCCGGAGAGATGTCAACCAGCAGGTGCAGACTCCCTTCTCATCCAGCCTATGTCCCCCGCCATCAATCCCATGGCATCTGCGGGCAGCCCCGAGCCCTGCTCCGCCCACACTGCTGCCAATCCAGTCTCCACCTGGCGAAAGTACCCCTAAGCATGATGGTTGCTCCTACTCCCAAAACGCTCAACTGGAACGACCCACAGCTCCCTCCTGTGCGAAGGCCACTCGCTCCTCCTAGGGCTTCTCTCCCATTTACCTACTTACACTGTTCACCACCTTGCTTCCTCTCTATCGTTCTCCTGTCTGCTTTTTCTCCCATCTTTCAACCTCTGTTCTGCTTTCTTGTCTTTTTTCCTCCTCCTCGCATTCGCGCTTCCCTTTTTAAAATGGGGAAATGGCACAGCCATTTCGCTTAGTGGCTCCGGGCGCCAGTTAGGGTCATGGACGATCCTACACCTGTTCACTAAATGTAGAAACACCCACTCCTGCATCGCACCCAGGAACTGCTCTTGCCACGTTACCACACCCCCTCCTACCAAAATGCGAGTGTGGCAAATTTTTATTTAAAAAGATGCCAATCAGCTGCATACCTCACTTTACCACAGTGCCACAGTCGCTGTAAAATACCTACAATCAAACATGCACAGATTCTTCTTTTCATTTCTATTGCTAAAACTGTACATGCATTATATGTATGGAGGAAAATGATGGAATGATTTTGGCTTTGCAGAAGAAATTGAATATGTGAAAAAGAAAGGTACGTGTTCCTTGTTCTTCTGTCACACAGCTACAAGGTATTCTACCATCCTTTTTTAGTAGACGTAATAGTAGTGGTGGTATTGTCACGTGATTCGTATACAGTGAAATTTTTACATGCATTTCCAACCAACATTTATCATGTTGTCACTGCCCGGCTCCATGATTAAAAAAAGAATGTATTCAATTATAGTTTGTCCATTTTATTTACTGAAATAGAAAACACAAATCAGTATAACTTTCCTTACCATTGAAGGATATTTAGATAGACAGATGAAACAGTTCAACATTACTAAGTCCTTCACCTTTCTTTATTTTCAGATATTGTATGATGGATACAGGTAGCTGGTCATGTTTTGGCTCATTTTGTATCTCATTATTGTTTGGCTGCTAACTAAAAAAAAGAATCAAATAAGGCAAATAAATAGCAAGCTAATTAAAATGAAGGCAGATGTGTTAATTAGCAGCAAATACTGGTCAATAATTAAGAAAAAGGTTAGAATGAAAACCAGCAGCCACAGTAGCTCCGCAGAACTGTGGTTGGAGACCCCTGTTCTATAATATCTTATTATCTTTTCTCCCATGTCACAAAAAGACATTTTTAGAGATTTTTTATAAATGTCAGTATTAAAACCAAACTGGGGAGCTTCTTCACTGAAATAAAGTAAAGTCAGAGTAATGTAACTGTGTGTACAGGCTCTTGTTTACTGCAATATTTGTACTGTAGGGATTAAGTAGATGAATGATTTTAAATAAGGAGATAAAAAGACCATTTTAATCAAAAGTAGGCACTATTTAGTTTTTAATGAAGACTCACAAAGATGTGCTTGTAATATTACCAAAATATCTAGATTAAAATACTTCAAATACGATTTCAGCAATGTACATTAAAAAGAAGTACTCTTTAGTGATAAAATCAGCAATTCTTTACTGAGCTTTGTACTTCGAGGAATAATAATTATTTGTTTTATTGCTGCTCTGTTAGCTGACTTTCTATTATCATCAGACATACTTTAATTGAAAAAACGTAGGGGGGAATAATAAATTTCACTGAAAAAAAAAACGTTAAACTACAAATTAAAAAGACAATTTATATAATTGAACACAGGCTGATCTGTCTGCACGTGTCAATTTCTCTGAGGAGTCATGAACTTTTCTTGAAACTATCTAATGTGAATAGACATATTTCATGTTGCTGCAAAATATGGGGATTGATCCAAGTTTGACAATTACAAATATTGCCATACAATTAGGCTACTTCCCCAAAACCTGGAAAAAAACTGAAGTGGTTATCCTTCCAAAATTGAGTAAGAACAGAAGCTTCCCTCAATGTTTCTGGTTCAAATGTCTAGTCAGCACCTTGGGAAAAGTTGTTGAGAAAGTCATCTTTTCTCTTCTAGTCAAACACACATCTCAGAATGATATTGTAATGACCCGGGGTTGCCAAAGACTGAGAACTCTGTACAAAGCTGGTGGTAGCTATTCGTTTAGAAATTCTGTTAGTCTCTTCTGCAGCTAGACTTGCTACCTCCTTCATCAGGTGCTCCTCTACGCTGCACAGGATGTCTGTGTCTGCATGTTCTCCTTGTTACCCTGTCCCTGTAACTGTTATATGCAATCCATCTGCCACACAATTTCACAGGCTAGTGAGCCGATCCAATGCTTGCAAATGGTCACACACCCGGTCCAAAGGACTTCAGCAGCAGGAAGACACACCTGAAGTACTTCTTGAAGTGCTGTGTCTGAGCCCCCCTCTTCAACAATCCCAAGAGTTGCTTTTATGGCCAGCTCCTCCAGGTAGTCCCATCCTTTATGACTATCCCTTTGCCACCTAAGGAAGGTGTCCCTCTCAGATCTAGACTTGGGACTCTAGGCTGTAATTAACCAGGAACAACGTGGTTTTAGGAAAGGTCAATCCATCACCCTCCAGTTACCTAGAGTTGCAGAATACATCACAGAAGGTTTTAACACTAAAAGAACTACAGGTGCCATTTTCCTTGATGTTTCATAAACTATAGCATGAAAAGTTAATCCACAAACATTTCCTCAAAGGCTTTTCTCTGTGAGAAATCTGACTAATTTCTTCCTAATTCAAACACAAAACATTCCAAGTCAAAATAGAAGGGTAATTCTCTGAGAAGTTGTTTCGCTCTTTCCCCATTCCTCTTTAACATATATGTCAGTAACATATCCAAATCAGGAGGGACCATGATCTCTCAATATGCAGATGACACATTCATTATTAGCAAATCTAGAAAATCCTGGGTCATCACTAAAAGACTGCAAGAAGCCATCAACACCTTAGAAATCTAGTTCTGAACTTTGCGTCTTGTGGCGGGCAGCTGGAACTCTTGCCCAGCCTTGATGCCTGGAGTGTGGAAGGACTTGGGGAGAGAGTATATTTGGGACAGTTTCTCTCCCGGGCCGACAGAAGTCATCCTGCTTGGTTTCCAGCAGGGCCATAGGTCATGAACATAGGAGCTCAACCCTGTTGGAACCTGTGGCCACCGCCAGGGGACGCATGGACCTTTCCAGGGCCTTATTTGGCCATACATCCGCCACACCCGGAAGTGTGGCCAGAAGAAACTCGGGTACCTGGAGTCCTTCCGGGCGCCCTATAAAAAGGGGCCAGAGTCAAAGGGAAGAGGATAAAGCCTGAGGAGAAGTGGAGGCAGATGGACAGGCAGCAAGGAAGGGACTGAATTATGTGATGATTGGTGCACTGTGCTGTGGGGAGCAAGATGAAACGCTCCCCAATTGTAAATAAATGGGTGTAGTGTGGCAAAATCTGTCTCCTGCCTGTCTGTCTGGGTTTGACTTCATAGTCTAAAGATCTATCTAGACAAAAGCTTGGCAGTCCTACTGTGCAAAAGACTATTGTCACCAACAGGTAAAGTCACCATGCTCAATAAAGGCTATCCCTGGGAAAACTCATTGAAATACCATGGGGTGATATTGGACAAGTGCCTATCCTGGAAACAACACATCAAAACCAACATTTTGAAAGTGAAAAAAGACCTACAATCAGCATTATCCTGTCATCAACAGAAGCACAATGAGCACTAAAACCAAAATCTTACTCTATAGAACCACCATTCATGCTCAGATTACATATGTGGCCCCTGTTTATAAACAACCACATCCATCTCTCCAAAGAGCGTTGAACAAATTATTAAGAATTGTACTGGACACCTCCTGGTTCATGACCAACACACAGATCCATAAAGATATTGTACATCTTGCCATAAAAAACAAATAATTCAGGAAAGAACAGTCAAGATCTTCCACCTGTTGAGCAACCACCCACAGGAGGACATCACAAATATAGTGAAAAAAATGCACTACAAAAGATACAAAAGATCCCAAGCTGCTTCTAGAAATGTATATACCCAGCACAGCAGTAAGAATAAATAGAACATCATTAACACCATAAATCCTAGACATCTTACACAACCTGATGAGGCAATGACAGTGGCTAAGCATTAGATCTTGCCCACAGGGACGTCTAAACTGAGCATTTTTCTGCTGTCTGTAGCGTCAGGTGAGTGTGGCTTATTGCTTTTCTGGACATTGATCAAATAAAGGCAACTGATCCACATTTTGCGAATCCAATGAAGGATGAACCTCAAACCACACAGGTTAAAAACACTCTTGACTGCCTGGCAACCACCCCTTAAAGGTAAACACACAAAACTACAATCGGGGCTGCAGGTTGGCATTTTCCACAGGCAAACAAACACAAATGTAACTTCATATTGAAGTCAATTAAGCACCACTATAAAACGCAACTTAAATGCCCAGGTTGCTCAGAGTGCATTCATTTAACCAAAACTTGAATGCCCATGTGAACAGGGCCTTAGGCTGCCATAACAGCAGAAGTCTCTCACTAGGCTGGAGACAGAGAGAGACAAACAGAATTGTGTAAGCTAAAGTAAAAGTAATATGCATTTGCTATGGATCCTGGAGAAAAGTCGGTGGAAACCACAACACATAGTTGTCGCGTGCTTTGGGACCAAACAAAAAAACAGTGCCAGATGACAAATTACATGACATTTTGTTATGGGGTATGTCACAGTCTCTGATCGTGTCACTTGAGATTGTTAAATAACACAACTGAAAAATCACAGTACATGTTCCATTTACAGAATGAATGCCGATCATCCAGTGCAGGTGTACTGGTAAATAGCTGTTGTGCATTCAGCTGCAGTCTCAGCCCCTTTTGTTCTTTTTCCATTCTGTTTTAGTACATAAAATACAGGACATCAGACAGGAAAGCTTCTCATCTATTTGTGAGATTCCTTATTCCTTGTCAGTACATTTTTATGTTTTGTACTTTTGGCTGAACGTTCATTGGTTCTCAACTCTAGCATCTTCATATCCTCCAACCAAAGAGAAATTAAACCGGTTTGATTTTTATCTTAGCCAGTCGCAGACTAGTTGCTCTCATTTGTTGGATATGCCACATTAGATGGTTAGCTACACATGAGCGTGCTGCTGACTCCCTCCAACTGGGTAAGATTATGTAAATGAAGTTTATGACTGAAAATCAGTGGAAAAGTCATCTAATGTTATAGACTTAATATGATATGGGGGCATTCTCTGTGGCAGTAACAATGGAGAGATGTAAGTCAAAGTTATAAATAGTTCAATAGTGTATTTATCTTGTTGTCCATTCCATTGTTCCATTTTTCTTATTGGAAACTTCCCAGAAAAAAAAATATTCTTTTTGTTGATTACATCTTTTGTCTTCGGTGCCCTTCTTCTCCTTCTCTCTCTACTTATATGGAAAGACACTACAATACATTGAAAGCATTTCAGATGAGAAAGATATAATTCCATCCAATTATTCTAGTCCTTGTTATTCTTTATAATATTTATATTTTCTAATTCATGTAGTAATATTTACTGTTGCACATACAATAACAACAAATCTTGAGAGAAACATCAACTTGTGAGAAGGCAGGGTGGAATTAACTTTTCCCTTACTCCTATAGCAAGATCAATTACATCAAATTACATTAATATTCATGTCAGGTAGTATTAAACATCATCCATTTTGAACTTTTGTGCCAGTGCCTCCGGATCTAATGAAACCATTTGCGTGCTGCCATAGTTACAAAATGTTGTACCCACTTGGGAAGTCTAAATTCAATCAGCTGGAACAGTACAAACTTATTACACATTAGATACTCCTTAGAATATGTTAAAATAAAATAAAATTTAAAAAAAATCACTTGTGGACCACATCTGACATTTCATGCAAAACTGTTTCTGGAAAATGATTTAATAGTGCATGCTGCATTCAAATTACAAAAAAATAACATGCCTGCAAGAAGAGAAGTGGTCAAGTATCTTCAGGTACATACAGTAAGGCATCAGGCTATTTTATGTGTCTTTGCAATTGTAATTATTAATTTATTTTATTTTTTAATTATGCAAAACTAAAATATACAGTAAAAATAATTTTATTAACTAAAGGTAAAAATAAAGACACCCCTGTTTTAAATTTGGCCTCAATAACTGAAATGAAAGTTGTTTGGAATCATGCCAGACTGAATAACCAAGCAAGAAGGGCCTTGGTCAGAAAAGTGACCAAGAACCCAATGGTTACTCTAACAGAGCTTCAGAGGTCCTCTGCTGAGATGAGAAAAATGTTTGGAAAGACAACCAGCTAAGCACTCTGTCAATCAAGAGTTTATGATACAGTGGCTAGATGGAAGTCACTCTTGAGTAAATGGCATATAATAGCAACACTTAGACTCTGAAAACATGAGAAAAATATTCTATGTCTGATAAGCCAGAAATTCAACTGTCTGGGCATAACTCCAAACACAACATCTGACAAAGACAAGCACTGCATATCACCTATTTAATATCATCCTAACAGTGAAGCATAGTTGTGGCAGTATCATAATATGGGGGTGCTTCAAAGTGGCAGGGAAAGGGAGGCTGCTCAGAGTTGAGGAAAGGACGAATGCAGTCAAATATAGAGAGGTCCTTGAAGAAAACCTGCTTCAGAGTGCATGTGGCCTCAGACTATGATGACAGTTCACCATTGAACACGACAATGGCCCAAAGAATACAGCCAAGACAATGTAGGAGTGGCTTTGGCAGAAGTCTCTGACTGTCCATGAGTGGCCCGGCCCAAACCCAGATATAGACCCCTTAGAACATCTGTGTAGTGACCTGAAGATGGCACTTTACACACTTCCCATTCAATCTAGTGGAACTTGAGAGGATCTGGTAAGATAATTAGAGTGAACTCCTAAAATCCAGGTGTGCAAAACTTGTAGGGACTTACCCAAAAAGACATGAAGTTGCATATGCCGCAAAGGGGCTTCTACAAAGTACTGAATTAAGGGGTTAAATGCTTAAATCAATGAGAGATTTCTGTTGCTGATTTTTAATAAATTTGTAAAACTTTCTGAAAAAATGTTTTTTAAGTTGTCATTATGGATTATTGACTGATGCACAAATTTATCCATTTAAAATTAAATTTATGACACAATAAGCTGTGTACAAAGTGAAGGGGTCTGAAAACTATTTGAGTTCACTGTGTGTGTGTGTGTGTGTGTGTATATATATATATATATATATATATATATATATATATATATATATATATATATACATACACATACAATACATACATACACAGTACCTGTGAAAAGTTTTACAACACCTACATTTTTTCAGCTTGTATGAAAATACATGCAGTTTACTTTGTTAATGTTTCTCATCAAAGTAGCCACCTTTTGATAAGAGCCAAACTCTGGTAACCATTTTGATTCAGAATGCCAGTCTGGGCAAGTCACCACGTCTGCCTTAAGCAAAAGAACCCCAGACCATCACACTTCCTTCCCCATTTTTGACAGTTGGTGTCACACACTGAGGAATCATCTTTTCACCATCTTAATAACATACAAACAATCTGTATGATGAACCAAAGATTTCAAATTTTGATTCATTGGTCAATAAGACTTTCTTCAGGTCTGCAGTTTTTTTTTTTTTTTACTAGTATGCTGCTGCTGGAGTATGTGAATTTCCCCTTGGGATTAATAATCTATCTATCTATGTATCTATCTATCTATCTATCTATCTATCTATCTATGTATCTATCTATCTATCTATCTATCTATCTATCTATCTATCTATCTATCTATCTATCTATCTATCTATCTATCTATCTATCTATCTATCTATCTATCTATCTATCTATCTATCTATCTATCTATCTATCTATCTATCTATCTATCTATCTAAGTCCACAGCCAGTAGTTCAAGGCCTGATTTCGTCATTTAAGGAATGGCTTTCTTACTGCCACTAGCCTTGTCAAACCTATGGCACAAAGTCTCTTCTTTACAATAGAAACTGATACTTGCTTTTTTTTAGTTGCTGTTAAGCTGGGCTTGAAGCTGTTGTGCTCTGAGGTGCCTATAATGCAAGCTGGTAACCTCAGAAACTTGTCTCCTGATTGGGTTGCTACTTTGGATCTCTTCCAATCAGACTTTCTTCCAGTTTCTAATCACCTTTTGGTTGTGTAGGACATACTAATCACTGACACTTTGATTTTTTTACAGTTTCTCTAAATGAAAGGCCTGTACTACTAACAGTAATGATGCTCTGTCTCATTTAATTTGTTAATTGCTGTTTTCTTGCCATTATCACATGAATTTAAAACTTTGTACAGTGTAATATTGTCCATTTAGTACTTCAGAAGGTGTGGTAACACAATTTGTTCCAACTCCCCTTTAAGAAAGACAGAAGGTTTTTAAGTAATCAACAGAAGTTGGGACACCTGTGCAAACAGTTTGCTTCAACTTACAAGGCTTTCATTTACTTTAATTGCTGCAGAACATCTGTACGTTAAAACCTATTAGTTGTTCCCTGAAAAAGTGCCATTTGCATATTCTGAAATTTCCTTTTTCAGTTTTGGTTAACCTAAACTTCTGAAGAAAAACTTGAAAGACTGTTCTAAAACTTTTGAATGGTAGTATCCTCCTTAATTTTGTAAAATATTTAACATTAAATTCAATAAACTTAACGATTTTCTCCCCATTGTCCCTCTTGATGGCATACACCAATATATTTTTTTTGTAATAACATTTTCTGTATATATGATGCTTTCTCTCTCTGATAATTCAATTATTTTGAAATGACAGGTGAACTACTCTGTGTTTATTCATTTAGCACTCCATCAACACTTATTTTAATAGTGTCTACATTTTTTTGAATTTTTTTTTGAAAACAAAGCACATTTTCAAAAATAATGTAACATCTCATTTTCAAAACACATCTTAGTGGTTAACCTTTAGAGGAAACTTATTTATTTCATTCGACCTTGGTGAATCAAGAGCTGACAATTGTTACACAGCACAGAACAAAATATCCTTACTTTCCTTTATTTATACCATTAACAGCCTTCCTTTTCTATTGTATTTTAATATATGCTTATATAGTATATCAGTCAGTATATTAACATTTACTGTGAGTGCTCTTAACAAAGTCATTTTTCTGCATAAGATGTATAAAAATTATAATTACATGAGCAGATGCCAAACTTGAAATAAAATATACAATTTCAATGCAAAGGAAAGAGATCCTATTAAAAAGACATTAAGATCATCATAAATCAAATGTCATGCAACATATGTCTACACCTACTGAGAGTATTTTTGTAAAAGAAGGATCTGCATGGTACTCATTGGCTGAACAAAATATGTTTTGCATTAATTTACTGTGGTAGTGTAGAAGGTAGTTTGGCTGCCAAGGAATTACAAGTGATTCATGTGGCAACAAGCTAACACCTGAAAAGGAAATAGCTCAGCAGAGTCCATGCTTACAGAGATAGAGACTTAAAAATGGAGACTATCTATACTGTACATAAGAATGTACATAAGAAATTTGACAAATGAAAGGAGATCATTCAGTCCATCAAGCCCGTTTGTTTAGCTAATAGCTAAGCTGTCCCAATATGTCATACAGTTTCTTCTTAAAGGTTTTCAAGGTTTCTGCTACAACTACGTGCCACGACAAGAAAAAAAAACATACAAATTGTTACAGCCTATCTTCACTCTTAATACAGCTCTCAGTTTGAAAATATGACCTCCTATGCTTCCTCTCTTTACGCTGTTGGAGTTCGCCTTTAAAGTTCCTCAACTCTTTATAATTCTTCTGTGTTTATTTCTTATAATGTCTAAGCACTGATACATTTCCTGAGGCTTAACCAATGGTATCTTGAGTTGCTTTGAAAAAAAGAAAAAAAAAACTAATCTGTTCAGTTTCTGGAAAGAAAAAAAGAAAATTCCATATATAAATGCTTCTAGGAAAATGAGCTATTTTAACTGTGCCCTTTATTAATAACCTTCAGTACTGTATCTTTACTGGAAACTGGATTGTTTATGGCAGCATAGATTCACACCATTGTACAAGTGGAGAGGGGTAACATTTAATTTAGTATTTAAGAGAAAATCCTAAGTTGAGTAAGAGTATCTTGTAAAATGTGAAATTATCAGGCAAAAACAGTATGCCTAAACTGTTTTATTCCAACATCAAGGAAACCTTCAAATACAATTTACCTAGCATCAGCCAACAGCCCAAGAGTGAACTGAAACACACAACTCTGAGAATAATTAAGCCAACAACATTACATTTGAAGCATGTAAAGCAGAACATTAATTTTTTCAAGATGCCAAACATTTCTATACAAAAGCATACTGATTTCAAAGTGTTCAGTTTCTTTGAAAATGTGGTCTCACACATTTTTATTATTTCTGTAGGTTTAATCAATTAGTTTATCAACCTTAACATACTGTATGTTAATTTCATGCTGAATTCCATTAAAATCACTTTGCAGGAACAATACTGCAAGTTACAGTAGTGAAAGTTGATGATGACAGTGAAATTAACTAAAAAGTTGCTTTAGTTGCTGACTAGTTTTTCCAGACATAACTGAGCATTTGCTGTCATTATAGTGCTCTTTGGTCAAAAAATGCTTAATGATCAGTGTACCAAATCTTTTTACTTAAATAGTTTAATTAAATTATTCACCAGTGGGGATTTTTCATTTATCAAGATAAGGTTAAAAATAAATAATAAAGCAAAAAAAAAAATCAAAAGATATCAGGGCTAATATTCAAATATTTTAACTAATAATATCATCTGTGGAGTGAGTCATCTACTATATAATAAAAGGCTACAGTCTGTGTTTGTATGTGTGTGAGCAATCTGATTGGTCATTTTGGCTTTGGTTCAGATGGTCAGGTTGGCTTTGGTTTGTCAGTGATTATACTGTATTAAACGTTATACAGGTCCCATGTTCATTTCCTGATTATGACTTTTTTTATTATTTTTACAAAAACTGAGTTAAAATTGAACATTTCAGTGACAACAAAGGAAAAAAAAATAACTAACAATACCAAACCTGAATTGAATAAAAATTTTGTTTTCGCAGCAGATAATGGCAGGTCTACAATTAGTGGTAGTAAAAAAGCAGTCAGGAGGGGCCCAATTAGGCACTTTAGGCATGGGAAAGGTGCTATATAAATAAAATGTATTATTATTATTATTATTATTATTGAGGCACCGTAATATGAGACAGTCTGGGAAGCAAGCTTTATAGGAACATGACTGAGGCATAGGACAAACACTGAGGGCAAGAGATATCAAATATCAAATATTTTTAAATGTATTCTATTACATGCCTTCAACAGGTAATGTAGCTAGTGTAAGTATAAGGCAGAATTATCTGGCATCCCATGGATGAGAATGGAAGCCAGAATGGAAGGACAGAGATGGACTGGCATCCTGTCCGGGATGGGTGCAGGACCCTTACCCAGTAAGGAAGACAAAATAAAGGAGCCATGGGCAAAGCTCTTATTTCAGAATATATTCATCCCCCATCTGCTAAAAGGTAGATTCCCAGTACCTCAGTAACCATGTAGACACCTGCTGGTCATGATGGGAGTTGTAGTGTCGTGAGTCAGCCCTGCTGGGTCACATGGGAGACACCAGGGGGTGCTATAGGGATTCACAATCCCTGTTTCTCGGGGCTTCCATTTGACATGGAAGTGCTTCCATCAGGCTATGTTCTGGCACCAGAAATACCCCCGGGTCTGACAGAAAAGGAAGCCGTCCATCTTCTTCCAGTGGTGTCAGAGTGAGTCCAGAAAAAGGAAGGTAACAATCGCTGGAGGGTGGTGGATGGAGACAGAAGAGAAAAGAAGGGAAGGAAGGAAGAAGAATTTGATTGGATTTGTGGTTGTGCAATCTTAGTTGATGACTTTATGAGGTAATTTGATTTAAAAAAAAAAAAAAAAAAACTGTTTTGAGCCCGTGGCCGTATTTGTGTTGGTTGTGTCTAGGGTTTGTGGCACAGTGGCACGTTCTTATCTGTCAGTTTTTTTATTAGCACAGTGATTTTATAGTTAGTTTTATGACCTCATTGCATAAATCCTAGTTTGATTCTCAATCGGTATGGAGATTTCATATTCACTCCAATCAGAATTCTTTCCATAGGCAAAAGATATATTTTATAGTGAAAAGCTGCCCTACAGCGTATGATGATTGTGTCCGGCATTTTGTGGTTTTCTGGTAAATTCTTGTCTGGAACACATTGTTATATATGATATGACAACAACCTTCAAACCTGTAAAAGAAAAGATGGTTCAAAAACTGGGAGATGGAGATTAGTCCTGGCTCAAATACTCAACCGAGCGCTACAGACAGAGCTGCAGTAATCATATCCTGATATGGCTTACAAATGGAGTCACAACCTCTCATTACCAGATGACACAAAGGGCACTACTACATCTAGGAATAGTTACCTTAAGGAAATAAGGAAGATAAAGGTTGTGGTGGTTATTTGATTCAAGAATGCTAACATAATACAAGTCGATCTAGAATATCCCAGGTCTGTTATTTCTAAGAAGTGAATCAATGTAGAGTTAATTTTATGTTTTAAACCTAAATTTCTTCTCACTTTTCTCTTCCAAACAAATGAAAAAAAAAGTTTCCCATGCACTCTATTGTGGATGTATTGATTATTAATGTGGAAGTGAATGGTTTTCCATCTGAATCAAACCTTCACCACAAAAATTGCCTTGTGCTCCTAAGACAGAATCCTCAAAGGGCATCTAGAGAAATTCCATAAGGATTAATTTCCTTTAAACATTTTCCACTTTGAGTAATTAGAGCTTAGTTTTCGCTCAGATTTCTTTCCCCTAATTTTTTCTTGTTTAAAGATGAGTATGTACTTAAAAGCATTTACTGCAGGTAGTTTTCTCACCAAGAATCTATGATTCTGTTCCCTAGTTTCCCAGTTAATTAAGAACAAGTGCAAAGAAGCAATGTGGAATCAGGGTGGAAATAAAAGAGCCCAGTTGCAGTGAACCATGGACTCTCCAGCAGGGAATTCACAGAGCTGAAGTCAGACTATCTGAGTTGACAGGGACTGCTGGTAAATTAAGCACCCTAGAGGCAGTGAAAGGGCCAGACTGTGTACAAGGAGAAATTAATGAATGTTAGCTAAGCTGACATTTAAATGTAAAACATTTTTTTCTTTTTTTTTTAATTTGAGTTGCTGAATTAATCAGACTTTTCTGTTCTTTTAATCACAAATTCAATTCAAAAATCAATTTTTAATTCACTTTTTTAAATACTCTGTTTTTAAACAGATTTTAATGCAAGGAGTTATTTTGAACAGGTAACATAGGGGCAAGTGGTATTTGTATGAAGTAAGACAGTGAGATCTTTCCAAGACATTAAGTACACTCGAATCAGGTCTTGAATCATAGAAATGGTACTGCTTTACAGCTTCAGGTTATTGGTTTTGCATCTTGATCTCTAAATTCTTTCAGTTTCTGTGTTGGTTGTTCTTTGGGTGTTTTGGCTCTACTCCCATTTCTGAAGGAAGTGAATGTTAAGTGAATATGGCATTTGGTCATTGGTCGATGGATGCAAATGCTATGTAGTTACTTTACATGGCAAAGAAGAAGCATTCTATGTAATGTACTCTGTGGCATCTCTTTGTATTACTTTGCACACAGCTGACTTGTTCATCTACTAAAGTCTGCTGAAATCCTCTAATAGCGTCATATCTCATCATTGCTAGAAGCTGCACAACAGGTGTCAGGGAATACTTGTGGTGGGTGGGTCTGGACTGGTCCTTGGCTATTGGCAATCATTTTTTTCTCACCAATTATTCTTTGCTGTGTTCCTATTGTTTTCATAATGCCAATAAAGCCAGATTGTTCTCGTTAAAGTACTTGATTAAACATGGACTCATTCTTTTATATTTTTCAGAAGGCATCGGTTAACACTAGAATCCCTGAAGCCTATGAAAAAACTTGTAATACCAGGCCACCTTAAATTCCCTCACACCTCCTCATCAGTGTCTTTTGTTTTGCAAATGTGTCTGTGCATCTGGGTGTGAGGTGCCTTGAATTGTATAGGGTAAATAATGTATTGTTATATGGAACACAAACATTTCATGTGTGTTCCGTGTCTACAATGATCTGTGTTAATGTAGGATGACAGGAATTGCGAGGAAAGAAATGCTGAACACATAACTAGAACAGAAACTTTTTCAAGTTCTACTAATAATTGGTAAAATGCTGATGTGAAGTGTATAATGCGTGAAGACTGAATTCCAAATATCAAATAAACACATGTGTCCTTCAACAACATTGGAGGAATTCACCCAATAAGAATAAGTCTGTCTGCATTCTCAGGACCATTGCTTTGCTCGCATACTGAAGTGACTTAAACTGCAGGTGGAAGCTCCTGTTTCACTTTACATAACTGTTGTTACAGTTCTGCCTTTGTACAGAAACAGCTCCATAAGCTTTATGACCTTAGTCTTGGAAAGTCTTTCTCCCGTGGGATGACTGGGATCTTTTCCTGAATAAGGAGTGGCATTGCACATGTACTTTGTTAGCATGCCCGTGTCGATCAAACACAGGAAGCTCTGCAGTCAACTTGTGAGTTTACGCTTTAGGAAGATAAGTAAATAAATATAGGTAAATAACATTCGATCTGGCTTTTATATAAGTAACATATAAATGTTTTTTATTTAAAGATCATCACAAAACATAATCACAAACAGGACTTTGCACGATACCTTGGCGAGCTCTGTAGGCTCTGCTAGTTCATCGAAGGACATGTATGTGACAGATTCACTGGCGGGATGACGCCCAACCTCTTGCTGCATTCAAACGGTGCTATCTTTCACCTTTATGCCTGGTGCAGCTGCACTGTTCTTATGTGTGAGTGGACATTTCTTGCGAGGAGGGCTTCTGTTCTCTTTCTCTGATGTATAACCCTAATTTCTCATCTGAGTTCACCTCTGTTATAACCTGTCTTTATTTGTAAACTAACAGTGTCAGATTGGGGGAAGTGTGAACATGACTGAGACAATAAAAGTGAATAATAAAACAAAATGCTAACTTTTACAAGTACCATAAATTTACACCGGCTGTTACGGACTCAAATAAATCAAATGTATGTTTTTATTTTATAATAGTAATAATAATAGCTGCTCACTACTCAAAACAGTTAATGTATGAAGGACTCAGGATCGAACCCGCAAACCTCTCGAATTGGAGATGGCAGTTCTTACCTCTGGACCAGCCAAGCTATGTGTGTGTGTATGTGTGTGTGGTACCCTATCCCAATTTCTTTTACTTTGGTTAAATTCTAGAAAAAAGCGCACTTGTTTTGTTATATCTTTGTCTATTGTGAAAGTGTTTATTTGATATTTGGACTTCATTTTTCACACATTATACACATTATGTCAGCATTTTGCCAATTATAGTAGAACATGATAAAAGTTTCTGTTCTAGTTATGTGTTCAACTTTTTTGCCTCACATTTCCTGTCATCCAACATTTACACAGATTGTTGTAGACACGAAACACACATGAAATATATGTGTTCCAAATAACGATATATTATTTACCTTAGAAAATTCAAGGCACCTCACACCCAGATAAACATACTTGAGCTGGGAGAACTTTGTGTACGACTAAAGCTGCATTGGTGGGGAATGGGATAGCAGGCTGCTTGCTGCTTGTGCTGATCGAGATATTTGCAAAACAAAAAACACTAATGGAGAGGTGCGAGGGAATTTAAGGTGGTCTGGCATTTTGAGTTTTTTCATAGGCTTCAGGGATTCTAGTGTTAACTCCTGCTAGGGAAGTCTTTTCCACTGCTACAACCCAATGATTCGTCGTCAGAGATCCATTATTGCATTACCTCATGTACTGTACATAAATATTTGACTTTGGTCAAATGTGACTTATAGTAGTGCGTTCTTATTTCTTTTTTTTTTTGTTGTGCATTTCGAGCTATTCGTTAAAATTGATTTCTGATGCCTTCTTGACAGGCTACTGTGAATTTTTAAAATTTATTTTGTGAATTTACTTTGTGAATTTCCCCTTGGGATTAATAAAGTATCTATCTATCTATCTATCTATCTATCTATCTATCTATCTATCTATCTATCTATCTATCTATCTATCTATCTATCTATCTATCTATCTATCTATCTATCTATCTATCTATCTATCTATCTATCTATCTATTATTTAGGTATTGCAGGAGGTAGCCAGTTAACGCTGTACTTTAGGAGTAACATGAATTGGGTCAGATGTTACTAATAAACAACTTTAACGTATTGCTTTAGTTATGAAGTGTTTTGGGAAGTACGTTTTTTACAATGCATATACGTAAGTAGACATTAACATTATTCTTAGCACTATGAAGCTTTCAGGAAACCCTCCCCTTTTCTTGTAGTGCAGAGTATTTTTTTCTCATTGTGGTTTGGACCTTCACAATGCCACCCTGACATAAAAAAGATCAAACTTAAATAATAAATCTGCCTTATACATTTAACCTTTTCTCCATCCATTGGTTAATTTCTTTTTATTTCAATTTCTCCAGTCCTCCCATATTTTCATTACTATTCCAATTAGCTAAGACAAATTTATTGTGTTGAAATATTTCCCCAAAAACCAATAAAAACTACAAGCACCTTCATATTGAATGACAGACACAAAAAACTGTCAATTCATAAAGCAAGAAAGGTAAAAACAACTTTTCAACAATCAACATGTAGTTTGGAAAACAGCAGTATTTTATTATAGTCATACCACAACTTAAAAAAATAACATTTACTTCCTATTGGATAGGAAGCAAATTTCAATTGGACATGATTTTATTTAAAATTTGGCAGAGATGAGTAAACATTTTTAAAGGCTTTTCTTATGTAACCTCTGACACAGGCATGGAATATTATGAACTGTTTACCAAAACCAAAATGCTAACTAGTCTCAAAAGTCAGAAGAAAAATATTTGGAAAAAAAAAACTCTAGAGGTTTTTGTATTTCTTTTCATAGTTTAGGCCTAAGTTTATTGTGTGTTTTCACTAGTAGGAGTGTTAAAGTTTTGATTCTTTGTATTATTTCAATGTACAATGGTGTTAAGGTCACCTGCTTCTGAGGAGTATGGCAAACTGCCAGGCAATGCACTGCATCCACTGGCATAAAATGTTAGCATCCACTGAAAAAAACAGGAGAACAATAAAAAATTGAAACAATAATAAATACAAAAAAATAATGTTTTACAAAAACAAAACAAATTGCTAACATGTTAAAAATGGTTAAATAAAGATATATAAGACACAGTAAATTAGAAAAGCATACATTATTATTACAGACCTCAGCCATCACGTACAGCCACTTTCTCGTATTCTGCAACTACAGGGTCATTAACACTCACATAGCGGAGTCAGAGACAACTTTTATCCTCAAGGAATAAAGTCACTTGACAGCCTGTCATGCTAACAACTGCATTCTAACAACTGCACAAATGACCTAATGTGTGTTCTTATATATATTTTCATATTTATATATATCCATTGCCTGTTGTCACCAGTTTGTCAGAATATGCAAGTAAGAATTGCATTGTGCCATGTACACATGACAATAATCTAAAATGTAATTTACATTTAAACATGACTCGTTAAATAACACAAATATTACTTCATCACCTAGGATGATTCAGAATTGTAGCATAATTTGTATATAAATGGCTTCTTTGTTCTCTTCTGGGGGGTCTCTATGTCTGTAGGTTTTTGCTCCAACCAGTTCCACAGTCAGTGAGTCAGTATACCTTTAATTGATCTCACTGTCTGATTAGCCATCCTTTTTAATTCTTCTCTTGTTTATCATTCAGAAATGTGCAATATATATCTTTAAATGATTAACTCTGTTTTGTCATTTTTTAATTAATTTATTCTGTGTAGTTCACTTGCTTAATTGTATCTGAATGCTGACAATTAATGACCAGCAAAGCTGGCACCACAGCAAATGACTCCAAATGCTAAAGGACAGCTATTACAGTATTATCCACTTGTGTGCCTATTATTAAATAAATATTTAAACTGACATATCAAAAAGCAAAAAGAATGAATTCTTACACGTCCAACAAACAAATTCTTACTTCTTTCAGTAAACAATGGATTAAGCAGATTGTAATTTCTGGATTAATATAAAACACAGAGACTGGGAATAGCCTCTTACCTAACTATGGCAGAAGTCCAATTAAAAGAAGAAGATGGTTGGGACAAAAGTCTGCAGCCATAGGGAGCCTCCAGAACTGAACATGGGAACCACTGGTTTAAATCAATGGTTCTCCGGTTCAGTCCTGAAGGCCCCAGTGGCTTCAGGTTTTATTCCCATCCATTTCTTTCCTGATGTTAATTCAACAAGTTTTTTCTTTTTTTGTATTAATCCAGAAATCACAAACGGGCTAAACTACGTTTTCACTGAATGAGAATTATTTTAGGCAGTATCTTGTTCTTTAAATTTTCTAATTATTTATGACATCATTTACTAATAAGCACACAAGTGGGTAACATTAAAGTAGCTGCCCTTTAGACAGTCAGTGTCGCTTGCCCTGGGTGCCTACTATGCTTGACATTAATCATCAATATTCAGATATAATTAAGAGAACAAGCTCCACACAAAAACTGAATTTAAAGAAAATGAGTTCATAAATTAAGCATCAAAAGATATGACAAAATGCCAGCATTTCTTAACTACTTATAACTGTAAGCTTATTACACTTTGTAAGCTTAAATGCACTTTTATGAATTGAAAATTAGAAGAAATGAAAAGAGAGCTATTTAAACAATGAAATCGATTAAAAATGAAAATGACTTGCTTATTGTGGTATTGGTTGCAGCATATACCTGCAGTCACAAGGGGGCACCCTGGACTGAACTTAAGAATGACTGACTTAAATAACATGTTACTTTTTCAGTTTTGTTATAATATTATTCAATCAATTGGATAATTATGCTGATTATGTTTGCACTGCAGCATTAGCTATTGCTTTTATGCTTTGCAGTGTATGACGTAAGGATTAGATAATTAAAGGCTACATAGCTTGCCTAAGATGTCAGTTTATTATTTTGAAAAATTAATTAATCTGTTGTAAGAATGTAGGTTCTGGGCATAATTTTTATTTGGTGTATCATTCAATGTCTTGGGTATGACGTTAAACTGCATCCGGCCCTGCAAGCGGTCCTCCAACTTACAGGAAAATCATGGGGGTTGGTGGAAGGATTGGCACTCCAGCCATCGTAACAAAACTTTACAAAGCTCCGAGATGACAGAAAGGACTCCTTTAAACTCAGCCCATAGGAAGGCTGCTTGCATCATGAAGGGGATGGGGGAAAGCCCTCGGGAGCCCCATCCCCAGAAGAGTTGAAACCATTGGAGAGCCAATGGGGTCAGGTCTGTTGGGGATCGGAACTGGAGTGGTGCTGAGGCATCGCCCACTGCACAGCAGCATAATTGGACTTTGTACTCCAATACTGGTGCTGTGGTGAAGGAGATCAATCACATCCTCGTGGGCAGATGCTGGAGGCTCTTGCAAAACTACAGGGTCTACAGAAATGCCCAGTTGTTTAATTCTGACCACAGACTTGTTGTTGCTACTCTTAGGATCCAGCTTAGGTCCAGTAGATTACTACCTACTAGGAAAATGAGCCTGGACTTGGCCAGACTCAAAGGCAAGGCTGTTTCACTTTAGTTTGGGCAATGGTGGATGGCTAGTGATTCCCATTGCAACAAGGCATGTCATATGCCCAACAGGCATATGTAAGATCTCATATGGCATAGCACATGGCATTGCATGACTGAAAATATGGCATATTTCAATAATGCTACAAGTTAATAGCCATTTGGTAAGTGAGGGAAGAACAAACAAATAGTATAAAAACAGACTGAATAACTTGCACTCCATATTCCCTAAAGACAAAAAGACACAGTATGAGAAATAGCTCAAGACTTGCTAATAATTTCAATGCAACATCTAGGAAATTTATGGATATTGCATTTTGTGGAAGAAGCAACGTCTCCAAAGTCATCATCCTGCAACATCCCCATAAGAATACATCTGAATCAGAACCTAAAATGAAAGAACAGTAGGGGTTGTGGGGAGTAAGGATATAAAACATGATGAATATTACATGAGGAATGGAAAGATGTATTCATAACATAAAAACAGAACTTCATAACAGAAGTCACCTAAAAATGCTGACCTAAAATGAAAGTGCAGAATGAGGAAGTATTAAAAAAGATTGGGAAGTGTCCTGAATATCAAAATGACGAAGAGCATGATTAGTGCAGAGCCAGGTGGTGATGTCTGGGCTTGGCTTAAGTATTGCCTGTGTTATGTTGGCAAATCCTTCTGTGTCGACTGAAGAATGTGTTTCTGTGTAGGTTATCTCCATCATCCCACATATTGGCATGTTAGGCTAACTGGTGCCTCATTGAGGACAGGTTTCTGATCATATGTCAGGATGCACTTGGCACTGGATTCCTGCAACCCTGAAGTAGATTAAACAGATTTGAGAATATTATGTTATCTGAATGATGAGTGCACAAGGTTAATTGTCAACTGTATGAGTATTTGTTTGTGTTTGAGTGTGCCCTGGCAGCCCAATCATGGTTGGTTGCACTCCTCCACAATCCTGAACTGAACAACAGAGTTAGAAAATGGAGGGATGCACGATCATGCTTAGAAACTATATAAAACTATAACTATATAAAATTAACTAAAATAATGTTTATACTCCAAAACTGAAGGGACCTTATTCTGTTTATTGTACAGTTGTGTGTACGCAGCACTGTGTTGATGTAGAATTATTTCATGCACTAGCACTGACCTTGTGTTCAAATGTGCCTATGTTTTGTTGTGTAGCACATGCAAAATCAACATACACAGGAGCACATGAATGCAAAAATCTGAAGGCACATGAACACAGACAGACTCGCAAGGTCGTAGATACGCATGTTCATGCAACATGACTGCTAAGACAATTTACGTTATGTGGATCCTCACAGCTACCTGTACGCACAAGTATGGTACAAGTACTGGCCTTTATAAATCTAATCATACATTAAGTATAAGAATGATAAAATACAACAAAATTTCAAGAAAATCAAAAAATTTAAGAAACATCATGAATGTACATCGAGAAAGCTGTCAGGTCAGTTCCTTATTTCAGAATTTATTTTATATTTTCTGAATTTTTGGTAAACAAATTGACAATAGGTGGTTTATAAATAAAAAAAATGAATCAAAACTTCACTGAATGTTCAATGTAAATGTTATTATTAATTTTATTGTACTAATACATTCACGCGACTTAAGTCGATGTTAAATATTTAACAAAAGCCATTTTTCCTCTTGTGCAATTATGTATTTCACAAAAATGCATATTTTCATAGTATCTTTAAATCATAAGAATAAATATATTTAAACATGTTAAATGTTTGAAATGTTCTTGATTAATAACAGATGTGTGACATGTCATATATGGTATCTGATTGTTTGCTTCTTTGCTTGCTTTGTTAACTGCTAGCATATGTTGAATATTAAACCCGCTAGCATATGTTGAATACCTGATAAAATCCGTTCTACTGAAATGCACTGAAATGCAGATAAAGAGGTGAAAGAAGTTAATGAAATTGAATAAAACCTAATGAAGCAAGGACATTACACTTTGAAGATAAAGTTAATGTATTAACTTTGCGGAGGGTCTGCCAAATATTGCAATTCATTTACACTGATTATATTAGAAAATTATAATAGAACATTTCACAAAATTAAAAATGTCATTGTAATGTGTCAGAATGAAGATATCTTAGTTAAACAGATAATCTGAAACACATTAGTATTAGAATGATTACAATTAATTCAAACTGAGGGAGGTAATCTTTTTCATGACAAACTCAACGTTTTAAGAAAAGAAATTAACACCTAGAGGTTACTGTGTATCCGTGTAAGTCCACTAGCTTTACGTCTTTGAGCCTTCTCAGAAAGACCAATAATTAGCAGTCAGACTAGAATATACAAAGAGGGTCACTGCATAAAGAATAAGAAAGGGAAGTGATAATTGTTTCTGCATCTGCCTTGGCCCACTGCTGCCAACATAATACATAAAGGATATAAACTTTAAGATCAGGAGTACACTGACCACTGCAGTGATGTCACCTCTGGTAACGAGATTGCATGAAACCAAACTTTACAATATTACGATGAAGAATGTAGACAGTGAGCTACTTCCTTTCTCCTGCTTTTGAGCACAAATGTAAAGGAATGCAGTGGAGAATGCTAAATAAAGTCGGTAAACCATTGATTTATTTTAAGCTGCTGGATTCTGAAATCCATTAAATGGCAAATCTCATTATTTTTGCTTGCAGTACTATATATTAATTATTCACTCATAAAAACATATCATTTATAGCACACTGGCAATAAATGCCTCCATGGAAATATGCAAAGCTATGCAACAGCTTGTCCTTAATCCAATTTTGTCAATTTTTTACAGGCATTGACCATTTTCTTCCATATTTGATCTTAGCTAATAATATACTTTGGACATCACTCATTAGAATCAGTGATATTTTTATTTGTAGGGTTCCTCACTGTAACACAGTATCACAGTATACCAGTACTTTGGTTAAAATGTGATTTGTGATTTGTTGTACAAATCAGTAGTAGAAGCCATGTACATGATATATTATTTGATCATAGCTTCCTTTGACCTAGTCAATGGTTTGAACAACCATAATAATAATAATGATAATGATAATAATAAAACAAAGAAAAACATACTTATGGTGAGTTACATTTTGGCTAAGTAAAGTTAACATCATGCCGTTAACAAGAATTTAAAATTGCCAATGGCAGGTGTAATATTCAGAGATTAGAAATGTATTTGCTTTAATGTATATACAGCAGAATTTACTAGGTGTGTTAGCATTTACACTAATGAGTGCTGCCAGATAAGAAACTATACATTACAATTCACTGGTGACTAATGTTCATGATGTAGCTCAAAATTCTACTTATTTACATTACAACAAAAATGGGAACTCAGCAGCAAGTGAGTTGAAGCCAATCAGTGAGAGGTGCTGGGCAACTAAAATAAGACCCCTACAAATCAATATAGCTTCCTGTTTCTTTTAATGAAGTAAAAAGTTATCTATCCAAGTGCCTTTCATGCTAAAGTGAGTTAGCTTTAAAGGTGAAAGGTTCGAGGTTTGAAAATTGTTCCTTAGCAATGACTCATTCTCACCACCCAAAATCACTCATGATTGTCTAAATAATTCAGTAACATTTAAGGCTGGGATGATTAAAATGGACTCATCCTCTGACCAGCCAGATCCAGCTTCAATGACTGAAAAGAAAAGTTTCAAATTGCTTTTTGGTTTTGTGAATAAGTAGGAACATATGATTTCTGTTGGTTTCCATGATCTTAGTGAAAAAAATTAAATCTCAAGCTGCAGAGCTTAATCAACACTAGCTTCAAAATACAAAATAAATTAAACGAACTATTCAAACTCTTAAATCCAAGTTCGATTTGTGTAGGAGACCATCAATTAGATTTTTCCTGGGCTAAATGAATTAATCAAACCAGTTTGATCAAATATAGCATTAAGAAACATTTTGCAAAGGTAGCTCTCCAGTTATGTACAGTAAACACTTTTTTGAGGTCTAATATTTTTTAAAATGGATACGCTTTACTTCCTATGTTGTCCTGTTTCATAAAGTTTATATACTGCAGACTGCAATAAATTAAGCATTAAAATTTAAGTAACACTTTAGTTTGGGATTACAAAAATGAATCTATTTCTCATTTACTGTTACATAACATCTTAACAAACACTTCCTTGGATCTTCATAACACTTACAAAGCATCAGTAAAGTGTTACTTCATCTCTGCAATGTGACTTACTGAAAAAACTTCACTTTGTGTTAGGGGTAGGGTTAGGTTTAGGTGGCTTATGCAAAACACTGAGGTGGTTTAACCGAGACACATTTCTCTTGATATTACATATTTAGTATAAGATCAGTGAATCCTTCATATTGACAGCAGCCATACCACATGCGCTTCAGAACAGGTCATCCACCTAAAGCTAAGCATGATCAGTCCCGGCCAATACTTGGATGGGAGACCATTTAGGAAAGCCAGGGTTTCTGCTGAAAAAGGTGTTGGTGAGGCTAAGAGGGAGCGCTTACCCTGTAGTCTGAATGGATCCCAATGCCCTAGTGCAGTGATGGGGACATTGTGCTGAAAAAATGGCGTTGTTCTTCGGATGAGACATAAAACCAAGGTCCTGACCTTCTGTGGTCATAAAAGATCCTTGGGTATCTTTTGCAAAGAGTAGGGCGTATCCTGATGTCCAGGCTAAATTGCCCTCCAAGCCTAGTTAATCTGGTCCCCTAGTCATTCCCTGTTTCTAACTGGTTATTTCTTTCTCACCACTTACACACCTAATAGCTAATGTGTGGTGAGCATACTGGTGCAAAAATGGCCGCCGTCACATCATCCAGGTGGATGCTACACTTCACTGAAGCACTTCGAATAGTGAAAAAAATGTTATAAAAATATAAATAATAGCAATAGTAATAATAATAATTATTATAATTATTATTATTATTACATTAACACGTCATTTTACTATCATGTCAGTATGCCACACTGCACAGACACATGAAGACAAAAAGAAACCTTTTTTAACATCTTGTTATATAAGAGCAAATAAGTAATAGATTCATTTTTGCAGTACCTAAACTAAAATGTTAGCAAAATTTGAGCATGAATGCTAAATATTTGTAGACTATGGGATAAATTTACTTGCAAGCTATTTGGGCCTTTTGGATAACACTGTAAAAATGATTCTGACATTTAAAGCATGAACACCTCCAAATATCATTTTCTTCTCTCAGACTAATATCAAAGTACAAATATACACTATGGTGTACATTAAAAATATTTTAAGATTAAAAATTTGGTCAGTCCATCCTGTAATTTAAAAAGCATGCTCATTCATACCTTTTGAATGTTCAAGTTCTAATTAACTGTCATATATAAATAGTAAAAAGAGTAATATACATAATACAGTGAAATTCTTACTTACATGTTTCCTCAGAATGATTAAAAATAATATAATCAAAATAAAATTGGTAATTATTGTTTTATTTTAAATCTTTATACACTATGCAGGACCGAATAACCTGTTCTCAACCTAATTGTTCTAATGTTCAGCCTGGTCATCAATTTAAATATTTACATTTTGCCCTGGTATAATCCGACTGCAAAAAACAGCATTGGTCTGTGCCAGTTATTGGGGATGTTTGCCAAGAATCTACATGTTTCTCCCTCAGTTAAATGTCAGATTAATTTATATATGTCGGAACATTCATGGATCCGAGGAATAATAAAAGTCATAACTTATTATTTTTAATATGATCTACAGGATAAAGATTGCAAGGGGTTAACAAGCAAGGATGGAGGGTGGTGCAATATTAATCTAAAACAATAATGCCCGGATTAAATGAAAAAATAATAAATGCATAAAACAGAAATTACTGACACAAAGGAAAACACCAGGAATTAATGTTGAGTATAGCTATCATTTGTTAATTTATTTTAAGCATCCTGTGCATTTTCTCATAATGCAGTTGTGTCTGTGTTAACCATAGTAAGTAAATCATATTTTTGTCCAACGATTAATTAACACATTCTTGAAATAAATCCAGGTTTATTTTTTCTCTGCAAATTGTCTGAACGATAATGGTGAGTTTCTTTTTATTTTCAATAGAAACATTGTGTTGCTTTCCTGTAGACACTGAAACAAACACAGTGGGTAAGTACAGCAAGTAAGGATAACCTTGTTAACACAGAGTGCTTTTTTTGATACATAATAATAAATAATAATACATTTTATTTATATAGCACCTTTCCCGTTCAAAAGGATGGGAAAAAATCAAAAGGATTTTTGATGAAGATTGGGCAAGAATAAGCAAGGAAGTGTCATAATTAATGTAATGGTGTTTCACAATTTTTATACTAAACAATTTGTTCAAGGAGGTACCTTAAAGATGTGTGGAGTGGAAGGTGGACTTTGGGAAGAACTGTGCTAAATTCCAAGTTTGTAGTTGTCAATTAAAATCTGAAATTAAAATTAAGTATAGTAGTGGTATCAGACCCTAGCTTATTCCAATACTTTTCCATGTAGCATTAGTTTAAAGCTAAGCACTGCTATATGCACACAGACTGCACCTACGAATAGTTACCTTGTTTGGAGCATTATGCGATAAATTAAAACTGCAGTTGATGTAGGGTCACTAGCATTTTGATCACCAAATGCATCATGAAAGCTAATGGGGAGTAAGCCGAGCACAGTACATTTAGCAGACGGCTAATCAGCAGCTATAAAAAGCTGACAGCTGAACACCTGAGTGGTGGGCCTTTGCTGGAGGGAAAAAAAAAAAACTCAGAAATAAACTAAGAATGATCTGGAGAATGAAACAGTAATTACTAGCTGCCATGAGCTACAAGGTAAGAACCCAGTCTAAAAGAAAAGAAAGACTAAAGAATTAGAGGGAAGGAACAAAGGTATCCAAAATTAAAAACTGGCTAATATAGCACAAAACGTGACCTCCAAAGACTGGGTTTAAAAATCAATGTTTTAATGATGGTTGAAATATTTTTATTTATTCATGAGTCATTTTCAGATGTCATTAAAAAAAAAAACACTGAGAGAATCCACATGATTATAATATGTGGGTGTATAAAAGTGACTAAATACGATTTTAAAGTGTCCCTGTGCTATACTAAAACTGCTTCAGTTTTACAATAGATAAAGATGGATTTTCAGGATGAATTCCACTTAAATTAATATAAAAATGCTCCAGTGGAGACATGTTTGTATTGCTATTAACCTTTTATTTGTTGTTGTAGAAGTACTTTCTTGATCTGATGTTTTTCCTGACTATACTTCACCCACACTTTTATATAATTATCACCCCTTTTTCAAGAACTATTAAGTTACTGCCCTTAACAAGCACAGATCAAATTATTTTGGTAGGGAATGCCCAGCTGTCAAAAGTTTGCTAGGGCAAGGATCAGCATTCAGGATACAGAAGAGAGAGGAACACTGGCAATAAAAAGACCAGTGGAATACCCAGGAACTGCAGCCCTGAAATGACAATAGTCAGGGCACCAGCATGTTATCCATCTCAGGACATTAGGGAACAGGAAACCCAGCTAGAGACGGATGTATGAGGTTGGGAGCATGCACTGATAGCGTGTTGCCACACCCACCACACAACAAACCACCTGGATTGGGACCCAAGTGCAGCAGGTGACACCTCAGCAGGGATGTATCACCCTCTTCTTTTTAAAACACTAGGGGGCTCTGCCCCCTGCTTGCTTCACTCGCCAACCCCCAGGTGGGCGCTGCATGCTAGCCACTTTGTGGGGATTTTCATGGGAATTGTTACATATGCATAATAGACCTAGCTATTTTACATTACAGCGAGTAATTAACCATAGTAAAAAAATAGTAAAATGTAATAAATTGGAAGAAAATTATGTTTCATGTTGCGTTAGAGGTATTCGTTGCGTTATACATTTTCGTTCTGTTTGGCTTTGAAATGAACACGCAAATACTTTTTAAACTTACACTTTTACTGTAAAACTTCAGTAAAAACAATATTTTTAATTAACTTTTCATTAATATCACATTGAATTTTAATTGCGTGTTTGGAGTTACATCGTGACAACGCAACGTATAACTACCCGTGAGTGAATATCGTTTCTTTCTCTCTAATATGTAAAGTGACTTTTATAAATGTTTGTCCCTGTGATTTGTTAATTGCCATAGCAAAAGCAATTCTGACGGGAAACTGTAATACGATTGGCATATCAGATCTCCTTTGGTGTCTAATGTTATCCGCGGAAGATGTACCACATTACCTTTCTTGTCGCCTGTTAAAATTTTACATGTCAGAATTGTTCGACCAATTTTGAATACAACTAATCTAGTCCTATTGCATAGCCCATCACTCATACATAAATTACGCAATAACATTACGATACACCCTTCTTTCAACAGTAATTCGGCCGGTGGAAGACTGGACGGTGTTAACAGTTCTAGATATTCTATGGGATATGTAAGGTGATGTTTTCATCTTCCGCACCGTCACCACCAACTGTTTCAGCATAGTCTATTGATACCCATTTAACCAATTTGCCTTATAACTGATCAACACTTTTCACGTTAATTTGTTTGACTTCATTGTTTCTCAGTGCTAGGATTGCCCGTGTACCTATTTCTTCCGTTGATAACCCTTCGGGATGAAATTCTTCAATAAGATTTGGACATAATAAGTCTTCTTTTATTGGGAACTTAAAGTGAGGAAAACATAAAAATGTATAAGAGCTGAGAGCGCAGGAACTGTGTCTGACAAATGCATTCACACGAATGAGAGGTGAGAGGACCGTGAGCATGGGCCGTTAGCCTGAAATGGTTGAGAGGAGGGCGGGACTTGAAAAAATTTCTTGGCAATAGTCTTGTCTCGTGGGACTTAAAAAAAAATCT
This sequence comes from Erpetoichthys calabaricus, assembly GCF_900747795.2. Lineage (NCBI taxonomy): Eukaryota > Metazoa > Chordata > Cladistia > Polypteriformes > Polypteridae > Erpetoichthys > Erpetoichthys calabaricus. Next base: position 92,428,068 of record NC_041399.2, read on the forward strand.
GTTGGCAATAGTCCTGTCTCAAGATTTTCTTTTATATTAGAGAGACATGTCAAACAGAAAATTTTTGAGATGGCAACACATTTATACCAACTAGAGGACTCATAGTCCAAGGACGGAACATAGGGGACCATTCTGCCCCTTTTTATACAACTGCCAGCTACAGAGTTTCTACGTACACTTGGCCCTGTAAGGCCAATAAAAGGTTCAAATGAATGGTCAATAGAAGCTGCTAGAGGAAGTTTTAGCCCTCAAGCAAATGGCAGGTGTTTGTGTAGGAATACCACAAGGGCTCCTTTCTTTTACTATATAACCCTTACAATGTCCTCATAAGATGACTCTGTGTTGTGTCTTGAGGGTTTTAGGTGAACTGAACATTAGCTTTATCACCACAAACCAATTTAATATTAATTAACCATGTTAACCTGTGGTACTGACGATCCTAAGATTCAGAACAAATGACACAGGATTTTTTTGGGTTGAAAAATACCCTACATGGAGAGAAACCTTGACTAAAACATAATATATGGTTGTTCAAAATTAACCAGAAGGACATGGCAGTGTGTAAAATTTGTAGCTGGTGTACTGAAATGTGACAATCGGATACCTTTTGTTTTTCTTTTTTTAAAGTGAGGGCAGTCTACTAAAAGCTATTACATGTCTATACAGATGACATTTAGGATGTGTTTTTTATGGGCTGTGAACAAACAAACTTCCCTAAATGCAGTGGAAAATCTGTTAAAATCAAGGGTGGGTCAAAAATAACCTAAAAGATATGGCAAGATAAAAAATAGTTTAAAGCTGTAAAAATGATGGGATGTGTTTTTATGTTTTTAAATGTTCGTTATTTGGGGGAAATGTAAAAAAGTCATAAGGTTTCATCTTGAACAGATGAAATTTAGGGAGGTTTAATGATTTCAAACACAAAAGCAAGTTAAAACTAGAATCCCTGAAGTCTACGAAAAAACTTGTAACGCCGGGCCCCTTTTAATTCCCTCGTACCTCTCCATTAGCGTCTTTTGTTTTGCAAATGTGTCGATCAGCACACGTTGCAGGCAGCCTGCTATCCCATCCCTCACTGATGAAGCTTCAGTCGGACACCAAGTTCTCTCAGCTCAAGTCTGTTTATATGGGTGTGAGGTGCCTTGAATTGTATAGGGTAAATAATATATTGTTATTTGGAACACATACATTTCATGTGTGTTCCATGTTTACAATGATCTGAATAAATGAAGGATGCCAGGAAATGTGAGGCAAGAAATTTTGAACACATAACTAGAACAGAAACTTTTTTCATGTTCTACTAATAATTGAAAAAATGCTGACATGAAGTGTATAATGTGTGAAGACCAAATATCAAATAAACACTTTCTAGTGTTAAATTATACATACATATAAATGTAGCTTTTTATATAAAGAAAGATACAAAGAAAAGGTCAAGAAGAACAACACAAAGTATAAAAATAAACCAAAAACAACCAATACTATATCCTGATTTGGTCCACCTGTCATGTCTGTTGGCTGGTTGGTCCAATTCCCACTGCAATACAGCCCAAGAATACCACTTTTCTGTTTTCTCTCACTTTCTGTACCTTATAAATTCTGCGATCTAAGGAGACATGCAAGTAAGAATTTCGCTGTACTACGTACAGTATGCACTATGTATACTAAACATTAAAATATTGAAGGTACTCATATGCCTTGGTAAGGAGTTACTTCCAAGGACCTACGAGAAAATACTTCTGAGTTTGTAATCCCCAGTGGAATGCAGTGTACCCTCCTCCTAGTATTGCCCTAGTGGCCCAAGGTGCACTTTAGGCCTCATTTAAAGGTACTCTTTCTATTACTATTTGCCAATAGAGTATTTATTTCTGGGAATCACTTACAACCCTGAATCTGCACTACATTAATGCCATAGTAACATGCAGTATTCTTGCCAAGGCTTTTCCTAAAATCAGAGCATTAAAAGGCACTGTCATTGTTCAGTAATGTCACTCTTGCTGTACTTTTATTCCCAAAATAGTCACCTTTTATATTTCTATTTCACTGAATAGATGTAACAGCCCATTTCATTTGCATGCATGCATGAGTAGGTTAATTATTTAGCTTGCCTAATGGCTCCAGTGTCGTGAGTTCAAAGCTTAGGTTAGGCGCTCCCTGTGGAGAGTTTGCATGTTTGTCCTTTGTCTGTACTTGCTTTTCTGTAGGTACTGTACTGTATTCTGGTTTCTAGCATATGTTTGGTTGTTTGTCATATTTATATTCTCTAGTATGAAGGAGTGTGAGAATGCATGTTAATGTGCCTTACAAAGCTTACAATGAACTAGGGTCTTATCCAGGATTGGATTATGTCTTACTCCCATTATTTTGGGATAGCCTCAATTCATCCTATTAAGATGTTAAGAAATTAATTATCGGATGGGCATTTGTAAATATATACAGTAGCTTTTGCTTACAAACTGCCAAGTTGATTATGAAGAAGTGACTTCTTATCAAACCAGTCACATTCAAGGTAAAAGTCAACATTAATGTTTTGGTTTTCTGTAATGGTTATGATGATTTCTGTAGACAAGTTTGTCTGAATAAAGAAGTAAGCCAGTTCAAATCGGGTCACTTTATTACTGTCAATAAGTGATCAAGCTCTAACAGAATGTCTCTTTTATTTATATATTTACTGAGGTGCACATTTTTTCATTATAACAAGTTTGACACAGAATCCTTACATCTTTAGTATGACGACTGTAAATACTTTGAATCCAAATGCATAGTCGTGCGGTGAAATCTTTACTAGTTTTCCTAAATATCCAATTTAAATAATCTGCAGTTTTAGGACTTTGATTGACCTCTCAGAGGAAGAATGTTAGGGCCACAAGGTACAACAGTTATTTTAAAAAATGTAAAAAAAAACCCTCAGTTTCCTTTCATTTGGAACATAATGTTGCTGGCATGTTATGTAACATTACTTTCTTCAAAAGCTCACACTTCCATGTGTTTGGGTCAGTCCTTGAATGGAGTTTGCATATTCTCTTTGTACTTGTGCAGGTTTCCTGTTGGTTTTCATTTTTCTTCTTATTCTTCATAATTGATGATGAAGAGCAAGACTAGTGGACACATTTGTGAGTTTGAGCATTTGAGTATATCCTGTGATAGTCTGGAATCCTGTCCAGGATTAGGCTCTGGACCTCTTTTTCTTGAGTTACAATAGACAAGTTTGGAAAAATGAATTGATGGGTTCATAAAACAAATAATTCACTGACTGACTGACACAATGACTGAATGAATGAATTTACCTCTTATGTGTTTGAATGGATACTTTGAAAATGTACTGAAAATCAAAGTGACAAGTAAACACATCTGTCCATGAAACGGACTTGCTGTTAGAATCGTTTGTGTAGTTAAAGTGAAGTTTGTAGCTGCCAATCCAAACTCCTAGTAAAAAGAGACCATAAAGCATACTGAAAGGCAAAACCAAAAAAATTGAAACCTAATATCTTTTATTTGACCCTATTTATCTTGAAAGTGTAAACAGTCTTTCTTTTATTAATTTAAAATTCATAAACGAGTCAAACGAGTTAAGGATCTGAAATAAGATGCTCCTTACAGTGTCACACACTGACCCATGAGCCATGGTGATTATGTGAAGAAAGGATATTTCTATGAAACGCTGTTAGGGATGACATAACAAAATAAATAACATTACAAACAAATCAAATGCGCAAAATGTGTAAAACAAGCAGGACCTGACAATCATAAATAAAGTAATAAGGAAATGTGAATCAGAAACAAGTAATGGCCAAAAATATAACATATTATTTATTAAAAAATTTAAATTCTGTTACTTCAGTGTTCCATGGTACTTAAAATGATCCCCATCCATTCATGTTTTAAACCTGCTTTTGATTGATGGGTCATGTGGCCTATACTACAACTATTCAGTGCAAGACAGGACTTGGCCCAGGACCAGATACAGGGCAGAGTTACACACACTAGCAAATTAGTAGGTATATAAATAATCTAAGAAGCATGTTTTACAGATTTAAGAGAAATCAGGTTTACTCTGGGAAAAATCCATGCAAACACATAGAGAACTTCAGACTGTGAGAACAACGCTCTAAACAGTTTTCTTCTATTTTGTTAAAAGACAACATTTCCAGACATATGTCTTTTCTGCAGAAAGTATCTCCCACAGAATGAGGAACCAGTGTGTTCTCCCAGGGTAAGTCACAAGGCAGAATCCAAAACTGAGCAAACTGGAACCCAAATGAACTGCAACCCACTGTGTGGCATGCTCATGTGCTTACTCTCTGACCTCAAATAAAATTAACATTTGTAATTAACCTAACATGCAGATCATAGAAATGTGAGTGAAAACCAAAGTATCTAGAGTGGAAGAACATGGACAACAAACCGAATCCAAATCTGTGACCACCAAGCCAAACATATTTAATATGAAAAATGCTCATATTGTTTTGCAAATATAAAGGTATGATATGGTTGATAACTCCATATTGTTTTTTATATATAGTAGATTAAAATTGGGAAAAAAATTGGTTCTGGCTTTTAATATCTTTTTTTGTAATAATATGGCCATAATATATATTATATGCTTTATCTTTAGGCTTCAGGCATTCTTTTTAGTAATGCCTTAGATCTTTTTGAATGTCTATTTGAAAGTTTTCACAAAGGCTTTTAAAATGTAAGATTTGCCCACAGCACCATGAAGCCTTTTGGAGGCGGAAACATGGCAATCAATTTTTAATAACGCTCGTTCAATTTTCTCTGCATTCAGTTCAGCGTAACTAAAAAAATTCACCATTCTCATATTAATTGGTATAATCAAGATATGGATGGCAAATAGTAATATCATCAGAGAGCTAGAATTATCGTCAATAAAATTATATTTCATTAAGTGAAAAAAATATGCAGTTCCTATTTTGAGGGTATCATCTAATATCTTTGCTATCATCAAATGTAATTCAGCCTACAAATGTGAAATGTCTAAATAAAAAAGAGTAAAGTTAATCAATCCATTCATTTCTGAATATGCTTTTTCCAGTACATATTGGCAGAGGGGCTATTTCAACAGTGTCCACCACAACTAAACACTATGCCACACACACACACACACACACACACACACACACACACACACACACACACACGCACACACACAAACACACACAATCGTGCATTCCCACTGGCCCAGTTTTTCAACCATTTACTTTAAGCTTTTGGACTGTGCGAGGATGAAGCTTATGCAGTGTCACCCACAGGGGGCACACCAGCCATCCAAACCCAATACAGACAGACACCAGGCACCAGTTCAGCACAATACATAATTATTTATAAGTGAAAATCGCTTCCCAAACTGTTTCCCACAGTAGCACAGTACACGAAATCACAGTACTTTATAGCACACAGCACTTTCTTTGCCATCTTATTTCCTGTCTTCTTTCTTTCTTGTCCTCCACTCATCCTTCTGCAAGCTTCATCTCTCTCCCTCCCGACTATGGGTCCCGGATTAGTGGCAGTTGGCTCCTTTTGAGCCACACCTGGGAGCACTCCAGGTTGCCGATTAGCATGTTCCAGAAGAAGTGCCAGGTGTGGCAGAAGCTCTAAGAATGGGCAGCTATATGGCCGTAATATATATATGTTATTTTTTTTTTTTGCAGTGCAAAATTTGAAAAATAACATTTCTTAACAAGCAGAGTGTGTGTATATAGCAATGCAGACACACTGATTAATATTCATGTATACTACTTTAGAGTAGATAGTATTGAATGAAATAAAGTAAGCTTATCTTTCATCTGCAAAAGGTAATGAACGCAAAAAATGTATTTTTTACGATAATAATAACGCTAGCCTCTCTTTGATTATATAAAAAGTGTGGGTGGGAATTCACATAGTGTGTATTGGTGTGTACTAAATGTGAAGTCAGTAAAATCGCACATTGGTTAGTGGTGGAGGACGTATGTGGAGTCTGCACATTCTCCCCATGTCTACATGTGTTTTGCTTTGGATAGTATGGTATGAAACCCACATACTCAAAATATGCAAGTTAACTTAATTGGTTACTCTAAATTGACCAGAATTGGTCCAATGCTGAGAGGGTGGGTTTTGGTTTGGAAACTGAAGGGCACAGCAAAAAGCAACAAGTGCATGGGGAAAAATATGCAAACTCCTCAAAACAAATGTCCAGGCTGGGATTTTTCTCTCAGTTTTAATAAAACTTGGCATATCTTGTCACCTGTTAGGTTAGGTATTATGGCTTGAAGAAGGCATCTCTGTGATTCTGAGAGTATTTGTCTTGTTAGGGAAAATTTAGATCCATGTCTAGAATCTTTGATTTGAATCACATCCTGAATTTTCGCTAGTATTTTCCAATGGACATGCAGAATGTTGGATAGCCTAGTGTCAGCGTGTGCAAGAGTGACGCCTCTAGTGGACTGGCACCTTGTGCATAGTTGGCCCCTGCCTTTCTGCTGAGTGCTGCTTTTGATAGGCTCTGGCCACTGTGACATTCAGTCGAAGTAAGCAGGTTAATAATGTGTGGATGGATTTGAATAAAATGTTCTTTATTGTGAACATATTTATAAAACTTCTGTTTAATATGCTGTAATGAAAAATGTGTTTTATTATTTTCTCATATTTTGCTTATACCCACTTTTCAACTATAAAATTTGTCGTTTTTCTTTATCAATAATATTAAATAATTCAACAAATATTTAATCCTCTGAAAGAAAAATAGCTCACAACATTTAGAAAAGGCTTCCTTCTGTGTTTCGATTTTATTTTTCAGTCTTTGGGAAAGGCTTCTTTCTGCATCTGATTTTTTTCGTTTAGAAATCATGTATCTACTGGTTCTCTGCTTTAAACATCATAGCAATTGCTCTTAAACACTCATAGCCAGAAGCTTACCCAGAGCTGTTGGTTTGGGAAAAGGACAGGCAGTGGGTATAGAATTTGTAAAGATGTCAGGTTGCTTTGGGTTTTTGTAACTGGCATAAGAGCCTTAAAGCATGTCTCTGTCTTCCTCAGAAGACTGGAAGTCAGCATAAGAAGACCATGCCCCAGCTGGATGAGGAGACATCAAATCCCCTGAAGGTCAAAAAGAGAAGCTTCTGAATCCATCTCTTCCCACCACATGAATAGACTGAGATAGACTCAGATAAAACAAGAAACTAAAGGAGGCACTAACAGTTCACATCCAGCTACAGCAAAAGGAGGAACCCCACCCTTTGTGCAAGTGTAAGTCACTGTTTTGTTGGCTAAAATCCAAAAAGAATAAAGATAGTGTGGGCTTATTCCAAAGAATTTGAAAAGCTTTAGTAACCCTTTAAGTTTCCTCTTAGAGGTTTTTTTTTTGTTGCATACAAAGCCAAGTAGGATTATGTTGACTGAGTTGACTGAATTGCCTTAACAAATATCTTTTTTTTTTATTTTAGAATGGTTTGGCTGTGGCATGAATTTTCTTTTTTGACACTCAGGGTGCCTCAGCATGGTCACATTATTTTGCTCAGAATTACACTGCATTTCAATTAGCGATCATAATGATATTAAGTACACCTTTAGAAAATCTGTTTCAGCTTCATTATCCTGGAAACAGAAGTGGGTTAACTGTAATACATGATGCATACTGTGCACAAAAATGTCAATAACTTCTTTCAGGAGTTAAAAGCTTTTAAAAATAAAATTGCACCACTATAGATATAAAAATATATTAAAAAAAACTGCTTCCTAACTTTTCTATTAAATTTTAATGTAAAGTACATTCTGTGGCATTAGTCTAAAAATCCTGCATTAAAACCCAGTATCTGAGTCACACCACATATTTATTATACCGCCGCACAGTTTAATTTTGTTTTTAACCTTTCTCACCAATTTCATCACATACGGCATGAGACAGTTCACTTGTTTTTGATTTCTTGGACATGAAATACATGTTAAAATGAGAACTGAGTGCAGATATTGCACTTAATTGTATCAGGATTTAAAATGCCTGCAGTGTTGGGAATACAGCACTAAAAATAGCAATGCAGTTATAGTGAGATGACTTTTCTATCATTGGGTTAACTTTATTTAAGTGCAGCTTAAGCAACACCAGCTACTGCAGGAGAAAAACAGCAACAGCCACCATCATTTTCAGCACTGCTCATTTTTTACCCTCACCTAAGTGCTCCTTGTATTAAAGCCTGTTTGTTGAGTTATTATTAAGCTAATTCTGTCCTTTAGGATGTCTTGAACTTGAATATACTGGCAGAAATTAAGTTGCTGAATTGTAATGCCATATGCTCTGTGCATTTATCCATTTTCTACAACTGCTCATTCATGTTCATTTCGAAGCTGAAGCCTATCCTGGCAGAGCAAGATACAATGCAGAACCTAGACCTGGCCATCCTTTGAAGATCACACTAATTCAGTAACACACACTTACTAATACCAAGCCAATTTACATTGACAATTCAAACATTCTCCCTCTCTTGCACTCACGCATCCCCTTTTAAAATGGGATGTGGCACAGCTGTGGCAATCAGCAGCTCAGGACATCAGTTAGGGTCACAGGCGATCCTACACCTGTGCACTAAGTACAGGGCCATTTGCACCTGCATTGCACACAGGAACCACTCTCACCACCTCCCATGCCACTCACCTACACAAAGATGCAAATGCGGTGATTATTTATTCAAAATGCCAAACAGCTACGGACCTCACTTTACCACATTTTATCACTTTAAACATTGTACTCTAAGACATGGTTCCTTTAAATTTGAAATGGAAAAGTGGGTTCAGGATACAGATGGATGAACCATAACAAAATTCAGAGGCATTCTGTCTTAAGACACTTTTTAGCAATGATTAAATATTATTCATTGCATATACTGTATATTTTTGCACTCAAAAATAATGACTGCATCCTGTTTTAGCTTTACAGGAAAATAAAACATCTAAGTTGTTGTGGATTACTTAATAATAAGCATATGCCCACATGACTTATTTCAATTGCCCTTTAACTATCTTTTGGTTATTGGGTTTGACCATTTGCACCATGTATGGAATTTGGACTATTGTTAATAAACTGACCTTCCTTTAAGAAAAACTGGGTAACCAGAGTCACCCTTTCTTCCCTCTTTCAGGATTTCCTTGCTATTCTTATCTTTTCTGGAACCTAGAATGTTGGCTTTGACAAAGCAAATGAAAAAAGCATCAGACATTGTTTAGAAAGTTTGTGAGGGCTGGGCTGAACCATTCTGGCTAAAAAAGGGAGGTTTTTAGGTAAATTAGGGTTACCTAAGTTTTTTAAGTAAATTTATTCTTTTAAATATATTTTTAATATTTTGCCAATAACAACTCATAAATGATGTTCCAGTATTTTCCTTGTTTTTCACAGGCCCTTGGAATTGACTTAACTTTCTCCTCTATTAAGGCACCCATGAGTATAACATAACACTTACAAACCCATTTAACTAAATTCAGGGTTGTGGTGGGCCAAGCCTGTTGGCAGCAATGGCTGTGAATAAGCTTTGGACAGGGCACCAATCCATTGCTGGACCTACTAATGCATACAGCAATGCCCACAAAGAGGCAATTTAGAGTTGCTAACTAACTTAACTGCATATTATTGGTGGCATGAGAGGAAAATTCATGAAAACACAATTTGAAAACTCCCAATGGACAACAACCAGGTTTGGAATTGGAACCTAGGATGCTGGATACAATGATGTAGTAGTGTTGACATTTATTCCACCATGACACACATTTGAATAGGCATACAAGTACTTCATTCTTCTAATGAAATGTGAAAATGAATTTTTACTAAAATAAAATGCATGCTCTGGAACAGCTTAGAATAAAACATATAATTAAGTAAATTTTTACACTTTCATAACTATGTTCCTTGACTTTGCACTAGGTCAGGGGCTGCAAATCACTGGATCCTGGTTCCAGTGCCCAGAACCGCATCGTTAGACTTGGTACTCCAATACTGCTGGTGCGGTGAAGGAGATTCGATCACATCCTCGTGGGCAGACGCTGGAGGCTCTTGCAAAACAGCAGGGTCTACAGAAGTGCCCAGTTTATGAATTCTGACCACAGACTTGTTGTTGCTACTCTTAGGATCCAGCTTAGGTCCAGTAAGTTACCACCTACTAGGAAAATGAGCCCGGACTTGGCCAGACTCCAAGACCAGGCTGTTTCTAAGGAGTTTGCATGCAGTTTGTGTGAGGAACTTGCAGATTTGGGTACGACTGCCGTTCATAATGTGATATGGGAGACCTTCCATGACAAGACCTTGAAGGTTACTAAGGGTTGTGTTGGTGTTACCGGTGTTCCCAGAAGGAGGTGTTTCATCTCGCATGATATCATCGAGAGGAGTCGCAGCGCACAGCTCAATGGCAACTCTGGTCTTTAACAGGAACTGAAAAGGATGACTGCAAGGGCTCTGAGGGCAAATAAAGCGCCGTTTGTTAGAGGAATCTGTGAGCAAGTGACACACCATCTGTGGTCTAGCGACCCACGTCCTGCTTACAGAGGAATCGAAGGATTACGCACATCTGAATCTGTTCCTTGGAGAATCGCAGTCAGGGCTGCTGATGGAATGGTCCTTACGGATGACACTGCAGTTGTGACATGCTGGGCTGGCTACTTTGAGCAGTTTTTCAAAGCTGATCCTCCGGCTAGGACGTTGGATATCTCTAGGTCCATGGTTCTTGAGGCTGATCCTCCAACTAGGTGTGAACCACCCAATCTCACTGAGATTGCACAGGTAGTGAACCAGCTGAAGGGGAGAAAGGCTGCATGGATCTGTGGTATCCGGGGTGAACTTCTCCCAGCTGTTGGTAAGGCTGTCCTCCTGGCATTGCAAGCAATCTTTGCTTCCATTTGGGAGACTGGCATCATCCCAACTGACTGGAAAACAGGACTTGTCATCCCTATCTGGAAAGGGAAGGGTGATCGCCTGGATTGCAGCAACTACAGGGGGATAACAGTGCTCTTGGTGCCGGGTAAGGTCCTTGCTAGGGCTGTCTTCAATAGGATCCGCGATCACTTGCTCATCTACCAGCGACTGGAACAGTCTGGTTTTACGCCTAAGAAATCTACCATCAACCGCCATGCACTGAGGGTTCTCATGGAGCGCAAACGCGAATATTGGCAGAGTTTCTTTGCAGCCTTTGTAGATTTTCATAACGCGTTTGGCTCAGTTAATCGAGCTGCCTTGTGGGACATCCTGAAGGTTCGCGGGATCCCCTCGAGGTTGCTGGATATCATGGCCGGCCTGTACACTGGTATTGTGAGTGTTGTGCAGAGTGGAGGCAGAACCTCTGTGTTTTTCCCAGTTGATTCTGGGGTTCGTCAGGGGTGTGTTCTTGCTCCTACTCTGTGTTCAATGCTTGTATGGACTAGGTGTTGGGCAAGGTCGTGGGGTCCAGTGGCTGTGGGGCATCTGTTGGTGAAGAAAGATTCATGGATCTTACCTTTGCTGACGATGCTGTGATCAATGCGGAGTCAATGTAGGCTCTGATCAGGGCGCTCGAGAGACTGAGCGAGGAGTCTGAGTGTCTGGGCTTGTGAGTGTCCTGGATAAAAACCAAAATCCAGGCTTTTAATGACCTCTTGGGAACAGCCATCAGCAGTGTGCCTGTTTGCGGAGAGAGTGTCAACCTTGTCAAGAGGTTTACTTACCTTGGCAGTGACATTCATGTCTCTGGTGACTCTTCCTATGAAGTCAGTAGACAGATTGGGAGAGCATGGAGGGTCATGAGGTCGCCGGAAAGAGGTGTGTGGCACTCCTGATGTCTATGCAAAAGGAAGAAGACCCAAGTCTTTAGAGTCCTGGTGCTTCCTGTCTTGCTATATGGTTGCAAGACATGGATGCTATCCAGTGACCTGAGACGAAGACTGGACTCCTTTGGTACTGTGTCTCACCGGAATATCCTTGGGTACCGTTGGTTTGACTTCGGTTGCTCATGGAGTCTCGAATGAGGCACATTACCTGCATTGTGAGGGAGAGTCAGTTGTGGCACTATGGCCATGTGGCGCGTTTCCCCGAGGGTGATCCAGCTCGCAAGATCCTCATTGTTGGGGACCTGAGTGGCTGGTCCAGGCCAAGGAGTCGCCCAAGTAACACCTGGCTGCGGCAGATAGAGGGTCATTTCCGGAGAGTGGGATTTGACTATGTGTCTACCTGGAGGGTTGCCAACTAGGATCCCAAGTTGTTTCGTCATGTAGTGGGTGCGGCAGCACACTGTACCAGTACGTGCTCCCCAACTTGACTTGATTTGATAACTATTTGCTGGCACAATGCACAGTATGGCTGCCTAACAGCTCTAGCAGATTGGGTTTAACCTCCAGCATAAATGGTTTATGGGCATGCTTGACATTCACCATTGTGTGTGTAAGATAGGGTGTGTGATTGACTGTTCCCTATTATGGACTGCTAATGCATACAGGGTTGCTTTCTCCTTTATGTTAAATGACACTGGGGTAGGGACTGGCCATCATAACTGATAAATTATGTTCCAGGGTTTTTAGTGCCCCTTGTATTTCACAGGCCCTTGGAATTGACCTAACTTTCTCCTCCATTTATTCACCCCTAAGTATTATAACATAACACTTACAAACCCACTTAACTCAATTCAGGGTTGTGGTGGGCCATGCCTTTTGGCTAGCTAACTTAACTGCATATCACTGGTGATATGAGAGGAAAATTCATGAAAACACAAGGAGAATTTGAAAACTGCACAGATATGGAATTTGAACCTAGGATGCTGGATACAATATTGTAGTAGTGCTGACATTTATTCCACCATGACACTTATTTGCATAAGCATACAAGTACTGCATTCTTCTAATGAAATGTGAAAATGAATTTTTACTAAAATAAAATGCATGCTCTGGAATAGCTTAGAATAAAACATGTAATTAAGTACATTTTTACACTTTCATAACTATTTGCTGGCACAGTGCACAGTACGGCTGCCTAACAGCTCTAGCAGATTTGGTTTAACCTCCAGCATAAATGGTTTATGGGCATGCTTGACACTCACCCATGTGTGTGTAAGAGGGAGTGTGTGATTGACTGGTCCCTATTATGGACTGCCACTGCCTACAGGGTTGCTTTCTCCTTTATGTTAAATGACACTGTGGTAGGGTCTGGCCCCTCATAACCGTAAAACAGATTTTTTTTCATTATACATTTTTGAGACATTTATAAAGAAACTTTAGTAAGGTTAAAGCCAATTATATTTACTAATCCTTAAAAATCAGCAGAAAGTTTAATTTTCTACAACACTTAACACATTAAAGCACTGATAACATGGTTAATACCCGAGAAAAAAATCTGTACAACTCTGCACCATTTCAACAACCATTGGATTTTCATTTTTATTTTACTCAGAATGAAACAGAGTTGTTAGAAAAGTGTGACTTTTGCAAATATTTTGCAATAACTCAATGAAATATTTATAACGCCCTGGAGTGAAAGTATAATTAAGCTACATGCTTATTAAGTTCCGGACACATTTTGAAAAAGGCTTCAAACTGCCTTTAAACGTTGAGTGCCTGTATGATCCCAACTGTGTTCTCTCCAGATACTGCTGAGATTGCCCACAACATCATTTCTACATTAGCGTAGCTGGAACTGTAAAGATGAAAAAAGCTGCACTAATGTAACGTTCCCTGGTTAGCTTTTGTATTTTATCAGCCACATTATTTGGAAGTTCATTCTGTACTTAATCCACTCTCGCAGATGCCTGGAAACTCTAAACTGTAAAATTTTCAGTTTTAGCTGTACTTTGTACCCTGAAAATGGGCACTTTATTGCTAAATGTCAGAGCAACTACCAAGTCACCAATACTATGCACTTGACTGTTTTTTTTATCTAATACAGGAGCAGGACAATAACCTCTTCAATAGCTTTTCATAAATTCTATTAAATATACTAATTCGATTTTCTGCACAGACTGAAAGGCTACTTTTTATGCTGAAATGACTACATATTTCATAAGTATGTCTATAACTGCAAGTGTATAGTGGAATTAGGAATTCACAGAACAAGGTACACTGTTTGTAACTGAAGGAGTCACAAACAAAGAGTCCATCATCTAAATATATAAGATTATACTTCTAAAAAGCCAATCATTCTAAAAAAATAGACATTTTGAAGAATATACTGTATGTGAAGATTATACTTCTAAAAAGCCAGTCATTCTGATAAAACATGTCATATAAAGCAATGACTATGACCCTATACAGTATATCCAAGCCAAAGATTTGTTTAACCATTGCCATGGGTGTGGGTTTCTTTTGGGGGAAGACTTTGTGATTGCACACTTTCCTAACTATATGTCTTTTCCACTCTTAGTTTAAAAGGCCAGCAGTGGAAGATGCACCCTGCCACTGTGACTTGGTCTATCCATTCTGTCTCAATGACTTAAATACCCAGCACAGTAACAAAGACTTGACATTTCCTGACCAGGTGCTACTATTTCTGTGGAAAGTCTGTAATCCGTCCTTCTTATTAAAATTCTCTATCTTAACCATATGGCCATTAAAAGGGGTTACCCAGCTGGTACACCGTCCCTTTATGTTTTATCTTTGCTATTTCACAACATTTGACTTTGGAAGTTAATTCAGTTTCAGAGATTAACAGACTAGGCTGTAAACAGTCCATTCACCACTATACATCATTTTATCTATCAATTAATTCTCTGGGACAATATAAAGTCTATTTACAACTTTACATAATTTTATCTATCAATTAATTCTCTGGGACAACATGAATTTCCTGTATTGAACAACAGAAGCAATATGGGTACTTGTTGCATAAAATATCAAGGTAGTCACCAAGGTACGAAAGTACCTTATCAAGCATAGGTCATAGATGACCTTGCATTAGGTTTGATTATAGGTTGTACAGATATGTAGTGTACAGTTAGAGTGTCGTCCTTCTCATGTTTGGAAATTCTTGTTAAATTGTATGTTCAACCCAGACATTCAAACTGAAGCTGACTAAGAATCATTTTCTGATCAGTTGATACTTGCAGAACAGGGAACCCTTGTGAAGATGTTTTGGTGAAAACTCAGTTAGCCTTAAGAGTGAAGTGTGTCATGAGAAAACAGCACCATTTACATGACATTACCTACGTCATTCAAATTCTTATGTAATTTTATGCACAAAATCAACTAAATAGTCTGATATCACCGTGGTGTTTTCGGCTGCTTAAAACACAAAGCTGAGTCAAAAGAACAAACTAATACACTGAGAGTTCAGCTAAATTATTTCCAAAGCAGGCAGGTTTTTCCCCATAGCTAATAATGGTTCTGTGTTGCTCCTGAATTTCAAGATTCAAAGCATTCCGTTATTGGTAGATGTCACTTATTGTTGTAAACCTTGTATTTTCAAATCTTCAGATTCTAGAATTTCCACAATATATTGTTGATTTTTCAAAAATTTTATAATGAATGGAATTTTTTTTTAATTTAAGTTTGTAATATTTTATTTCTAAGCTACAGAAAGAAAATGAGAGAAAAGTTACTAGTTACGTAAATTCCAATAAGGGGCATATATACAAGATTTGCGAAAGCTAGTAAATGTCTATAGAACAAAATTAATAATAATACAGATTGTAAGATAGCATGATGGGTTTGTGTTATTTTCAATTTTAATTTAATTGTACAAATAACCTTAAACAGTATTGTTTGGACTAGATTTTTTCTGTTCAGCTATAACTAAATCCCACAAGTGTACTTCCCTGGGTGTCCACCTCATAAAATAAGCAAATGTTCTGAAACTAAATCCAATTCAGGGTCAGGAACTTAATGTGAATGGTGTATCAGTCCATCACAGGGCTCTGTCATCCATACATTCAACATTTAGAATTGTCAGTTAACCTAACACATACATGTTTGACATGTCAGAGGAAAGGAGAGGAGAATAATGTAGAGGAGAAATGTGAAACATGAGGGAGCAGCACTGAATACTGCACTTTAACTGAAACCTGAAAACACATCTAAGCAAGTGTATTTTATATATTTTTCTATAATCTATTACATACATGTTTATGAAAAGTGAGTTAAGGGGAATATTCTAGATGGCAGAAATGAGAGCTTTATTTTAATAAATTCAAATTCTTTGTTAAACAATTGCCAACATTTTTGTGAACAAAACTAAATGGTAAAAAATTAAAAGCAAGATTTCAGTCAATCAGTTGGTTAATAATGAAATAGTTATTCTGAAAGTCTTATGCAGCAAAATAGTTATTTGGGAAGTACAATCTAAAGTACATATGTTGTTTAAAGTAGCCACCATCAACAATTGATAATACTAGTTGACGTTTACATGCACACATACTGCACATCATACTGCAACATCATTATTACACAGATAATCCCGAAAGAACGTCAGCAAATAATGCCATGACCCATTATCTACCTTTTCATTGGTCCTTCAGATCAAAAATTTCCTTAGCCTTTCCATGGCACTGAAGCCCAAAGAAATGTTAACGATACTCATTATGCAAAAGTAAGAGGAACAAGAGGATAAAGTACCTTTCTGAGAATGAGAATACCTTCTTGAGTATTTTCATTTGTAGTAATATCAAATGTGGTACCACCATCTCCTGGAACAATGGTGTATTCAATTTCAGCGTTTTTACCAGAATCCGGATCATGAGCTTTTATTCTACCAACTGCTGATCCAACAAAAGATGATTCTGGGATTCTCAGATGAAATATACCTGTAAAAACATGCACAATTACCTTTATCACCATTGTGTGAAATAAAGCATCATTAGTTGAGGTAAAATATATACAAACTATCAACCAATATGACCAGGTTTATGACTGTTTAATGGTAATTATATTAACATTAGTAAAAATCACAAAGCACTTTAATATTTGCATTTCTTGTTTTTAGAATTTATATTGCATCTATGAAAGCATAGGCAAGGGAACTATAAGTACAGTCAGGAAAATGTTTCCTTATCCTATTTTCTGTAAAGGTTGTATTCTAAAAACATAGGACAAGAAAATAAAATTTTATCATAGGAATGTCTGCATGTGTTCATTTCACATAAAGATTACACGTGAGAGGACAGATTTCAGTGTTTATGCTTATTTTTCTAAATGTGCCTTTTCTATTCCTTTAAAATATTGCCAGAATCTGAAGAAGGCCTGTGGCCCCAAAGGGTAAAACATGAAGCTCAAGAATTTTTCTGCAACAGATTTTACATAAAATCTGAATTAACAGAACTGGATATTCCAGTACTTTCTTTTCTAACACATTTTTCCTTTTAAAATCTAAACTACAAGTATGATCAAAAGCGCATTATGAATATATTGGGGATCTTATCTTTCTCTGTAAATGTATAAACCTCCACTTGTCTGGGCTAAATCTGGGGTCTGTCAGGGATTTATTGGACATAGTAGGATCTAACGGGAAAGTTATATTCTAATACCCATGCATATTTTTCCATAAATCTTGTTTCATACAATGAGTAAATGCAAAAGGTCTTCTTAACTGTATCATTTTCATTCTGTTGAGAGACCCTTGTGAACAGAACTGGTTTAGATTTTGCCCAGTTATTAGTTAACATTGAGGATTGCTTAATTAAAAATGATCAGCAACATCACAGCTTCATGCACAACTCTGGATGTTTCTTTTAATTGGGACATTGATGCAATGGCAAAGTGGTGCTTTTTATCCATACATTAAGCACTACAGTTTCTAATTTGGCTCAGTTTCTGCCCTCTGTGGTTGCTAGGTTTATTCTGTTGTAATTATTATTTATTACGTTTTGCACTATACAGAAGAATATTCTTAAAAGCTTTCAGTCACTGCATAATGATGTATCTTCTGGTGTATCTGGATCCGAAGAATCAATAGTGCAATTAGTCAATCAATTATGTTTTATTTTTAGATTGCTGTTCCACTGCAGCAAATAAATGGGTTCCAATTACAAAATTAGTTTGGAACTGTGGCCATTCAGGACTGTAATTGAGGACCCCTGTCCTAAGGCATCGATAATGTCATTCAAACTTCTCTTCGATATTTAGAGCTCAGTTGCCTTTTGGTCATAATCTTCTGATCCTTTCAGAAAATGTCAACAGTTATGCTGAAGTTATGCTAAGGTGAAGCCTAAAAACTAACAAAACCTTTACCAACAATATCCTATTTATTTTTAATTCCCTGCAATTTTTTGATTCATGTAGCTTAAAATGTACACCATGGTAAAATGTCATTTTGAGGGCCAGTTGCACATGCTGTAGGGAAAAGATTGGCTCATAGCACAGCAATAGTAAATATAACATTTTACATTAACCACAAAGTAATTTGCAGACATTTCCCTTTATATATTTTTCACATATGAAGTCTCTCTTTTTCCATTTTACTTTCACATGTTTGAAAATTCTATATACTTTTAATTCCAAACATTCCTCAGGTGTTTCAAACTTCTTTTATATATGCCTGTACCAAATTGTTTCCTTTTATTGAACTGTTTACATGTGTACAAAAAATGTAAATCACTTATGGTTTAATTTAGATGATTTAACTGATTAAATTGTAGTTGTCAAAGAAACTCTCCAAGAAACTGCAATAATGCATTGTTGATTGGAGAGCACTTTCTTTCCGATTTGAGTGGGCATTAAATTCATTAAGTCACAAACTATGCCTGCTATGAGTCAGCCTGAAAAATAAAGTCATTTTTTAATGCAGCCCAAAGATGACAAGAAGCCAAGTGTCAAGCACTCTTCCCTTGGTTCCTGTCAATTAATTGGTAGCAGTAGGGCGTCACATTGAAAAATGGATTCACATTATGATATATTATCATTGCAGACTACTAATCATAGGTAACTGTAATGAATGTATTATTACAAGATAGGAAAAGTCCATCACAAATATGAGTAAAACTATAAATAAATGCCAGAAATAATAAATACATTATCTAACTGTCTACCTTACAAACCAGAAATCACACCCACTACAACTAAAGCAGACAGTGTTACCTAATGGCTAAGTTACTGGATGTTTCAGTACAAGATTGCTGGTTTAATTCCTGTTTCCGACCCACTGTGTGACCCTCAGCAAGCCATTTAACCCATCTGTTCACAAATTGCAAGATATAAATGCAAAGCAATTGCTCGCTGTACTTGGATGTTGGTCTTCACTAGAGAAATGCAAGGTATAAAAGCTGTTTGAGTGCAAATGTTTAATTGTGTAATTTTGGTCAGGTTTACAAAACAAAATGAATCCACAGTTTCAATTTCTGTTTGTATAGCAGGCTAAGAGCATGAACAGGTTTACAGCTTTAATTTTCTAACAGAAACAGTTTATAGTTTACGTACATGAACACACAGGTTACACAGACAATATAAAACAAAGCAATTTAAATGTGATTAACATAAATCAAGTACATTAGCATTACAATTGAGATATAGCTGGTGGACAATCGAGGAGAGCATAAAAACTCCGCTCAGCAGCATTTCTGGTATGCCCATGATCTGTTATAAAAGACAAACTTGCATTCAAAGCCAGGCAAAGACACAATTCTGGTGTTCTAGGCCATCTGGCTGTCAATCTCCTCAAGAGTGTTCTATAATATTATAAGTATGTGTTTGGCAATCTAATAAGAAGATGAAGTTCTTTATATTTGAATTCCAGTGGCCTCATATATAAAATCGTTTATATATATTTAAACGGTGTGTACTCACAAAAATGTTGCGTAAGCCTGTTTCCGCACTCAAATCGCGATGTATAAAACCTAAAATTGGCATAAAGCCATGCACATTTTCACGGTAACTAAATGCTTGGTGTACGCAAGTTCTCTGCTCGGTTTTGCAACCTGGCGGCACCCAGCGTCAAAGCAGTGCTGCTGTTTAAGTGTGGTTTCCCTTTCTTTTTTAGATCCACATCCCTGATGCGGCTTTATAAATACACTGAAATTAACCGCATATTATTTATTAGTTTAATGCATATGATTGTAATTAACCTGTAACAATATAATGGTCCACAGAATAGTCAAACTATTCTAAATACCATAGCTGCTTTAGCGTTGTTACTTTCACTGCAACTTCTTCTTCTTCTTTCAGCTGCTCACGTTAGGGGTTGCCACAGCGGATCATCTTTTTCTATATTACTCTCACTGCACTACTTGGAGTATTTATATCACTGTATCTGAATGGGGAATCACAGCTCCAAAGCAGATGATTGGAAAGAGTTTCTCGGTATACAGCATCAAGCACACGCTGCCTAAGCCATGCTGTGTATTGAACTGCTCTCATACAGCAAACGCTTCAGAGCATTTCCTCGCAGTTCAGAAACAGTTTCATCCCAAGAACAATAAACGCACTCAGTCAGTCCATCAAGTGCTCCTTGTAGAACGCTTTGTACTTATAAGTACAATTACCTCACTGTAAACTTGCGATACAGTTATAATATTGCACAACCTGAGTCACTTTATAAAGCGCGTATATTTACATATGATGACAATATCATTTTTAAGATGAAATGCAGGAAACTATGTTTATTATATTATACAGATAAAATGTTAACATCATTTAAATAATCTATATTGTTAATAATTAAACATGTGAGGACACGGTGCCACAGCGCTAGCGAGGAACTGCCGCTCCGGAGCGTTCACGGATTGTTCCTGCCTCGTGTTGTATTCTTGTTGGGGCTGGCTGACACTGGAAGGATAGATGGATAGAATAATTAAACATGTACTATGAAGATATTTCAATGTTCCTTAAAAGTTTTGAAGAATCGGCATTCTAAACTTACAGATGGCTTAACGTCTATTACAGAGCTGATTGTGTGGCGATTGGGAATTTGGATAAATTAAAGTAAGGACAGGAATTGGTTAGTACGTTTGAAAGAGACAGTACTGCTGCAATAAATTATTTCATCAAATTTTGAGCATGGCACAGCAAGTATCTTGCATGAAGCAGTAACAATCACTGCGCCACCATGTTCTCATGTTTAATAACATACTTTAATTATTTTAATTATTCAGAGAGCTGTAATATCACGAATGTAATGGATTCTGTGTCCTGTCAGAGGAAGAGAAAGCCCATTTAAGAAACATGTAGTGAATCACACACATTGAGCACATAGAAGATCAAATACAAAACAAAGCATTTAACGTGCTACTTTAGTTACGATGGGGTTGAGAAACTAGTAAATTAAACGATTTTAAGATGAAGTTTATGATGTTCTACTTTAATGACAAAATAAACTACGTGATTAAAGTGGAAATTTTGAGATTAAAGTTGACATTTCATGCTTTTTTCCCCACTGTGTGCCTATTTTTTCTCTCTGTACCCTAATAAGCTTTCATATGACACTCAGACGGTGGACTACGACTTGCCTTTTCACAGCGACTTTGATATCTGACAACTTTTTTTTTTTATTTTCGGGCACTGTGCGACTTTGTGAACTTGAGCTTTCGAGTTTCTCTGACACTCTGTCACTCGATCAGCTTCCTTTTGTTGATCATATCACTGTTTAAACCAACAAATAGTAAGTTTTTCCTTGCCTCCACATGGTATTCGCTGAAATTCTTCTACTTCCCCCTGTGCTTTTGCCATTGCTTTTTCACAGAACACTGAGCTTAAGGGCTATTTATATTGATTTGCATATTCAAAGAGGCATAATTCTGGGAGGAGTTGGGGAGTGGTGGCAGGTGCATGCATGTGCGTTACTTTTCACGCTGACCGGGATTTATGTAGCGGAAGAACGTGGAAGTTGGCGTTTGCACAGATTTATGCATCTGGATTTTTTTGTGCGTACGAATATTTCCGCTTTTTGTAACGCCATGTTATAGTGTGAATTCTACGCATGCCGTTATGCATAAGGCCCCAGGTCCTCCAATTTTCTTAATGTCACTTCACATGGGCAGATATACCAGCTTAGGAATATAGCAGTGGTACAAAGGGCTTCAAGAGTCAGTCACTTTTTTAAAAATTCTAATTTAGCAGTGCAAGTGGCCTCAATAAGCTCAAAAGGTGAGTTTTGTTTTAAATGGGGCTAATATACATCTAAGATGTCTTTCTGAAACACATAGATCCAGATCCATACTATTCTTCAGAATTAAATCTTAGTTCTCACAATATTCACAAATTGCATGCTGACCTTCAATCCAGACTGCAGTTTTCCTGATTTAATCTAAGATTGCATTGTGACACCAAGAAAAGGTCAACACAATTAAGTAGTAATGAAAAGTAATTTTATTTAGTTGAGAAATACTTGAAATGTAATGTCAACACCATGGGAAATAATTAGATCCAATGTATGGCTTTGACAATGAGTTGGAATTTCAATCATCTGGCAAAACTCTCCAAGCTTAACAGGTGTTTCAAAACATTTTCTAAAGTTGTCTGTTTCAACGAATCAGAATGTTAAAATCACCTTTGATCATAGTTTTTGTCTAGCTAAGATAAAAAGATCTTATTGTCAGAATATAATTTAAAAAGTAAATTATGTTCAGCTTGTAAGTTATGTCCCCTATTTGCACTCTTCTCATCATAATTTTTGTGTAGCTAAGATAAAAAGATCTCATCAGCATATAATTCAAAAACTACTCCAGGATCAGTTTACGCAAGTTATATCCTGTATTTGCACTCTTTTCAGTACTGGTTACCCTTCCTTGAGAAATCACTGGGATATGGTAGAGAATCTAGTGCATTTCCGAAAACAAGAATAATGCTTGTTTGTTCGTAGAATGATTCATTTTTAGAAAAAAAGTGTAATCATTGTTACTAACAGTAGAATCTCTGAAGCCTACAAAAACCTCATACTCCAGTATTATTTACCTGTATTTATTTACTTATCTTCCTACAGCGTAAAGTCAAAGTAGACTTCAGAGCTTCCTGTGTTTGATCAACACAGGCATGCTGTCAAAGTACATGTGCAATGCTACTTCAGTATGCAAATGCCTTTAGCTGAAGGTGGAAGCTCCTGTACGTAACTCTTGTTACGGTCCTGCCTTTGTCCAGAAACGGCTCCATAAGCTTTATGACCTTAGTCTCGGAAAGTACTTCTCCCATGGGATGACTGGGATCTTTTCCTGAATAAGGAGTGGCAATCGTAATACTGTTGATAATGGACCTGGCAAAAGATAGGATGACAAGCAATGTTTGCAAAGCTTTGATGAGCATCAGGTAGATGGCAACAAAGGAGGGTTCTAAATTGTCATAGCCCCCAGGCTACAGATCTTTGCTCACTTTTGTCAAGAATAATCTAAGAGCTGTTTGTGGATTAGCTTTCAGGGATGATGTAAATACATTAAGCATTCTTCAAACAGAAGTCTAATATGTAATTAACAGAAAAAACTCAACAGGGATGAAGAAAGACAAAGCACAAAAAAATGTACTTAGATCAGCTGGATCACAGGCAAGGAACTGAAGTATAGAGACTTTTCAGAACTGTCTCTCATTATTGAGTTGTTGTGCTTCAAATTTGTTGTAGGAAAAGGTGCACAAAACAGCCTGGCTCTTAACTCCTGATTGGTTAACTATATCCATGAGAACACCTGAATGAAATAAAAAACAATAAGTATAAACTGGGAATAGCCAGATGTCAGCTAATGTTCATTCAGGAGGAAGAGGTGCTATTGAAAAATAACATGATTTTGTTTAACGAAATAGGTTGTAGAAAACACATTTAAAAGGAATCTCACTATCAACCCCTTTTAAAATTCCTGTGAACGTACATCTAAAGATTGCTGATGAGCTGTAATTGGAAATACCTAGTTTCTCAACAGGAAGTCAGCCATCCCTACAAAAGATCATCTTTCAAGGGGACTTCAAAGCCATCATTGGCAAGAATTATAACCTCTGGATAAACATGACTGGGAATGAAGCTGTTTCTAACATCAACTCCAACAAACACTTTCAAAGGGCAATGAGCTAAATCTTTCAATGAGTAGCCTACTGTTCTAGAAAACTTAATTAAAAAATCTGCTTAAGCTGTACACAAAGCTTTGGAAACTATCTGATTGTGTCATTATGCAAAAACGAATCCCAGTCTTTCTTACAAGCATAGTTAAAAACTGAATACAAAGAAGCTTAGCCTTCCAAACGTTTTGGAGATACCAGCAAAGCATATTTCCAGGCTTCTCTTGGAGTGAACCACAAAAAGATGTTTAACTACATGATTTTTGAAACAGGAACAAGTGGTAATTGATTTAAGACCTTTAGAACAATTTTGATTATAATGATTCATAAATTAAACTTTGATTGACATCCAGAGAAAAACCTTCAGTGCTTATCAGGGTAATTTAAAATGTAAGGATATCTTTCATAGTAAAATAAAATGTATTATTCGTAATATTCAAAACAAACAAATTAATACCACCTACTGCTGAATTTTAATAAATATTTTAAAATGTAATGACATTTTATTATTAAATCAGTCATGCTATAACAGTTAATTGAAAAGTCAATATATTGTTTTGAATTATATTTGGAAAGCAGGAGGTTTTTTAATTTTTTTCAGTTTTCTCTTCATTTTATTTTGTATGTTCTGATAGTTTTTACATTAAAATATGTGAAAAAATAAATTTCCATTTTTATGTTTCTTTTTTGTTTGCACACTTCTGTTTGTGAGTAGACAATATTTTATTAATTTTAAAGAACAATGAGGGGATCACCACATAAGTACTATATATACTGATATATAAGTCGAGTCTTGAAACCCGAAAAATTGTTCATAAAATCGGACCCCGACTTATACGGCCGTTCAAAAATGCGACAATTTTTTTTTGACATCTTCTTGCCTCCTCCAATCTTGCATCAGTTTCTCAGACACATTGAATTTTGTTGCAGCAGCGCAGTTACCAATTCTTTCACTACTTCAACAATGTTTAATTTAAAACCAGCTTCATATTTTTTTCTGATCGAACGCTCCATCGTAGATAAGGGATGCTCTTACAATAAAGGTGTATGAGGGTGTGAGATACAAAAAACACAAATCAGTGCAAACGTTGCTTCAGAATAGTTTGGGTATTACCATGTGGTCACGTAGGCATAATACATAGAACAAAAAGGCAGTGTGCTCTGTGGTTACTCTCTTAGGTGTGCGTTAGCATATCATAATCTCTTGGACCAATAGCGTGAGTTTTCCACATTCAACTTATACAACCGACATTATAAAATACCAGAAATTATATGGTAAAATCAAGTCCGACTTATTCCTCTGGAGATCTTATCTGCGTGTATATACTGTAATGTGCAAACATCAAAGATGAAAAGATTACAAAATTCCTGATCCTCTGATGCACGCCCTCCAAACTCCACCTTCCCATTTGGAGATTACTAAAAACAGAATCATGTGTGAGATTCAAAACCAAGATTCTAGATCCATGAGAAAGTAGCACTATACACTGCACTACTGTGCCCCCATATGATTATAATATATAATAATTCAATTATTATAATATTATTAATATTACTTTTTATTTTTGAGGTAGCAGTCTAATGAAAAAAGTGCTATGAAACTTAATTTGTGCTTAATCACAAAGCTGATCATCATACTATACTTTTGATAGCAGCAATCACATGAGCTTGAAAAATACATCTGACTAGATAGAAAAATAAATAACTATTGCACTTACTCTTAGGAAATCTTGGAGGATTGTCATTCACATCTGTGAGAGTTATATTAATCGTTGTTGTTCCCGCTAAACCTCCCAGTTGTCCTCCCATATCCTTGGCTTGAATGAGGACTTGATATTGCTCTTTCACCTCCCTGTCCATGTTTGGCAATGCTGTTCTTATAATTCCTAAAACAATAATAAAATTAATTTTACTATTTATTGCACCCAAGGTAGCATGCAATACATAGTGATTTTAATCATAAGATTGAGAGAAACCCATTGTGAGAAAAATCAAGCATCACAGATTGAATGTCTGTTTTTAAACATAGTGCAGACAAAAGAGTTTACAATTTAGATACAAATACTGTAAGTTAGGAAATATCAGTGTGAATCTGGGAAACCAAGTTCTCTGGAGTGACAAAAGTAAAGGATGACTTTCAAAAACAGCGGCCAGCTTTAGATTAACTTTGCTGATTTTTTTTTTCACATTCAGATAACCACCTATCTAACTATTGTAAGATGGATAAGCTGGGGTTTCAAGATGATTTTAAAATATAAAAGGTTGTTATGACATTCAATATTATTTATATTTCATTCAGTTCCCTATGTATTGTACCACTACTTTTACGAATTTTTGGATATGCCATGTTAAAGAGATAGGGCATGTGCTTTGCATGTTAATGTTTAAATTCATGATTAAAACTGAGACCTCAATATTGTTTTAACATTAAGGTCATTTGCACAGACAAGCAGCTGGTGATCAAGTCTCCCTTGATGAATGTAGCAAAATTCCAGACTACATGTACGCCATTCTACAGGCTTAATTTTGAATAAAACTTGCTGACATAAACTAAAATCTTAGCATTTTTATACCAAAAAGAATCTTTTATGTTTCATTTATTTCTTGCAGTGCATGAATGTAAGGTATTTCCCATCCTTGTACTGGCAGCTGGCATCTATGATTTATTAAAAGAAGTTTTACCTTATACCTGCTTTCTATGCTCTCTAACTGTTCAGTGGTTAAATAATAATTAAGGGGGAAGGCAATTTTATGCTTCACCCTCGTGGCTCTTAAACACCTGCACTTAATTTGGATAGGCCAGTTTGTACCTTTTTCAGCCAATTAAAATTGCTCCTTCTAAAAAGGACTAAGGACAAAATGACTGCCTTTGAGATATATTATTGATCCCTGACATGAATTTCTTATATGATTTTAAAAACAAAAAAAGAAATAATTTATATATAAATGTCCATTTCCGGATTGGTTTCTGCCTTGTGCACCATTCTGAAAACAGAGGTACTGGTTTACCATAATCATGAACTGGATAAAAAAGTTAGAAAACTGATGGATGTTTATTTATGCTTATGCTTGAATTGTATTAGTGATTTTATTTTCAACATTTTGAATGAACTAGGTACCTTTTTGTTCTAATTAAAAAAAGGAAGTTTCACCTTGAAGTAATCAACCTGTGTGCATTTTTATTAGGGATGGAGTCCTGAACAGCAGGCTCCCCTGGATATGTACCATCGCTCACCGAAAGGTCTTCTAAACACCTGTTTTTTTTCAAGAAGATGACAAATATTTATTTACATGACAATGCCCTGTTAAATTATTTTATGGGATTTATATTTTGTTTACCATATATTCAAAATTTGTGGTATAAGTTAATTTAAAACACAAGTGCTTCATTTGTAGGATCCTGAAACTGTCTGTGTACACTGCCTTACATCATTGTGGAAACATTTATTTCTGTCATCATAATATTCACATTTGGCTGTTTTAGGTCCAGTCAGTATAAACAATTACTATTTCATTGCATTTACTGTAAAAAGAGTAGGTTAACTAAATGCAGGAGGCACTAAGATCCTTTAGTAATATACAGTAGTATTAGTATTACAGTAATAGCAGAGAAGCTTGGCAGATTCCTGGGTCAATTATCTGTCTCTGGAAACCCATAGTTCCAGAAAAACCCTTAAACTATTTACAAATATACTTCTCTCAAAGAACAAATACAGTCTCTAATGTAGAAAAAAAATGGCTACTGCTGACTTTGTCCTGTTGTTCTTCTTCCCTCACAGCTCCGAGAAGCTGCCCAGTAAGAGCACTTAACCCCGCCCCTTCCAGAAGTTGCGCTACAAAAGAAACGCCGACCAAGAAAAAGGTGTCTTTTGCTGGAAGACCGGAACGAGCTGCAGAGCGGAGCATGTGATTCTGAAAAGCCCTTTAGGAGGAGGAAACCCCTGTTCGGGGATAACACATTGGCACTGTTTTTCGTTAATTCTTTATTTTTGCTTGTCTCGTCTCGCGACGATTAAAATGGATGACCCGGTTGGTGTCCCAACATTTTGACTGTTTGCAGTCTGTCCTTCCACCGCCTGACCACAACTTCTTCACCCTGGAATGTCATTATTGGGAATCTATTGCCCTTCAATAGTGCAGACAGCTGTGAGGCTCTTTAAACCTCTGCAGAACAGAGTTTCACTGCAGCCTGTAGAGAAAGTTCTAGCTCTGGTGCAAATATAGGGATGACCCTGAACATCGAAATGATTCTGGGACATGACTGAAGATTACAATAGGATGGAGTTTAATGCCTCTTCAAGGAAAAGGCTCATTAAACTGGAAGGTGAGAAGGGCAAACATTCAAATGGCAGGCAGAAGAGAGGCTAGAGGTTAAAAAACAGAGAAATCAGACACATAAAAAAGTAACTTTATAATGTATTAGATGGTAGGAAAGTGGGAGAGCTACCTTGTCTGGCAGAGAGTAATTTGAACCTCTGTTTGTTTGCTTTCTTTTCTGTTTATTTGTGACTTTTGTATGTCTCCTGTTCTTTGAACACTTTGGCCACTACACTGTTATTTGAGGCCCCTAAGAATATAACAATAGCAATATAATATTCTATCAACCTTGTCTTCTCGGAATGATGAGCAATTCTGAACCATCACAATATATGAAACTTTCACCACTACATTCTCCATTACAGTTGCCAAGATATTGTTTTTAATAAAAAGAGATCTTGAACCAGGAACGATTCAAGTACAAGGTGTTACACCAATCAGAATGTAAATGTGGAGCACCTTCTGGTATTCACCCATTACCAAAACATGAGGCCTGTTGTGTCTGACTGGAAACTTTAGCCATTTTATTTAAAAAAGCCATGAAAGAAACCATACATGTGCTCCTTACATTTTGTGGAAAATAAGCTGCCAGATGGACAGCCCTACTCAGAAAAGTGACTTGGCATAACGCTTACATTTTGAAGAGGCAGAGAGTCCTCAAGCAAATAAAAAAATTAAATGTAAAAACATTGTTCTAATTGTTTACAAACTTCAGAGTGCTGTGTTTAAATCACATTGTGTGTGGTGTTTCATTGACCCATTAATATGGGTTGTCCATTGACAAATGAAGATGTGCAATTCTAAATCAAATAAGTTGTTTCATTAGTTTAAGCCTTTTAAACTCAAAGTATATTACTGAGTGTCTTACCAAACCTACAGCATATATCTATTTTTTCAGTAATTAGATGAATCAGGATTGGCAGACTACTTAAAACTGTTGTTATGTTTAAAACAGAAAAAGAACAATTTGTATCATGCATTTGTGAGTATAAGGAGCATCAATAAATTAAGTAAATCAAAATGTCCAAACCACTGGCTTTGCCTAAGTCTCAACCAAATTACATGGAAGCCATGACACTTTTGCTTTGGTTTTCTCTAATTGGATTTAAGGAATTCAGCTAAAGGAGTTCATTGTTCTTTTGAGGTAATGATGCAGAAAAATATATACAGTATGTAGTACTAGTTGGTGAAATGATTAGAGAATACATCTCACAGCTCCATGATACTGGGTTAGAATATGGTCTGGTCATTCTGTATGGAACATCTCTGCTGTTTCACATTCTTCTAACAACTCTAAGATGTGCACTTCTAGTTAATTGGAAACTATTTTGTGTGAGTGAGCGTGTTCATGTGCGTGAATGTGCACTATGATGATTCTGACATCCTGGCCAAAGTTGGTTCCTGCCCTAAGCCTCACACTTCTAAACTAGAACAGTGTTTATAAAACAGAAGAATTGAAAAAGAATTAATGTTAAAATAAAAGAAATGCTTTTAAGAAAAAACGGTTAAGCTGCAGGGAATATCCACAGATCTTGCATATTGCAGGCTATTTTCAGAAGTCTGATCATTATAAATAATTCAGACCACGTCACAAAAATGTTAACAGCATTAGAGGCCAGTATCTGTAGATTAATGGGGTTTCTTTTTTCCGTGATCATTTTATTTTGTTATTTTGAGTTTATTAAACAAAAACAACAATCATAGAAAAATAACAAAAACTTGTAGACATAGTAGGCAACAACAACTTGCTCATCACCCAGGTACCCATCCCCACCCCTCATTCCCAAAATCGTCCATGCAGAAGGAATCTCTATAGGATTAAAAATTGCTTATGCCTGGGCAAACTGCTGAGAACACCCCAACAGACAGAGTGAGAAAAGAGGAGAAAGAAGAATCAGAAAAGGGAAGAATGAATGATTAAGATGTGTGGAATAATGCAGATGCCGGCCAACCAGCTCCTAACCAAATGCACAGCAGTTTGCTATTTCTCTGTATTGGAGCCACATTATCCATTGATCTGTGCTGCCGGAAGTCCAAGTATGATAAGGTTAAAGAAAGAGGTGGTTTTGAGCGAGAGGCTAAGATTAGTTTTGGAGAGATGGTACGTAGACAGTTATAGCCTGTACTGGATAGATGTCAGAGTAAGAGAAGAGAGGTCCAGAAGAAGAAATAAACCAAAACATATGGAGAAAAATGGCAGATATGTCTAAAGGACACAAGTGACATATACGATCAGCAGCCAAATCCACAGTATAAAGTTTATTAGGGGAGAAGTTTAGGTTTTGTACACATTAAAACTGACTATACCGGTGATAGGTGAATATGGAGGATGCAGAGATATTGTTAAGTAGATATTTCTATGAGATGGAGGGGAGAAGAAGAGAGATCATGCTGCCAGTCTGAAAATAAGGGTAGAAGTATAACAGAAGCCTTATGCATATTTGCATATAGGGATGCCATTGGCTTAAATGTTGGAGATACAAAACAGGAAACATTCTATCTATCTATCTATCTATCTATCTATCTATCTATCTATCTCTATCTATCTATCTAAGAGAGTAAGAAGGGAGGGCAGAGTTTAATGATTTTTAATTCAAGGACTGACCTGATTTGGAAAATGAAAAGGAAGAAAGAAGGAGGAACAGAAAACCTGGACCTAAGTAGTCGGAACATTGTAAGTCTGGAGTCATCTTAAATGTTACCAAGTGTCTTGAAACTTCAACAGCCCATGGCTGAAAAGAGATTGACTTGCCAGCAATACAAAGGGCAGGATTCTGGAAGATGGTTTGTGCCAAGATGTTTCTCAACTAATAGACTTAAAGTAGAGGGAATGTGATGTTAATTTCAGGCAAGTGAAGGAAAGAAATAACTGGAGTCTAGGAAAACCATGTTGGATTCAGAAGAAACCAGGACAGTAGATTTGTGGGAGGATTTATTCAGCTCCATATTGGTCGAAGGGTAAATGCCCAATTGTTTAACTCTAGGTCTGGCAGAGACACACCCCAGTGGATAAATATGTACATTATGTAATAGAAATATTTTACTACATGGACTGAGTGTAGGTAAGTGGTTTGCATTTATGATTACACTCAGTGCTGGTTGAATAGGCTTGGATTCCCTGCAAACTCATAATGAATAGAATTGAAAATGGGCAGATTAATACTGAGACATTTTGGTAAAATTCCTTTAAACGTTAGTGTGTTTTGGTATACAACTTCGGTAACATTTTAGTTTAGATATTACAAGAATATATCGGTTACTCTTTCACTATTATCGAGTAGACCTTAACAAACACTTCTTTGGATCTTTATAACACTTACAAAGCATCAGTAAAGTGTTTTTCATCTCTACAGTGTGACCTACTAAGAAAACTAACTTTGTAAGTGAAGCCTAAGGTGATTTAACTGAGACACATTTCTAATGATATTTAGTAGAAGACCTGTGAATCTTTCATATTAACAATGAATTTTACCACCAGGTCAATATATCACACTGCATATATATGAATAACCTCTGCTGATGAAGACCAAAAGAAACCTTTTTGAAGGTCTTGTTACATAAGAGTAAATGAGTAATGGATGCATTTTTGCAGCACCTAAACTATAGTGTTACCACAACTTCTATTTGTCTACAAAGCACTAACCCAATTATAAGTAAAGTGTGGCAGATCATGTGGTACTTCTGTGTATTGTCCTAAAAATGTTTTTGTGAATTCTGAGATGATTACCATGGCATGAGAATAGCCATGTATTATTAAAGTACAAGGAGATCTTTATGATACATTAAAACTAGCATGCACATTTTCCCTCTAAGCTTCAGGAGCTGTATCAGTCTTTTAGTAAGGCTGTGCTTCAGTGTAATTGTAATAGTATAGACATTTAGTTTTGATAATACATCTTATTCTAACCACAGGTAACAGTGGTTAACTATTTCTAGTACTTTATAAAAAGTTGTTATTTTCTTATTTTAACTGTTACATTTGTACCTGGCCATCTATTGTCAAAGTGTACTGTCAATTTTTTAATTTTATTATCCATCCATTATCCAACCCACTATATCCTAACTACAGGGTCATGGGAGTCTGCTGGAGCCAATCCCATCCAACACAGGGCACAAGGCAGGAAACAAACCCTGGGCAGGGCGCCAGCCCACTGTAGTTTAATTTTATTATTTATTTATTAAATAAATTTATTAATGCATGTATTTATGTATGTATTATTTATTTTTACATCTTTTGTCAATTTATGGTCAAAGTGCTTACATTTTGTTCATTATATTTTTCAATATACAGTTATTGTTTCATTAACTGAAAATCCATTGGTTTACATATCCATCCATCTACTCATCCATCCACCCAGCTTCCAATCCTTTTTCTATCCCACCCAATCAGTTCAGGGCTACACAGAGACAGTGACTTTATTAGCAGTGTTGGGTGCAAGTTGGAAACCAATCCCGAACGGGTGCTAGTCGATTACAGGTTAATGTGAAATCTTACTTTACAATCTGTAGATACTGGCCAGAGCAATTAGTACTTTAAATTGATAATGATGCTGAAAACTGTCCAGCTAACATTACTGTATTGTCAGCACTCGCCGTTACATGTGTTCAAATCACTAGTTCAGTCATGCTATACTAAATTTCTTTAAATTCATTGCTAAATGCCTTTTCTCTGATCACTATGAATAGCTTTAAATAAAGACAGACAAGTCATCATAATAAAATCACATCACGACAACACCTTTTTTCAAACATATGGTTATAATTTGGTCGTCTTTGAATGTGAAAATGTCCTTGTCATGCAATTATTTCTACACAGAAAGAGAAGTCAAATAGAGAATAAAAAATAAAGCTTCCAATTGTTAGTGTCCTGCTTTTAAACTGTTGGGATTTGTTACATTTTCATACTTCCATCCATCCATCCATTTTCCAACCCGCTGAAGCCTAACTACAGGGTCACGGGGGTCTGCTGGAGCCAATCCCAGCCAACACAGGGCACAAGGCAGGAACCAATCCTGGGCAGGGTGCCAACCCACCGCAGATTTTCATACTTGCATCTTGGCATTCTATTATTGGGATCTAATTTTTTTTTTTAGCATATATCATAAAAGTTAAATTGTGGCATATGCTTTATTATAAATTGACTGTAAATAAATGAGTAAAATACATACATTTTAGTGAAAATTTAAAAATAAATTAAAATGAATGCCATGGAAATAACTTCATTTAGTTTCATATTTATAGAATTTCTTTGTGTTTGGTGCTATATTTTCATTTAATCAAATTTCAGTTTTCATTTTGTGCATTGCTACTGACAAGATCAAAAGTTGTTTATAAGTTTTTGAAAGACAAAATTTAATCACTCCAATTTTACTCTTTATCTTATGCATTGCCCACTAAAACATTAAAATCAATGTTTCAAACTTTTGAAAAATGCAGCATGAAGAGTATTTAGCATATCAAGGACTAAAACAAAATTAATTACAGTACACCATTTTAATACACACACACTTAAACGCAGATAATTTTGAGTTAGCAATTGACCTAACATGAATGTCTTTGAACTTTGCAATAAATCTGGAAGAGCTAGAGAAGATAGATTGTTATGGACCTTGGGGAACACGCACGCTTCACACAGATTGGTTGGGCTTTAAACTCATGTCACTGAAGACAGCGGTACAAGACAACTGTGTTGCCACAATGCCCTCTATCTGACCTATTTCATTTGTTTTGTTTCTTATTTATCTCAATTGTGCAGCTAATTACCTTAAATGTATTAATTAGCACTTCAGTTGCTGGAATACCTGTAGCAGTAATAAACTGTTTTTAATTATCATGAACCTGTTAAATAATGTAAGATACCGTAAGGCTTCTTAACTAACACGTTTTTGTTCTTATAAATAGAATGACAGGGCCAGCATTTTCAAATAGAAGTACTATTGTTTTAGCAAAAAAGCATACTGAATAATTTCTATGTATATTGTTAATTCACTCTACTCTACTCATCCACTTTCTGATCCCACTTTTTTCAATAACAAGGTCATGGGTAGATGTTGCCTATTCCTATAGTAGTGGGAGCAAGACTGGAAAGCTACATATACCCGCGTTACTCATACTATGCAAATTTAAAGATACATATTAATATAACATGAGGATCTATAGCAGAACATGAACACAACTAGTGGGTTACTCCAATGCCTGATAAAACACATCTAAAAGTCCCAGGTCCTGGTCTATGTGAACTCTTTGCTTTAGACAACAGGATCTCACTTAAGGCAAGTGGGACCACACATCTGCTACTTGATGGACAAAGGAATTGTGCTGGTTTTCAAATTATTCTTTCTGGCTTCTCCCTCACAATGTTCTTAAAGAATTCACTTCTGGGGCACTCAGCATACATAAGGCATACAACACCCTGGTCATCCGTGATCGTCTAAACAGTGTGCAGAAGTGCAATATGACAGCCAGCACAGATGTATTTGTGTTTCTCTTGCTCTTTAAAGCCAATTGTTCTACTGCCACATTTTGGCCAGCCCTTTAAATGTTATTGCCCTTCCACCTTATCTTCTCTCCATGCCTAAAGCTGACGTCTCAATACATGATTTCTAGTCAATGGATATGTCAGACTTGCTAACTGCAATTGCTAATCTTGTCACTGAACCATGTTAACTTGCATGACTGAAAATTGCTGGGCATGTCACATTTAACGACTGCATGCATACCTTTCTGTGGCCGCCAAAAATGTAGTGCCTGATGAAGCCAGTGCTGTATGAAGGGTTAACAGGTACCGGAAATTCAACTAAAACTGCAGGCCTTTTTTTTTTCTTTTCTTTTTCCCATTCTGTCAAGGTATATAAAACACGAGACAGCAGGCAGATGAGCTTCTCTTTCGTTTTTGAGTTTGTAAACACCCATGTTTCTTGTTACTCATATCCTCAATATACGCATTTTACTTTCGGGTGAGTGTTCATTAGTTGTCAGCTTATACACACATCAGCTCAACTCTGAGACTTAAGACAAAATGAAACCTGTTTGAATTGTCCGAGCGAGTCGTGAACGAAGTGAAGTGTCTCGTTAGGCATGTGACATTACACAACTTTTTGTGGGAGCATGCTGACAACTGCCCCTGACTCGCTAAGATTATGTAAATGAAAGCTATGACTGAAAATCCCTGGAAAAGTTGTCAAATGTTATATGGCCTTAAGGAAAATGTCAGGCATCTCTGTCGACTCTCTGCCATCCTGGGGGAATACTGAACGTTACCATTCAGAGTACAGTTTTCTCTCTTCCTCTCATTTTTGTCATTTTCCTTCCCTGATGCCCCTTTCTTTTGCCTCTTTATTGGTACCCAGAATATCTAAGAGCTTATAGCACTCCAACAATAGCCTTCTTTGTAGATTAAGATATCATCATATGTCATTTCCTCTCCCTTATATAGCCCTCTGAGATGTTTTTTCTTTTTCAGTTTTTAGTCCTTGGCAGACAGTTTCACACACGACACTAATCCCAACATATAAAATACCTTTGAACAGATGTTAAGTATAGAAAGGTGCTATATAAAAGAAAAAATACATTCCATGTAAAAAGTAAAAGATATTGTGGTTAAAAGACACACAAATGCCCATATAAGACAACAGTTTAAAGTTGTGGTATGATATCAAATGTAAAAAAATGAAAACATTGCCTAATTTGATATGTGCAAACCTACTTAAACCACTTTCAAGCATGAACATGTCATTTCAAGATTTATTTCAATTTAAAATGATTATTTAAGTTATGAAAAGTAAATGACATACATGACCCATATTAATAAATAAAGTAGCAGATGTTGAATCTTTAAATCTGTAGCACATTACTGCACCTTTCAGCATAACATGCATATTAAACAAATATCCTACCTCCCAGTAAAAGTTTACTTGTGTAAATTCATGCTTTAGGCAAATTGCTACTTGCTTTTTAATTCTCAGTTTCTGATATTAAATTTAAGTGAGGAAGGAATTACCTGTTTTAGGATCTACTGAAAAATAAGGCTGTCCTTGCAAAATACTGTAGACAACCCGGGCACTGTTGCCATATGTTGGATCATCTGCATCTGTGGCTGTTACCTGCATCACATAGGTACCTTGGGGAAAAAAATAAAGAACATACATTTCATAAACAAAGAATTCAGTACTAGTTACTGCACATAATTATTGTATGCCTTAGGTAATGAGTGATATTAATTTAATGATGCGAATGTCACTTGTATTACTCTAGGGTTTATTCCATCATAAAACACAGTTTACTATAAACTTCAGTAAAAAGTAGTGTTATAATACAGTATATTGTTTATGTTATGTGAAAATGTTATGATATGATATGGAAATGTGGGAAAGAGTGCAAAATTGTGTAGAAAAGCACCATCTGATTAATGCTGTAGCAGTGCAAGCGATGAATCTGTTTAACGACAATGCAATGTCACATTTCTGCAAAATCCTCAAAAGGAGGCAAAAGCAACTGTCATTGGATAGGTTCCTTATTAAAGTCACAAAAAAAAAAGAAAAAGAATTCCAGTGAGCCAACAGATAGCAGTGATTCTGTTAGTTATAGTGAAAGTCGTCCTACACAATAACTCTCTTCCTCTCCTCTCTCTCATCTCCCTCACACAAGCCGTGATTTTTTTCAAAGGTAAAGTGCAGGTTAATTTGTTTTATGTATTTTTACTTTATATTTTGTATTAATCATTTTTATACAAATATTTTTGGGTTGTGGAACGAATCATCCAAGTTTTCATCATTTCCTATGGGGAAATTCGCTTTAATATACGAGTGCTTTGGATTATAAGCACATTTCCGGAATGAATTATGCTTGCAAACCAAGGCACGCCTGTACTTTAAAATGTTCCAGATTATGCAAAAATGTCCATCACGTGAGAGGAAAACCATAAAGCCTCTGGCTTGAGACAGCAAGTCCAATGCAGAATCTGTATAAATGAAGAGATTTATTTCAATAAACAAAAGGAGCACGCAAATGGTCAAAAAGGCAAAATAAGGTAAAAAGAGAATGCCGAAAAAGATAACCCAAATCAAACTAGTAAAGTCTAACTGAATAAATTATAAGAAGCCAAATAATACTGCACTTGACAACACTCAATGACACTCTCTGAGATTAAATCTCCTTTACCAGTAGACAAAGGCAGAGGCAGATCCCTCAGACGTTACGTCATGGGATTCCATTTTTAGCTTTAGCATTTCTGCCTTTTGTTGTGCCAACCACAGAATGCAAGGAACATATCCAAAAGACAAACACGCTTAACACAAAACTGCTCTGCTAAATAATATTTACGTAAGTAAAAATACATGACAAATAATAACTCAAAAATATTAAAGACAACAATAAAATGAAAATACACATAAGTCAGGTTACCAAACCTAGCTGTTATATAACATATCTCACTTTAAACCTGAGGCAATACCATCTTTATCTGACAAAGTGGTAACTCCAATCAGAGAGCAGTAACCATTGTGCCACATAATTTACAAATCATAGAACAAGTACCTCTGTGGTAGAGGGCCCATGCTTTCTGTATAAGACACATTTACATCATATAGTCATGCGGCAATTAAGGATCCATTTGGCTGTGTATTGGTCACAAAGTGTGACTTAATGGGCCTAATGCGCATCACCGGTACACGTACTTTAACTGCTGGTCAGAATAAACTGATATTCAAGTCTTGGTTGCTTTTTTCAGGTTGCCACGGAGCACTTTTGAACTGCCGCTCACCTTTTCATGTTGCTCAATCCCCCTCCCGTGCAGCAGTTTGAAAGTGCCATGCAGCTGTGCTCTCGAAACGCCACAGGGGATAAATTTCAGTGCTTTGTGGATACTTCATGGGGGATCCATTTTGTTGTTCACATGCTGGTGCTTTGCAGTGTTCATGACATCATGTTGGTGCTTTGTGGCAATCAATTGGTACTTCATGAGGGAAAGCTCATATAGTATAGTGGGATGGAAACAAAATGGTCAGAAGGGAAAGTAAGAACTCATTTATTATTTAGACCTGTTTATCAGTAAACAAAAAAATCAGAGGGAACATTTGCTGTAAGTACGAATGGCCTTAACACAGATGGCCGCAAAACAGCATATGACTGTATTTAGTATACAGCTCTAGTACTAGGGTGTTGTACCGTGTTAGCCATTGTGAATGTAATGAGAAGTCAAGAAAAATGACACCTTTTTAGGGGCCTGAGTTGCCTCGAAAGCTTGCATATTGTAATCTTTTTAGCTAGTATACAGCTGTATAAAATATTAGCAAAGTCGTATCTGTGTGAAGTTTTCATCACATATTACTAAATGGACAAGATAGTGGTAGCTAAAATACAGTAAAGACTAATTTTCTGATTACAGAGTATGAGATACTGTATGATGAAAAATTGAAATAGCTAAACATTTTCAATATAAGCAAATGGAGACTAAGAGATGACTAGAAAAAAATGAGTGTGGGCGCATGTGAAGGACAGATCATCTCTCTAGGGCTTGTTCTTGCCATGCAACAAATGTTACAGAAATAAAAAGAAGAACCTGCCTGATAAATTAAAAAAAAATTCAGTGCACAACAAAATTTTATTGTTAATCTAAATACAATGTACAACATGCAACCTAACAAGCTCAGCATATACATGTTTCTTTTTAAATAGTCATTTTGATTCACAGAAATTTACAAGGTTATCTGTGATGGAGTTACTCGATTCTGCACAGTTTCATTATATATTAATCTTAAAATATTCAGGAATATCCATTGTTCCTTTTCTCAATTTTATGAAAAAATTATGACTCAGAAAACTGCACAGCTGCTCATCATCAGTTGTGTTGACCTTGCCAGAAACAATGTGTAGGAAGAACTATGCATGCCTTAACTTCATCAAAAATCAATCTGTCCTCATGAAAAGCGGATGAAAAGAGCCATAGAGAAACACTGGATTTCTGCATTGCCTGCAGTGCAAGAAAAGTATTCAGATGGCTTCTTTTAAGTTGACAATTCAACACTTGGCACGTCCATAATGATGCAATTCCTTTTCTAAGTCTTTGGTGCCCGGGTATACATTTATTCAAGATAATCTTATTACATTGAACTGATTTTAAACACATGCAAGGTAAAATGATGAAACCGTTTTTCATTCATCTTTTGTTCTTCAGTAAGAAAAGTTAATATGGATGACAGCTTTAACCAGGATTAATCATCCTTGAAACATTTAGAAATTATAATTCTTAAAAATAACACTTTTCTAAAAATATGAAAGTGTGATTTAAATAAAAAGAAGGGGCTGAATCATTTTCAGTTAAAAAAAAATGTATATACATGATGGTGAAATGATTAATGCTGCTGACTAGCGGTTCAACTCCCAGACCAATTTCTGTCTGCACAGAGTTAGTACACTTCCTCATGCTCACACAGGCTTTCTGATTGGCCACTCTAAATTGGTCCTTTGTGATTGGGTATGTCCTGCAATGAAGTGCCATCCCACTTGGGGTTAGGAACTCCTTTGCAACCAAAGCTTTCCAGTTTGGCTCTGGCTCTTTCTGACCTCATTAAGCTAAAAATGGGCTCAAGAAATGGATGAAAGTATAAAAATATATGCAATGGTATGTGTTGCCTCTGCTACTTTTTTAAGGGGTACCTTGAATGTGTCTATTCAGTTATAAATCAAAACAAAAAAAAAAGTCTCCAAAGGACAATTTGTAGCTATTTGTGGGTTAAAATCTAAATCAATTCTAATAGAATGCAGCAATATGTCACACAAAAGCTGCCAAATGCTTGCTCTATTTATTTATAAATCAGTTCTCTTGACAGCAGGGAATAAATTAATTATATCTTTGGCAAATGTCAGTTTTTGAACATGCTGTGGAAACAGGGAGACAAATTTATGTACAAGTGAGCATAATGTACATCCTAAGTGCATAATATAAAATGTGTCGTGATAAAAATATTATACCGCCAGAGCAAATATCATGCACTTACTGCCACAAAATTGTATGATGGTCTGTGTCTTGTTCAAAGTTGGTACTTGCTGCCCAGAATGTATTTGGCATTTCTGCTTTGTTTTTGTCAGTTTATCTTAACACTGTTCTTATATTAACGTGCCAAATGGTACAAAAAAGTGCAAACCTTAAAGGGATAGATTGCCAGACAATGACAAAATATTGCTTTCTGTCATGCTGAAAACTTACTGCCTATTTACAGTATGCTCAATTTATAGCTGAAATTCAGGTTTGAGGTATTTTAAAAAGTGGGGTCAGATTACATTCAAGCTGTTTTAAAACAAATTGATTAAATGAATCTGGTGTTGTTAGTGAGAGAAGACTTGAGACAAGTTGACTCTCCAAACTGCAGATTTGCTGTCTTTTCTCATATTGAATGTATAGATTTAGTTCCTGGTATGTAAGCCATAACCAATTTCATGTCTGCCTATCTGGAAGCAATATAACCACGCTTAAAAATGAAATTTGCCTTTAATGGATTCTATTGTAATTTGGAAGAAACTGGGAAAAATGTGTCAATTCACAAACTTTCAACAGGCATCAACATACAAAAAAGTTAGTTGCCCCATTTCAACTACTGGTTCTAAAAACTTGAGAAGATAAATCTGAACTGTAATGTGAACACCACTACGCCTGCAGTACACATCAGAAACAGAAAGCTACTCGAAGACTCGATTGACTTTGACAATTCAAGTGAGCCATTAGCAGATTTTGCACTGAAAAATTCATTCATGCTTTGACATTTTCTGCTAATAAACTGTAAAAACAAAAAAGTTATTTTTCCTTTGGGATTTTTTTTTTTTTACTTATTGCATGGTATTTGCTACAATTAGCAAACAATAATAATACTAATTTACACATTGTATAGGGTTGCTACGTTGGAAATGTAGGTAACAGAGGGCCCCACAGACAGGGGCTTTATAAGTTCCTGAGTGTGAGAAGAAAAGTTATGGCAATAATTCATGTGGCCATACTGATTGGGAAATGATAGTGGTAGTAGTATGATCATACGTACAGAGAACAGTAAAATTATTACATAATTGGCCAACCAAAACCCATGTTACCCCACTCTGGTACCATGATCAGCAGAAATTAATTAAAATACATTGTTTATTTTATTTAATAGAAAACCCAGATTCTCTTACCTAATGTACTGCTTACCCCTATATCTAAATCAGTTATGGACTAGAACTTTATACAGCTTTTGTCCAACTACTTGCAGGAGGGCAAGAACACACCCTTTTTCATATTCTTCAATAGGAATACTGTTGGAGTAGCAGGATGTGTGTCTATGGGAAGCATCACAGAAATATTTATACAGGGGATCCTGTGTGCTAGGTCTTTTCCTCTGGTATTAATCATTATGGACAGATATGTGAGAGTTGACTAGCATTTTATGGATGAGTTGGGGCTCAGGACGGTAAGAACTCTTGGGGCCACTAGTAAAGGTTCTAGGATGATAGCTTTAAGGCTACCAGGACACAATACTGACACTGGAAGTAGTTAAGAGGTTTTCACTTGAAGAGACACCCCTTTAAGTCATCATAATTGAAAATACTAAATTAAACTTGTTTACTGAGAATTCAAAATAAACTAATGCCAAAACCAGAACACTAACCTGAATTGAAGTCAAAAAGGAATCCTTAATATTCACAGCCAGAAGCATACTAAATAACTTCCTAGCTCTCTTTTAAATATCACAAACTCCTTTGTGAATATACACCTGTTGCCAGTTTATACACAGTATATTATATAATAAAAATAGCAGCACCCGTAGTACAAGGGTCAGTGCTAGGCCACTGCTGTTTTTAATATACATAAATTATTTGTATAGGAATATAAATAACAAACTAGTTATGTTTCCACATGACACCAAAATAGGCGGATTGGCAGATAATCTATAATCTGTCATTGCAATGGGACTTGGACGTCAGACAGGCTTGGGCAGATTCTTGTCAGATGAAATTTAATGAAAGTAAAAAAAATTACATGCAGGAAGTAAAAAAATTGTTTTGAATACAAATTGGGAGTTTCTGAAAATGAAAAGTACTCCTTATGGGAAGTATTTAGGAGTTGTAGTGGACTCAATACTAGAAACTGCCAGACAGTATTCAGAAACCATTAAGGAAGTTAACAGAATGTTAGGTTATATAGCATGATGTGTAGAGTACAAGTCCAAGGAGGTTATGCTCAAGCTGTATAATATACTGGTGAGGCCTTTTCTGGAGTACTGTGTGCAGTTTTAGTCTCCAGGTTACAAAAGGAGCATAGCAGTGCTGGAAAAAGTCCCAGAAGAGTAAATTGGCTAATTCCAGGACTGTAGATGGTGAGTTATGAGGAAAGACTAAAAGAGCTGGGCTTTTTCAGTTTAATCAAAAGAGGATTAAGAGGAGACATAATTGAAGTGTTTAAAATTATGAAAGGAATTAGTACAGTGAATTGAGACTGCTACTTTAAAATTAGTTCATCAAGAACATGGGGGCAAAGTTGGAAACTTGTTAAGAGTAAATTTCGCACAAACATTAGGAAGTTTTTCTTTACACAGAAAACCATAGATACATGAAATAAGTCACTAAGTGGTAGACAGTAGGACTTTAGGGACTCAAAACTAAACTTGATGTTATTTTGGATGAATTACTGTAAATGGATAGGACTGGTGAGCTTAGTTGGGCTGAATGGTCTGCTCTAATCTAGATTGTTCTAATGTTGTAATTTCTTTGTTAATCTTCAGTTTTGCTTTGATTTCTGCCTCCTTTTATAAAGACCCTGGTTTTTTGGTTTTGTCCTTTTGCTTCTTGTATTCTTAATCTCTTTTTTCACTTTTCGCCTGTTCTCATCTAGATTGTTCTAATGTTCTACAAACCACTGTGTGGTGATGTCACACAATATGACTTCTGGGACTCTGTCCCCAGCAAACTCACAATGTAACGAATACACCACTTAGTGGCATGTCTGTTGCAAAAACCAAAAAGCATATTGGCAGAACAAGAAAATAATAATTTAAACCTCCTAAGCAATAAAAAGGTTATAAATATGCCACATCTCCAGAGACTAATTAAAATTGGAGTCACAAGTTAAGCTGAGAGGAGAGGACAGAGGATTACAATAAAAAGTATGGGAAATGTTAGTCATGGGTACCAGCTGAATGAGCCCACTATCTTCACCAACAATGTTCTGTAGATTAATTATAATGCTGTACAGTTATAGTTGTTAAGTTTGAGAATGAAGACTGTTATTTGCCACAGACCTTATTTTCTAAAGATTTTGACTAGTAACTACATGCAATATGTTACCACTCTTTAGCACCTTGACAAACAAGAATGAATTTAAGTGTGCCCCAGAATTAAATGTTGCATTCTAAGCAGCATCTTAAGGAAAATTATTGGGACTCCACCATTTACTAACAAGTGACATTAACCAGGAATACATTCTGTGGCTATCTGGTGCAGACAGAAAATGCTTTTTTGAGGTCTTGGTAAGACAAATACTGACTTTGAAGGTAAATCAAGGAATGATCAATGATTTGCCTGTAGTATGGTTTAAATGGCAATTCCCTGCCAGAGTATGCTGAATCTGTATTTTGGAAAGAGATTAGTGACGAAGGGTCCATGGTGAAAAGGTAAAAGAATCAGACACTTTTAGAGAGGCAAGTTGGGCAAACTTGCCTGTTAGTCAATTAAGGAATTAAGGAGCCAGAAAGGAAGAAACGCTCTTTTCAAGGTTTATTTTATGTCACCTTATTTCTTCATGGTTTGATAAAGCTTTTTTCTGGACCGTCTTTTTCCATTATAGGGTCACAAAGAGGTGGATTGTAGCCTAGCCACAATGATTTATGCAGCAGAAAACAAGCATGGATACAATATTAATTCATCAAAATGCACATGATCACACTTATTTCAGGCCAAATAGGAATCATTTAATAAAATACTCTGTAGGAGGAAAAGAAGGAAAAAAATCACATTGCACAAATGAAAATGCAAACTCCACACAAACTCCTCAGTAATTTGGCCAGAAGTTGAACTTAGGTTCCTGAAGTTCTAAGGTCTCAGAGCTAAACAGCACATCACTTTAATACAGTTCCCTCTCATTGATTAAACAGATACTTTTAATGTTATTTTTTAGCATTTTGTATCCATATCTAATATATAAAGTTAAATGTGTGTTGTCCAGTACCCAA
Source organism: Erpetoichthys calabaricus (assembly GCF_900747795.2). NCBI lineage: Eukaryota > Metazoa > Chordata > Cladistia > Polypteriformes > Polypteridae > Erpetoichthys > Erpetoichthys calabaricus. The sequence goes on from NC_041399.2 coordinate 92,472,467, forward strand.
ATACTGTTCAACCTATCTTAGACAAATTTTGCACAGATTCCTTATTTCTACAGGAGAAGATCATGGGCAATGTCAGGAGGTGCAACATCGATCCTGGAGGGTCATAGTGGCTGCAGATTTTCATTCCAACCCAATTGCTTAATTAGAAAGCAATCCTTTGCCAATAACAGGTCTTATTTAATTTCATTTAACTTCTTAGTGTTTTAACTCTGCAATGTGATGCCATTCTTATATCGTAGATTGCTTTTCCTTTTCAGGTGGTTCGTCGTGTGGTGGGTGTGGTGACGCACTATCCGTACCTGCTTCTAACCTCTCTCTCTCTAAAGATATCATCCAAATGATCTGAAGCCTTAAAAGAATGAGTAATTTTCAGTCCTTCACTTTTTTGTCTTCAGTTTCCTTCTAAGTATTTCATTAAACCAAAAAGTGCACAATGAACACACACAGGTGTATATGGAAACAAGATTCATGGAGAACTGCTTGTTTGCTTGTCATTTGCATCTTATTGCTATTAATGAACAACTAAAAATGGTGGATGTAGCTGTTTAAGACTGAAATAAGCAATTATAGGTTTGAAATATTAACAAAAGAGACAACTAAAATGAAAGGGAAGAAAAATGCCACTTGGGTAATATGTGCTTTATCAGTAATAAATAATAAAAAAACAATTGGTTGAAAGAAAAACATGTAGCCACACTGGCCATCCAAGACCAATGTTGTTCCCCACATTGTATTAATGATTGCTCACTCCATGGACTAAGACATTTGTACATATCTACTGTATGTGTTGTGAAGGATTGCCGGCTTTCTACTCTGGCCCTCACCCCCAGGCCGCCAGGAGGAGCTCTCCCGACAGCATGAATGTGCCCCGAATTCCAGCAGGGCATCATGGACTCTGTAGTTTATATGCACAGCCCTGCTGGATACCATGGGGGCCTCCAGGAGTCGCTGTAGGGAGGTTGTCGGACTCTTATGTGCCCTATAACCCGGAGGTGCGTCAAGATCACATGACAGGAAGAAACGACGTGCCTCCGGGGTGAAGAAGAGTTTTTTATATGACCCGGAAGTGTTCCTAGTCACGTGGACAGAGAGGACGAAACACTTCCGGATCAGGACTATAAAAGGACTATGGGAAATCCCAGATGTTGAGCTGAGCTGGGTGGAAGGGTGGCAACGCGTCTGGGAGTGTGGAGGATTGATTATTGTGTATTGTTGATTATTGAGTATTGTGGAGAGGAGGGTGCTTTGTGCACAATTATTATTATTAATAAATCATTATTTGGACTTTTACCTGGTGTCTGACGTCTAGTCTGAGGGTTCAAGGGGTCACGGAGGCCCCTATCTGTCACAGTGTATATAAAGAACAATTCTGCATTTTTATCTGGTCTTGTGAATTACTTCTTGGAGAATAGAGGAAAGTTTTTTGCCACTACAACCACTGGGCTAAATTTTTTTCCCTCTATGACTGCACCTGCACTTTATTATGAAAGACCCCTGGGAGACATTTTTGGGATTTGGCATAGGTATGGATCTTGGTTTAAGTCAGTGAAAATTTGGGTTGGGGTAAACCTTTTCCCTCTGGGGTATTTATTTAGTCACCACAACTACACTTTATTCCAGCATGAGCAGCACATGGCACCACTTTTACTACTTTAGTAGATATGTTTGCTTCTATGTAATTTCATGATGCATACTGGATGGTTCTATTTCTGCTTTATACCTGTGTGTCTGTACAAGATCCCTGACACTGTATTATGAGAAAAAAAATATATCTAAGCTTTCAATTAAAAAAAAGTAGGAGCACTACCAAAAATAACTTTTATTTGATTAGAAATAGCTGAACTTTTTTCTTTCTGGTAAACTTTAGTAAAACATAACATTTTAAGTAGTGCAAGAATGTAAGGTGGAGTTAACAATTTTTTAATTCAGAGTCTGTGTTGAACCTGATCTAATTTATGCTGCTTTGGAGTCTTTTTTTTGCCAAATGTATTTCAAACAGTTATTATTTAGTAAAAAAGAAATCTAATTTTATAATATTTATATTGTAGCTTACAGAACTGGAAGAATATCATGACTCTTTTACTAAAACTCTATTGCATTCTCATTGGATTTCTCTTTTTTCTCACTCATCTATAATTCACTGGTAAATTCCCCTGCCATTGTTTTTTATAAGTAAATGTCTACTGAAACAACAGAATCAACCTTAATTTCAATGTACAGTAAACACGTCGTCATGTGTATTCCTTTAGTGACTTAATCCAAGAACTGTAGTTTATGTTTTTGATTGGGGCAGTTTTCTTCATCCTTAACACTCACAATGACTTGAGACACAATTTTATGAGGCATATGAGGCAATTTCAAAAAGCACCATGACCAGTCCACTCACTTTCAAGAAAGAGTTTATGTGACTTGTTTCAATATACATAGTTGTTTATACCTTACTAACTGTGTAAGCCCGTGCTGTAAAAAGGCCAGGGTCCTAGAAACTATTGAAATCGTCAGAGAAAAAAATTGAAGTGTAGAGATAATTGGTAATTGAAAGGACCTACCCTGGGCATCTCTCTCCTAGGAGGATTCATTTTGCTGAAGTGCTTGCATCGCTTGTGCATTAGCTGTGAGAGAAAAAATAAAAGGAATACCATTTTGCCGATGTTATCAGCTAAGCGACTTTGTCTTTCTTCGGAGGTTTCGTTTTGCAGACGTGCTTACCTCTCTTGTGTATTAGCAGCGGGAGGAAAAGTAAAAGGCATATTCTTGTCTTTCTTCTGAGGTTTTGTTTTGCTGATGTGCTGGCCCCACTTTTGTTATTAGCAGCTAAGTGAGTTTTCTGTTTCCTCGGAGGTGGAGCCCTTACCCTGACTCCATGTCTCACTTCCGGGCTGACAGACACACACACTTCCACGCGTAGACATTTATATGTAAGATGTGTAGTTATGGTTAAGGCTTTGAGAGGGTGTGACTGAAGAGGTTCAGCCGTTTTGAAGATAGCAAGTCTGAAAACTGACACAAAATTCTGCTTCTCTGAGTAGTCATCTTGCTGCACAATAATTCCAAAATGCACACTATGATTGTTCGTCTCTTTGCAGTTTGGAATGTTAAGATAAGAAGAGGTAAGCAGCTGAAGAGTTTCCTGTACAGGGATGTTATAATTTGTGAGAAGGTGATGAGCCCAACAATATGGGAAGCTCTCAGAGTGCAACTGTAGTTTCTCTGGATGAGTTGGTGCGTTATGTAGTTAGGTGCCCCCCATGGATTCTAACACAAGACAGACAGGCCAGGGAGTGTTATGTGATACCTCCTGATTTAAGTTTTAATTTGTTTTCTCTTGCTTTTTTAATTTTGGGTTTTTATGTTTGTGAAAATCAAATTGAACATTAATTTCTACCCTTCTTCTGTAATTATGATTATTAAAATTAATTTGTAATATTTCAGACACCATTTTGCTTTTTTACAGGTTTTGCTTACCTGCCATCTCAATACTGTGTGCGACATTGCAAGTGTGCTGGGATAAAAAGGTTACCCCTGACTTCTTTGACTTTGTTTTCAGTTTTGTGTACTGGCCCTCAGTAGTACAGGTCCTTGGCTCCTGGCATTTCTTCTGCATTTTTGACCTTAACCTTGTTTGTTTTTCGAATATGTCTCTTCTCCTGATTCTTTATAATCTCAGCTGCTATTTTTGCTCCTAACACTACAGGAGGCTGGAGGAATTGGCCAGGGATAGGGTGGCTTGGTCAGGAAAGCATAGGTTGTTGCTATAATGACCGTACCATGAAAACAAACAGGCCATCCCCTGCATGATATCTCTGTATGTGTGTGTTTTTGTTTATGTTTTGTAGCCTTTAGTTTTTAGTTTGATTTCCACAAAGCAGAGGAAAGACCCAAGACCAGTGATGTGGCATCTAGTGTCTTTAGGCTCCCACAAACCACTTGAATTGCCACTTGAGATACGAGAAGTTACATATGCAGAGCAGATTAGTGGATGAAGGTTAAATCTGGCCTTCACATTTCAATGAACCACTAAAACCTCATTGTTTCTAAAAAAAGGTAGTTCATGAGAACAAATGGTATTTGACATAAAGGTCAGCGTTTGACAGTGCTATACACAGTTAATTTTTATATCACAAGATATGCTGTAAGCTGTGAACTAGTGAGACTGCTGTGCTTTCTGACAACTGAATAAATTGACCATGTGTGGCAAAATCATTTGTTGCCTCATATGTATTTATATATATTATAAGAAAGTTATTTATGGGAACCTCTAATTTACAAATGATGAAACTATATTTCCTTTAGTATATTGTCTTCTTTATTTATTAATTTACACCAATTTCCTGCCATTTAAAGAGGTAAAAACATAAAGAAATTTTGCAACCCATAGGCTAGATCTTTGTTTTGTATACTCCCATTATAATAAACTTTTCATATTTACATAACATGTATTCCTCAGGTTGATATTCTTTCTTCTTGATTCCAGACATGATTTTATACTAAAAGTATAAGAAATATATATTTTTGTAAGGAGGTAAAGTATAAAGTTATATCTAAGCACTAAACTACTCTTCATACATAAATGTGTTCTTCAGATTATAGCAGCATACAACCTCAGCTAAACAATTTTATTAGCCTGTGCTGCTTTTGTTCTGTTTGATAAACCACTCTCCAAACATATCAACCAGTACAGCTAAGGGTGACAGTGAGAGTCCATTTTCCGTACTAATTAATTAAAATTCACAAGTAAAGGAATTAAATAAAGATTTTTCATCCGGAAGTCATACAACCAGCTTAACAATGCAGTAAAAATAATGCCTAAGGAAAGCTACTCTGAAAGGCACATTTAATTGAGAAATGCATGAAGCTTTTGCAATTACTGTTTTTAAAGCAAACCATTTAACTGAAAAATGACAACAAGTCTGTACAATAATAAGTGAACATTTTAGAGAGACTCAAAACAATTTACAATTTCAAAATGCTGTGACCATAGCAAATGAAATATTTCAGCAACCAACATTATTTAGAATGACAAACAGAACACCAGCACAATGCATACGGGCTTCTCTATACAATAAGAAACATAATTTTCAGAGTCAATGGGTCTCAGTTATAGTATCACTGTATAATCACATGTATCAGAGGTACCATGTAACTAACTAGGTTATTTTCTGTATTTTTTTTCCAGGGGCTAATATTATTAGTTGATTTGAGCTGCTTACTGTTGAGCATGCTACATACAATCCTTGGTGGTGTTGGTGAACGGGATTTCAACTGAACTCATATTAAAGGACATCACCAATAGCAGTAGTCAGTAATTTTTCAAAGATGATTTAAAGTTGATTCATTTAAAGGTAAAAACTGTAAAACATCTCAACTCTCCAAAAGCATCAGCACCTAAAATTAGTACTGCCTCAGTATACAGTGCTCAGAAGCACTGTCCTGTTTTCTTCTTATCACTTTCTGAAACACAGCATCTCTATGAGCTATAGAAAAAAAATGTACTTCATTCTGTTCGATCAAGGCGTGGCTCCATTAATTAATTTTCAGTGTTTTTGTTCTCCCTTTTAAGTGAATGCCTGTGAGCTCAGGGCTGCTGCTACCAACCCCAGCAGCTCAGCCCCTGTGTGGGTAAGTGTTGGCAAGTCAGACCGTATGCGGCGGGGTGCCACTGGCTAATACACACATATTAATACATACATATATTTTAGATAGCATTTAACTTTATACGTCAATGCTTCTTCATGAATCATTATAATAATAAATCAAGTTACAGCAGAATATATTAAACTAGTTACCATTAAGCTAAATAAGAATTGTTAAAAGCTTGTATTTTATCTTTGATTCAAGCAGTCAGGAAGCACCATGCTTGTCTGCTCAAGGCCATCCGCAGCTTGGCTCTTATAAGTCAAGCTGTGTGCTGCAATTTACCAGCACGGCTGGCTAAGATTTTAGCCTTAAAGGAGGCTAGTGCAACAAGTAATCATTAATTGAATCATTAATTGAGCAGTCTAGTTTTCACATGTGGGCCCTCGTGATTCCAACTTAATTATGAGAATTGATTAACCAAAAGGCCATCAATCTTTAACAGCCCAGGATTAGGAATGTGAGAATGCGGGGAGGGCTGATTGGTTGATGTTCACCTCCAGGCGGCAAATACATCCTTTGAACCCAAGTAGCTGTTATGAGAAAGTGGGCTGGGAGAAAAATTGTTATGAGAAGGTCCATAGGTCCATAACAACCTTTCATTGTTGTGAGAAAGGTATTGAGCGAGGTCATTATCATGAGAAACCCTTTAAAGCAGACGATGGGAAATGGTGTGAGATAAGAATTGTAATAAATCTGAGGCTCCACCAAAGCAAGAGCCTCACAACATTGAAATGAGACAGGCTTTATGTGCTCAGCAACGGTTTCCTATGGTGTGCAATAAAGTCTATTCTGACTGCCTATTTGAAGACTCTTCTAGTTTTTGCTGAAGAAGTTTCCTCATTGACATTAGAGCATTATTAATGACAATTATTAACCAAAAAAAAAAAAAAAAAGTGTTAGCTAATTTTCTTTTTTTCTACAATGTCATCAAATTTCAATAAATTCCTACAAGGCATTTTTGAGCTTTTGAGTTATTTTGTTTTTCTATTGTGTTTTTTTGTTTTTACCCCTAAATACTGATATATTAAAATGTCCTTTCTTATTGGATATCTACTGCCCTAGATGAACCATCCTTCCAAATTTCAGCTTTTTAGCTAAGGGAAAATAGTGTTTTCGTTGATGAGTGAATGAGTGTGTAAGTCAACTTTGCATTATATAAATTTGAAATTAGCTTATTGAGATCCCTGATTTTGAAAATGTGGCTGTACTGTTTGGTTTAAGTCAAGAACAAGAGTAGAAACTTGCATAATATATGCACCCATGCACAGATTTTTTGACAATATTAATTTTATTAATGATTTCCCTAACAATTATCTTTTTTCTTTTTAATTGTTCTTATGTGATTTAGCTCATCCTTTGCACAAAATACAGTTAATTTCAGCTTGGACTGTGTCTTATTAACTAGATTAACTTAACTATTTAAAAACAGTTACAAAAGAAGCAAATAATAAATCATTATAATTTGAACATAAATCAAATGTAGCTTTGCTTTCTACAAAAAACGAACACTACAAACATTGGCCCAGTTACCACAAGAAACCTTCATTTGCTACTGTCAAATAAATACTAACTTGCAGCCTTCACACCTTCCACCAAAAAAAAAAAGATGCATTTAGGTACCCTTAATGTCATATAGTGTGATGCTGGCATCAGCTGGTTGTTTAGAACTCTATAAATATAAAATGTCTGGAAAGACAAAGGAGACAACAACAGCAGAATAAAAGCTAGGGTAGTCAGAACAAAGGTGGGTAAAAAAGAAAAGCAGGGAGAAGGAAAAGAGAAAGTAAGAGAGAGAAAAAGAATTGTTCTCTGCTACCAAGAAAACCCACTGAAGTGTACCATGCCTTTTCCTTACTTATGTTCTTGGTCACACTGAAAATAGTGCTCAAAAAACAATATATGAAAGCCTAGGTAAAGGAAGTCAGTCATTTGGCTAAAAATGGGTAGTTAATCATCAAAATGATGGATCCTAGCCAAATAACCCTCTGGGGACAAATAATAAATAAAGTTAGACAATCTATCTATGAAAAGAACAGAAGAGCTCCTGTGGTAAAAATTAAACATAATAACTAAAAAAATAAACTCATCCTTTACTAGGACAAGTCTGATAAAAGCTCTTTGAGTCAGTAATCAGGCATTATCTCCTCAGTAAACATTGAACACAAAGCACCCTTCACAGTAGTCTGTTACAGAAGTATCAAAAAACAAAGGGTAGAAGTCCATTTTATAAACAATTGAATTTACATACAGTGTCAATCAATGCATTCTTTTTACTCAGGTTGGTTTGATGGTTTACACATCAGGTAATGTAGAACATAAAAGTCTATTTTTTTCATACTCTTGTTCTTTTTATTTCTTTAGGTTTAGCTAATATTTTTGAAATTTCTGTATATGTGACAGCTTTTGTTGTTTACTCAAAAGTCAAACTTATTTTTACCAACTTTAAAGTCAATAAGGAACATTTTAAATTCCGATACTTTATGACAAGTTAATCACTGTGAGTTATTTACAAAGTAAATAAATATAGTAAATAAGCCGCCACCTTATCGTGGTGAAGGGGTTTGTGTGTCCCAATGATCCTAGGAGCTTTGTTGTCGGGGGCTTTATGCCCCTGGTAGGGTCACCCAAGGCAAACTGGTCCTATGCGAGGGACATGAGAAAGTTGTGGTTCAGAAAACCTCATATGATGAATACAAGCCTTGGATGGCGTTTTCCTTCGCCAGGACGCGGGTCACTGGGGCCCTCCTCTGGAGCCAGGCCTGGAGGTCGGGCTTGATGGTGAGCGCCTGGTGGCCGGGACTGCATCCATGGGGCTTGGCCAGGCATAGCTCGAAGAGGCAACATGGCTCCCCCTTCCCATGAGCTCACCACCTGTAGGAGGGGCCAAGGAGGTTGGATGCAGTGTGAGTCGGGTGGTGGCTGAAGGCGGGGACCTTGGTGGTCCGATCCTTGGCTACAGAAGCTGGCTCTTGGGACGTGGAATGTCACCTCTCTGAAGGGGAAGGAGCCTGAGCTAGTGCGTGTGGTTGAGAGGTTCTGGCTAGATATAGTCGGGCTCACCTCAATGCACAGCGTGGACTCTGGAACCAGTCTCCTTGAGAGGGGCTGGACTTTCTACCACTCTGGAGTTGCCCCCGGTGAGATGTGCTGAGCGGGTGTGGGAATACTTATTGCCGCCCGACTTGGAGCCTGTTCATTGGGGTTCACCCCGGTAGACAAGAGGGTAACCTCCCTCCACCTTTGGGTGGGGGGACGGGTCCTAACTGTTGTTTGTGCGTATGCGCTGAACAGCAGTCTGGAGTACCCACCCTTTTTGGAGTCCCTGGAGGGGGTGCTAGAGGGCATACCTTCTGGGGACTCCCTCGTTCTGCTGGGGGACTTTAATGCTCACGTGGGCAATGACAGTGAGACCTGGAAGGGCGTGATTGGTAGGATTGGCCCCCCTCGATCTGAACCCGAGTGATGTTTTGTTATTGGACTTCTGTGCTCATCACGGATTGTCCATAACAAACACCATGTTCAGGCATGGGGTGTCCATATGTGCACCTGGCACCAGGACACCCTAGGCCTCAGTTCGATGATCGACTTCGTGGTCATGTCATCGGACTTGCAGCCACATGTCCTGGACACTCGGGTGAAGAGAGGGGCAGAGCTGTCAACTGATCACCACCTGGTGGTAAGTTGGCTTCGTTGGTGGGGGAGGATGCCAGTCAGGTCTGGTAGGCCCAAACGTATTGTGAGGGTCAGCTGGGAAAGTCTGGCAGAGTCCCCTGTTAGAAGTAACTCCTACCTCCGGCAGAACTTTGATCACGTCCCAAGGGAGGTGGGGGACATTGAGCCTGAATGGGCTATCTTCCATGCCTTTGTTGTTGAGGCGGCTGACCGGAGCTGTGACCGTAAGGTGGTCGGTGCCTGTCGAGGTGGCAATCCCCGAACCCGTTGGTGGACACTGGCGGTGAGGGATGCCGTCAAGCTGAAGAAGGAGTCCTACAGGACCCTTTTGTCATGTGGGTCTCCAGAGGCGGCTAACAGGTACCGGCAGGCCAAGCGGAATGCGGCTTCGGTGGTTGCTGAGGAGTTTGGGGAGGCCATGGAGAACGACTTCCGGACGGCTTTCTGGAGATTCTGGTTCACCATCCGGCGTCTCAGGAGGGGGAAGCAGTGCAGTGTCAACACTGTATATGGTGAGGATGCTACGCTGCTGACCTTGATTCGAGACGTTGTGGGTCGGTGGGGGGAGTACTTCGAAGACCTCCTCAATCCCACTAACATGTCTTCCAATGAGGAAGCAGAGCCTGGGGACTCGGAGGTGGGCTCTCCCATCTCTGGGACTGAAGTCACTGAGGTGGTCAAGAAACTCCTTGGTGGCAGGGCCCCCGGGTGTGGATGAGATACGCCAGGAGTTCCTCAAGGCTCTGGATGTTGTAGGACTGTCTTGGTTGACACGCCTCTGCAACATCGCATTGACATTGGGGACAGTGCCTCTGGATTGGCAGATCGGGGTGGTGGTCCCCCTCTTTAAGAAGGGGGACTGGAGGATGTGTTCCAACTACAGAGGTTTCACACTCCTCAGCCTCCCTGGAAAAGTCCTGGGTCCTGGAGAGGAGGGTCCGTCAGATAGTCGAATCTTGGATTCAGGAGGAACAGTGTGGTTTTCGTCCTAGTCGTGGAACAGTGGACCAGCTCTACACCCTTGGCAGAGTCCTGGAGGGTGCATGGGAGTTTGCCCAACCAGTTTACATGTGTTTTGTGGACTTGGAAAAGGCATTCGACCGTGTCCCTCGGGGAATCCTGCGTGGGGTGCTCCGGGAGTATGGGGTACCGAACCCCCTGATAAGGGCTGTTCGGTCCCTGTACAACCGGTGTCAGAGCTTGCTCTGCATTGCCAGCAGTAAGTTGAACCCGTTTCCAATGAGAGTTGGACTCTGCCAGGGCTGCCCTTTGTCACAATATTGTTCATAACTTTTCTGGACAGAATTTCTAGGCGCAGTCAGGGCATTGAGGGGGGTCCGGTTTGGTGGGCTCAGGTTTGGGTCACTGCTTTTTGCAGATGATGTTGTCCTGTTTGCTTCGTCACGCTGTGATCTTCAGCTCTCTCTGGATCGGTTTGCAGCCGATTGTGAAGCGGCTGGGATGGGAATCAGCACCTCCAAATCCAAGACCATGGTTCTCAGCCGGAAAAGGGTGGAGTGCCCTCTCAGGACTGGGAGTGAGATCCTGCCTCAAGTGGAGGAGTTCAAGTATCTCGGGGTCTTGTTCACGAGTGAGGGAAGAATACAGCGGGAGATCGACAGGCAGATTGGTGTGGCATCCGCAGTGATGCGGGCTCTACATCGGTCTGTCGTGGTGAAAAAGGAGCTGAGCTGAAAGGCAAAGCTCTCAATTTACCAGTCGATCTACGTTCCCACCCTCACCTATGGTCATGAGCTATGGGTAGTGACCGAAAGAACGAGACCACGAATACAAGCGGCTGAAATGAGTTTCCTTCACAGGGTGTCTGGGCTTTCCCTTAAAGATAGGGTGAGAAGCTCAGTCATCCGGGTGGGGCTCAGAGTAGAGCCGCTGCTCCTCCGCATTGAGAAGAGTCAGATGAGGTGGGTCGGGCATCTGATCAGGATGCCTCCTGAACGCCACCCTGGTGAAGTGTTCCGGGCACATCTAACTGGGAGGAGGCCCCGGGGAAGACCCAGGACACGCTGGCCTGGGAACACCTCGGAATTTCCCCCGGAAGAGCTAGTAGAAGTGGCCGGGGAGAGGGAAGTCTGGGCATCTCTGCTCAAGCTGTAGCCCCCGCGACCCGATCTCGGATAAGCGGAAGAGAATGGATGGATGGAAGCTAAAATATATGTTTTTATTTTTTATATTCTTTGAAATAATTATATTTGTACCATGAAAATGTTATTAAAAGCTCTTTGAGATTAATGCTTGTGAAAAAATGAACATATGTGTCTTTTTAGCCACCAACAAATAACTCCAATGTCATTTTGGGAAGCACAGCAGACCAACTAAAGGCAAAGTTGTTGGGGTGTGCAGCCAGCAGAGGTCATATTAAGCTGTAAACATCCAGGGTTTTACTTATTTCAGACTGGTATAAACCTAGAAAAATGGGCAAATGTAATTTTTTAATATTAGTAAGCACTACCGTGTGTTTTTGATCAGTTTATGAAAACACCAGCGAATTATACAATATACTAAAGAAAGAGGGCCTTGTAAATGTTATTAAATCTGTGTCTGTGACTTAATCCTTGGAAATTTGCAGGTGGCTGTGTGTGCATATCCACTGTTAGTTATCTTCAATGCCTCCCTTTAATTTAGTCATGAATTAAGTACTTTAACAGAACATGGGAGCAATAATGGTACAGCAAATTAGAATGTGCACTCATGATTTGAGGGCGGCACAGTGGCACAATGGTAGCACTACTGCCTTGTGAGAGATGACAGAGACTGCTGCTGCTTTGCAAGGAGACCAGGGTTCACGTTCTGGGTCTGTGTTTGGATGTTCTCCCTGTGTCTGTGTGGGTTACCTTCAGGTGCTCCAGTTTCCTTCCACAGTCCACAGACATGCACAGATGGATTGGCGATGCTAAATTGGCTGTAGTGTGTGGTTGGTGTTTGTGTGTGTGTGTGCTTGCCCTGTGATGGACTGGTGCGCCATCCAGGGTTTGTTCCTGCCTTGCACCCTATACTAGTAGGGTTAGGCTTTAGCACCCCCAGGCAACCCTGGTCAAGACAAAGCAGTTTAGAAAATGACTGACTCATATTTGTGGAAGCTGTTGCTCAGAAAACAGTTTTATGTGCAGGAAACCTTTACCCATAGGGGATGTTTTCTTCTAGGAAGAATTCACTCTGATTATAATTATGTATCTGCCCAATGGACGAAACTTTTTATAAGGTTTACCTCCACAAAATCAGGTGTTTCTCATTATTAACTTATAAGTTCCAAGTAATACTGTACATCTCAGCAATGCTGAAGCTGTCTTCTGTGCTCATATTCTTAAAATTACTCTGTGCTGGACTGTAATTTTTCAAATATAGTTCAGCCTTATTGTTAACTGTTAGAGAGAAAGAAGTACATGGCAGATTGTCAGAAATTTCTTATCATAATCTGGGTCAGGGCTTTGCCATCTCATACGCATGCCTCCTTCCCTTGAAGACAGCTGACTGATTAAATAGAAACCTCAACCTCCAACAGCAGTAAATAAAACTCAGACGCCCATCATTTTGACAGTTTGAGAACCCAGGGGCTTTGATGAAGCAAGTGGGAGAGAGTCAGATTATGATATGAAACAAAGATATATTGTGTAAATTTGAGCAAACCTCAGCTATTAGAAAGACAAACAAAATGTAAAAAAAAATATTGAAAATAAATCACAAGATGTTATGTTCAGACTGTATACTGTTTTAGCATGACCACAGCAAAATACTGCAGTATATGAAGTTCTGGTATTAATATTAGAAAACATACATAATAGCTGTGAAAGGAAGAACAACCAAGTGCATCCCTGAACTCAAGGGCAAATTCTTACTCTAAGAGGCTAAGGAAATTAAACTTCTTTAGTCTTGAGTAGAGATGAGAATTTCATCCAGTCTTTCAAAATTCTCAAAACATATCAATAAATTCTTTCAGTTAAATAGTGAATAACAGATTTGAAGACAATTCAAAAGAAGAATTGTATTCAAGACCGAAGCCAAGAAGGACATTTTTTGAAAAGACTCATGGAAATTTGGAACAAAACTATAGTGTACAGGAAGAAGAATAAGCTATTATGACAACTTAGTTTCCACTCAAATAAATGAGCTCGATGAGCCAAGTTGTCTCCTTTCAGTTATTAGACACCTTATGTTTTTACGTCCATAAATATGACACAGTACTATGTCTGTGCATTCAAGAATTAAAATACACTTTAGTTGTAAATTCTATTATACTTAATCTTACAGCCATCCTTTACAAGAATAAATCTTAAGAATATACCAAAATAAAATTAGTCATACATCCATTCTGAAAGTCTGTCTAGTCTGATTTAGGGTCTTACTAGTATTACGCACATGCTTTTTGGATATGGGAAAAAAAATCAGAGTACCATGGATGCACCACACAAACTCCACAAAGACACTGACCAGACAAGGACTTACACGTAGTGTCATGGCGCTGCTGCATAGCAACACTGACTACAATGTGAACATACCTCTCGGATTAGAATTACATTATTATTTAATGTTAGTTTTGTTCATTCCTTTTGCTGTTAGATGCCAGAATGCTATTCAGTAATGATATCCAGCATTTTATTTTAATTTATTTTTGTTGTTATTTCTTTACCAAATGTGATTAATGCAGAAAAAAATGATAACATAGATTATTAAATTGCCATAGATCAAAGAATGTATTCATGAATGCACTAGAATATTAACTTAAAGTTATATGTACATATGTATGGTGACTTACCAATAAAGTTACTTTTAGATACTGTAAATACCCTGTAGCTTTTTCTCTTTATAAAATAATGATCACAGAATGTACTATTACAAATTTATTGAAATGAACTACAGTTTGTATCATGCAAGGCTTGAAACAGGAAAATTAATTAATGAACCTATCCAGAGAGCCAATTATGCAGTTATTAGTTCTTTGTCTCTCACCTCCCCTTAGACCAATATGCCATGGATAACACTACCAGGAGCAAATATCTCCAGACAACGTAGCTCTAAGGATCATTGAAATACACAAGCCTCCCTATTACACCAAGGTCAAAAACCTTGGAGAGGTTCATGATATTTATTTTTCTAATTATTCTCTAGTCTAAGTGTTTTGCCAATAGATAGCTTTGGTAAAATGCCCAGTAGAGATATATTAATTAATTATTATTAATTCACACTGTAACTGGTGTACTCATGGGAAAAGGTGGTTTATACATATGTTTCAACTGCTTGTAATAAATGTTGTGAAAACCAAATAATGGCACCATTGGTATGATAAAACTGCATCAGTTTTGGCGCATTAATAATTTTGTCACTTTTGCACCCACCTGCCATACACACTCAAATTCCATGTAATTCTTTATGCTACACATTTGTTAACGGCATAGGTTCATACAGAGAAACATCTAAACATATAAAATACATTGTAAATCTAGATAGGCCAGTCTTTATCAGTGTGAGTTGCCTCACTTAGAGATGGGACAGATTCAATAGCTTCCTTTCCATTATTCCCTTCTCTCTCATCACAACTTTACAAACTCACTGTCCTTATGGAGGTACTTTTTCCCCTCACCACGTCTGTTATTTGCTCTATTTAAATTCATTTGTCTCTGATAAGGGAAATATGGACACTTCCAAGGACCAGATTAAATTTACCCTCAAGTTCTTAAGGAGGCTAGCAAGTACATATATAAACTCTTGACACATATTTTTAGGAAGTCACTACACACTGGGGAGATTCCGAAAGACTGTAAAATGGCAAATATTATCCTATATAAAAAGAGTGACCGGGCAGATCCAAGCAGCTATAGTCCAGTAAGCTGAACATGCATCACTGGAAAATTAATGGAAGGAATTATTAAGGATAAGATTGAGCAGCACATGGCAAGTACAGGAGTTTTTCTGAAGAGTCAGCATGGGTCCAGAGGACGGAGGTCATGTTTTATTAACATGATGGAATTCTATGAGGAAGCAAGAAAAGGATATGATCAAAGTAGATGTGGGGTACAAAATCTGAAAATTTTCATCTATATTTTCATTATATTTTGTTCAAGAAAAAACAACAGGTGAACTTAACTACAGGCCACTAGCATGGAGAGTTTACATCAAAGGCAATCCGTTTTCCTGAATTATACCAATATCAGTGCCATCTGTTTGAGCTGAACAAGGAATTAAGGAGATGCCTCAAGCTGTATCGATGATTTTATAACCTGAGAAAGGATGGGCATCTGGGACAACAAATTACTAAATGGGTTTACAGCCTGGGAAAGGAAAACATGCTAGTAGGTACTACTAGCAACATTAAAAAGTTTTATTGTTTGGGAAAACGGACGAGTGAATTCATTCATCATATTGACAGCCAGTCAATCGGAATATCTAACAATCACATCTTGTGAAAAACCCCGGTAGAATTTTATAATAAATATGCCTTGTCTGAAGAGCAACATCAGAAGAAGAAGAGAACAGAACGACATCAGAAGAGAACAGAACAACATCAGTAGAGGGTGCTAGTAACATGCGTCCATTTCCATCTGATCATTGGCAAAGCATCTCATGAACATATACGAGTGCTAGATCAGAAGCCACCCATGGACATTCATCCTTGTCATCTTTTAAATTTTAATAAGCTTTTTCTAAAAACTATATATATCCAGACTTTTTCTCTACTGGCATTATTATTCCTGTAATAAATACCACACTGCTTTTAACTTTCTACACTTTGTCTTCATATTTAGAGTGATTGAAATAATAAGGTAGATTTCTTTGAGCACCTGGTGCAGCCAGAGGTTTGCCATAACCTTTGTCCTGTGAGATTTATTAGGGCTGCAGGTGTGAGCTCCACCCAGTAGTATGGAACAGTGCGTAAAGTAAGGCATTCCTGGCTGATAAATGGCCTATAGTCAACGATGCTGAGCCTTTGTATGTTTGAATATATACTTAGAGACCAAAAGTAATATCTAGGTCTGAGATATATTTAAAACATCGGATGTTGTTCATGCTGATAATAAGTAAGTCTCTTGTAGTCCTGACCTGAGAGAGTGACAGGCTGTGTTATTCCTAAGGCACTTGTGTGGTTTAAAGTGCTAGAAGGTTAACCAGCTGTGTGTGTGTGTCATTCATGGGGCACTGTTGTAGTTAGGGTCTGTGTGTATGTGTATATCTATGTATGTGTGTGATAATTTTATCCAACCCAGTAACGAACCTGATGAGTACACTTGCATAACCCTGCGTAAAGGGTAAGTAGAGAGAAATAACATGATAATACAAAAGTGGAACATGAAATTATTTATCTTGACTTTCAGAAAGCATTCGATAAGGTGCCACACAGTGATGGTCTGTGGAACCTTATCAGAACTGGCTGATGTTAAGAGTGGTATTCCAAAGGGGTCAGTGCTAGGGCCACTGCTACTTTTAATGTACAGAAATGATTTGGATAGGAATACAAGTAACAAGCTGGTTAAGTTTGCAGATAATACCAAGATAGGTGGATTGACAGATAATTTGGAATCCATATATCATTACAGAAGGATTTGGACAGCATACGGGCTTGGGTAGATTTGTGGCAGATGAAATTTAATGTCAGTAAATGTAAAGTATTACACATAGGAAGTAAAAATGTTAAGTTTGAATTCACAATGGGAGGTGTGAAAATCAAGAGTACACCTTATGAGAAGGATTTAGGAGTCGTAGTGGACTCTACACTATCAACTTCCAGACAGTGTTCACAAGCCATTTAGAAGGCAAATAGAATATTAGGTTATATAGCACATCCAAGGAGGTTATGCTCAAGCTTTATAATGCACTGGTAAGGCCTTATATGGAGAACTGTGTGCAGGTTTGGTCTCCAGGCTACAAAATGGACATAGCAGTGCTGGGAAAAGGTTCAGAGAAGAGCGACTAGGCTGATTCCAGAGCTACAGGGGTTGAATTATGAGGAAAGATTAAAAGAGCTGAGCCTTTTCGGTTTAAGCAAAAGAAGATTAAGAGGTGACATGATTGAAGAGTTTCAAATTATGGAGGGAATTAGTACAGTGGATCAAGATTTTTATTTTAAAATGATTTCATCAGAAATACAGGGACACAGCTGGAAACTTGTTAAGGGTAAATTTCACACAAACATTAGGAAGTTTTTCTTTACAGACAGAACCATAGACATTAGGAATAAGCTACCAAATACAGGTGGCACAGTGGTAGTGCTGCTGCTTTGCAGTAAGGAGACTGTGGAAGATTATGGGTTTGCTTCCCGGTCCCTCCCTGTGTGGATAGCGCTTTGAGTACTGAGAAAAGCGCTATATAAATGTAAAGAATTATTATTATTAGTGTGGTAAACAGAAGGACTTTAGGGAATTTCAAAATTAGACTTGATGTTGTTTTAGAAGAATTAAGTGGATTGGACTGGCAAACTTTGTTAAGCTGAATGGCCTGTTCTTGTCTGGATTGCTCTAATGTATTCTAATGTGTTCTAAAGTATAAAAGTTTTACCACAATGATAAAACACTTTTTCTTGGCATGCTGTGGAAATATTACACATTTCATGTCTTATTAGAACTTTTAAAGGATTACAGCCCACTTTGTACCTGCTTTCCAAGTATCAGTTACACAAGCACCTTCTCTTACTGAACTTTCATCTGCCTTTTTTCAAGTTAGTGTCTATTCTACCATGATAAAACATTTCTCTCTGAAGAGAAAAATATTAAAATATTTAATAAATTAATAAGAGGCTGTGCTGCTAACTAAAGTGGGCATCCTACCAGGTCAGATAATCTCAGTAAAGAACACAGATAAGGACAATATTCCATGCCTAAATTATGAGGGCAGTCCCCAGTGAAAGTATAACTATGTGAGCCAACCTAAACTATTCATGTCAAGAAACCAATCAGCCAATTATTGAGATTAGAAAGATTATGTGTGAGGTCCTACTCCAGGCAAACACAAATGCTATATCAATTATCATTTATGCTTTAATAGAAGCAAGACATACACAGCCTGTAGTATATTGTCAATTAAGGTTTTAAATAAAGTTGTTATGAACCAGATAACCAATGTAAATATATGAATAAATAAGGGGAGAGGTTAGCAACAGAGAGTAATGGAGATGGGCATCTTTTGTAAAGTACTGTTTCATGTGCTTCAATAAATCAAAAGCTTTTCTGAGTTAACCATCTGCCTTGCACTGAATCATTCCAGAAGCTTCCAGAGTGAATAAAGAGTATTACACAGCCTAACATTGTGCCTGATGGACCATCATTGCGGATGGCAAATAAAATTAAAACTAAAAGGCTAAAATATGCTTTGAATCAAGCACAGTGTAACCAGAGTTGAAAAATAACTAGATTTGTGAAGCAAGGGCACTTCTTTCAAGTCATTAAAGCAGGGATGACCAATCACTTTCAGGTAGATGCCATTACTGATTAGAACCAGTGCACTGTCAGCAGATAGGGAAGGAGGTGCTATATTGGTGCCTTAGAGAGCATAATCACATATGGTATTGATCACAAATAGTTCACTGAATATGCAAAATATGTGGTTATTTAAGACTTGTCAGGGAACATGAAGCCATCAGCCATTTGCAAGAAGAATGCATCCTGAGCACAGAAATGGAACTTCAACAAGCCCAACTAAAAACCTGAACAATGATTGTACTGTTCCTATGGCTTCTCTTCAGCCTGGATTTTTATGTATAAAGGATTATACTACAATGTATATTGGGAGCGAAAGATGCATTTTAAAGGGAGTTAAATACAGTATATATATTTTTGTACCACATTTCTGTTGTCTTTTTAATTTTTCCACCATGTTTGCTAAAGGAGTGCATATATACAGGTTCAAGGTATGAGTTACATTTATATATATAAAAAAAAATTCCCAGGGAGCGGGCAACCACTACTGGACACACGCATCAACATGCAACCTGTGATGTTCCAGATGTCATCATCAATGCACATCAAAACATAAACTGTGCTCCACTGAATGTTGGATGTTTGCTACTGAAAGGGGTTGATGATGTGTAGGTTTGCTTCATGCTTTGTTTAAAATTTACGACATTGCATATCAGTGCATACAATGCACATTTTACCACTTGACATTATCAGATTTATAAGATAGCACCCAAATGTAAACAGGGTACTATTGAAGTTTGGACTTAGAAATGGACTGACTGAAACAGTTAAAAATCAGCTAGCATACTGGGACCTGATAAAAAATGTCTAATAGAAGTGACATTCAACCATGAAGACGTGAGAAACATACAAGAAATGCAAGAAAAGGGGCAGCAAAGGATCTTATTTTGCTTATTGTTTTAAACATCCCAATTTCTATTCTTTAGTTCAGGGGTCGCCAACTCTGGTCCTGGAGGACCACTTTGGCTGCACGTTTTCATTCTAACCCTTTTCCGAATGAATGACTTGCTCTTGAAGATGCAGGCCCCTTAATTGTTTCTTTTTCCTTAATTAGCAGCCAAACAATAATGAGATACAAAATGCGCCAAAACAACTGATGTTCATCACACAATATCTGAAAATAAAGAAAGGTGAAGGTCTCAGGAATGTCGATCTGCTCAGGTCCACAAAACATTTTAACAGAGCTCTTAGAAAAGAGAAAATCAACAATAATGCACCATGAGAGCAGCAACAAGCCACAGAATTAAAGAACGGGTTTAATTAACAACAAGAATCGGCATTTCATTAAGCAGCTAGTTGGAGTGAAACTGGTTGGAGTTTGAGGCCCTGGCTTAGTTGGTTTTCTCTTGGCTCCCTCACTTCACATTTCATTTCTCTTTGGGTGCCATTTAAGGAAAGGAATGAAGCAATTCAGTGGAACGATGAAGAAAGTCAGGGGAACAAATCTTAAAAGAGAAGTCAATTAAAATTAATTCACAAGAAGTTAATTAGCAGCACAAACAGGGCACTCATTAAAAAAAAAGGTTAGAATGAAAACCTGCAGCCATGGTGGTCCTCCAGGACTGGAGTTGACGACCCGTGCTTTAGCTTATGGAGGAATCTACACCTGTTGGCTATGTGTCACTTTCTCTTGATGACAGCACAAAAAAAAAAACAGCTTATTTTATAGGTTGTTGGGCTAAATTCTAATGGTTGTAATGTTCTAACACTGGTGTGGGGTAGAAAACAAATATCTCACAGAAATTTACTTGACACATACACATCTTGTAACTTTCATTCCTTAGACTAGGCAGAAATCTATACTGTTGAGTTGAACTGCTGATACTCCTACATTTTGTGGCAGTGAATGTTCATTTCTGTTAGTCAATTGGTCTTCAGAAGACCGGAAAATTCTTTTAGTCTGGTACATAAGGAAAGAAATAACAATGTGACTAGCATGACTGAAGCTTTAGATAATAGTGTTTGCAATTTGATATTCTGGTCAAATCTAAGGTAAATGATTTGGAAATTTACACAAAGTCTCACAATGAAAATACATTTCATATTTTAATGTATAGAAATTTTAAAGCACACTTCAGTTTGTTAATTTTGCATTAATGAAACAGACTCACTTAAAGATGAGACTCAGTAAACTGAACATCCTTCTGTGTGGCAAACTAACAGTAGAAAAACATCATGAGAACAACTAGAAAAGAAATACAGGAGAAAGATATGAAAATGTGGAGGGTTCATCATCACTAAAGACAGAAGGAAATTAAACCTAGAATATTTTTAGGGTTATTTACTTGACCTTTTATGCATATAGTTATATCTGTATTTTTAATACCAGTTATTAGCTTTATGCATGTATAGTTGTGTGTGGTCCACTACATGAAGAGGATGTAAAAGGAAAAATTGTTGCTGTACAATATTGTTTTCTGCACTTGAGTATTTCAAGCTCAAGTTTACAACATAACAGGAATAAATATTCAAAACGTGATATTTATCAAGTTGTAAACTGAAGAGAGAAAAATAAAGACATCTGTGAACTGTTTTTTGAGAAGAAAAAAATCTTTAAGAGACACCAAAGCTGATTCTTTTACTTGTAAAGAACTAAATATATTTAGAATCACACAGTTGTGCAGTTTGTCGCATAATGAAAAGAATTTATTTAAATTAACTGGTGAGCTCTTTCCAATAGGTTGCAGTTATTTAAATGACAGGGAACTGAAGTATACTGTATTTTTACAGAGACATATTAGACAAAGTTGTTTTTGAAATACTTTTTGAAATGCATTCTTTTGCTCAAAGGAATAGCTTGCACGTTAAAGCCAATGCATATTTTCCTTCTCCTTAAGTTTGTCATTTCTTTTTATGATCTATTCATTCATAAGTATACATGGTGTAGCTGCTGTGCTCTGCTACTGAAATATGAGTACGCCTTAGTTTTGAAAGTTACATATTTGATTTAAGATGCAAAAATCACATATTTCATCATATGGTGTAGAAAACAACTGAAATTATTAATCAGCCTTTGCATGGATCAGAATATAAAGAGAGGACAGTAAGTCTTCACCAGAGACAGAATGAAATTAAACCTATGACAGACACTAAAAATGTTTATGGTTATTTTTGGATAATTATGTACTGATTTTAATTATATTTATTCTTCTGAAAGTCCACATTCAGATAACTGCAGAAATGTATAAATCTAATGTGGCAACAACATGAAGATAAACAGTTTCTAATCTCTAAAACAGCCATGTGTTGATCAATAAGCAAATTTTCTTACATTAGACAAAAACATAAAAAATACTGAAGAACACAGATTAAATATGTATTCTAGATAGACAAAGTAATACCCCATCTATCTATCTATCTATCTATCTATCTATCTATCTATCTATCTATCTATCTATCTATCTATCTATCTATCTATCTATCTATCTATCTATCTATCTATCTATCTATCTATCTATCTATCTATCTGATAGACTAACTCCTTAGTTTAGAAATATAGACAAGTTAATTCCTGTAGCCTCTCACTCTTAAATAAGATGATGTATAATACCTCATTAATTGACATAAGCACAGACACCCAGCTGTAATGGGAAGGAAACCCTGTTAACCAAAAATGATGTGAATACAGAGTAAAATGATTCAAAAAAATGTGAAAAAAGGAAAACAACACATAAAATTTATTTTCAAGAAAACAAACTCTGGAAAGAGTATCCAAAAGGAGCAAAAAATATATTTAACCAGTAAACAGCCCTGCAAATCCACCATTTCCACACGCACACACATACACACGCACACCCACGCACACACACACACACACATATATATATTTGCGTGTCCCAATGATCCTAGGAGCTCTGTTGTCCGGGGCTTTATGCCCCTGGTAGGGCCACCCAAGGCAAACTGGTCGTAGGTGAGGGATGAGACAAAGAGCGGTTCAAACCTTCTATGATGAATGAAAACTTTGGACGCCGTTTTCCTTTGCCCGGACGCGGGTCACCGGGGCCCCACTCTGGAGCCAGGCCTGGAGGTGGGGCTCGATGGCGAGCGCCTGGTGGCCGGGCCTGCACCCATGGGGCTCGGCCGGGCACAGCCCGAAGAGGCAACGTGGGTCCCCCTTCCCATGGGCTCACCACCTATGGGAGGGGCCAAGGAGGTCGGGTGCAGTGTGAGTTGGGTGGTGGCCGAAGGCGGGGACCTTGGCGGTCCGATCCTCGGCTACAGAAGCTGGCTCTTGGGACGTGGAATGTCACCTCTCTGAAGGGGAAGGAGCCTGAGCTAGTGCGCGAAGTTGAGAGGTTCCGGCTAGATATAGTCGGACTCACCTCGACGCACAGCTTGGACTCTGGAACCAATCTCCTTGAGAGGGGCTGGACTCTGTACCACTCTGGAGTTGCCCCCGGTGAGAGGCGCCGAGCGGGTGTGGGTATACTTATTGCCCCCCGACTTGGAGCCTGTACATTGGGGTTTACCCCGGTGGATGAGAGGGTAGCCTCCCTTCGCCTTCGGGTGGGGGGACGGGTCCTAACTGTTGTTTGTGCGTATGCACCGAACAGCAGTTCGGAGTACCCACCCTTTTTGGAGTCCCTGGAGGGGGTGCTAGAGGGCATACCTTCTGGGGACTCCCTCGTTCTGCTGGGAGACTTCAATGCTCACGTGGGCAATGACAGTGAGACCTGGAAGGGCGTGATTGGGAGGAATGGCCCCCCCGATCTGAACCCGAGCGGTGTTTTGCTATTGGACTTCTGTGCTCGTCACGGATTGTCCATAACGAACACCATGTTCAAGCATAGGGGTGTTCATATGTGCACTTGGCACCAGGACACCCTAGGCCTCAGTTCGATGATCGACTTTGTGGTCGTGTCGTCGGACTTGCGGCCACATGTCTTGGACACTCGGGTGAAGAGAGGGGCGGAGCTGTCAACTGATCACCACCTGGTGGTGAGTTGGCTTCGATGGTGGGGGAGGATGCCGGTCAGGCGTGGTAGGCCCAAACGTGTTGTGAGGGTCTGCTGGGAACGTCTGGCAGAGCCCCCTGTCAGAAGTAGCTTCAACTCCCACCTCCGGCAGAACTTCGACCATGTCCCGAGGGAGGTGGGGGACATTGAGTCCGAATGGGCCATGTTCCGTGCCTCTATTGTTGAGGCGGCTGACCGGAGCTGTGGCCGTAAGGTGGTCGGTGCCTGTCGTGGCGGCAATCCCCGAACCCGTTGGTGGACACCGGTGGTGAAGGATGCCGTCAAGCTGAAGAAGGAGTCCTACAGGACCCTTTTGTCCTGTGGGACCCTGGAGGCAGCTGATAGGTACCGGCAGGCCAAGCGGAATGCGGCTTTGGTGGTTGCTGAGGCAAAAACTCGGGCGTGGGAGGAGTTTGGTGAGGCCATGGAGAACGACTTTCGGACGGCTTCGAGGAGATTCTGGTCCACCATCCGGCGTCTCAGGAAGGGGAAGCAGTGCAGTGTCAACACTGTATATGGTGGGGATGGTGCGCTGCTGACCTCGACTCGGAACGTTGTGGGTCGGTGGGGGGAGTACTTCGAAGACCTCCTCAATCCCATTAACATGCCTTCCAATGAGGAAGCAGAGCCTGGGGACTCAGAGGTGGGCTCCCCCATCTCTGGGACTGAGGTCACCGAGGTGGTCAAAAAACTCCTTGGTGGCAGGGCCCCGGGGGTGGATGAGATACGCCCGGAGTTCCTCAAGGCTCTGGATGTTGTAGGACTGTCTTGGTTGACACGCCTCTGCAACATCGCATGGACATCAAGGACAGTGCCTCTGGATTGGCAGACCGGGGTGGTGATCCCCCTCTTTAAGAAGGGGGATCGGAGGGTGTGTTCCAACTACAGAGGGATCACACTCCTCAGCCTCCCTGGAAAAGTCTATTCAGGGGTCCTGGAGAGGAGGGTCCGTCGGATAGTCGAGCCTCGGATTCAGGAGGAACAGTGTGGTTTTCGTCCTGGTCGCGGAACAGTGGACCAGCTCTATACCCTTAGCAGGGTCCTGGAGGGTGCATGGGAGTTTGCCCAACCAGTCTACATGTGTTTTGTGGACTTGGAAAAGGCATTCGACCGTGTCCCTCGGGGAATCCTGTGGGGGGTACTCCGAGAGTATGGGGTACCGGCCCCCCTGATAAGGGCTGTTCGGTCCCTGTACGATCTGTGCCAGAGCTTGGTCCGCATTGCCGGCAGTAAGTCAAACCCGTTTCCAGTGAGAGTTGGACTCCGCCAGGGCTGCCCTTTGTCACCGATTCTGTTCATAACTTTTATGGACAGAATTTCTAGGCGCAGCCAGAGCGTTGAGGGGGTCCGGTTTGGTGGGCTCAGGATTGGGTCACTGCTTTTTGCAGATGATGTTGTCCTGTTTGCTTCATCAGGCCGTGATCTTCAGCTCTCTCTGGATCGGTTCGCAGCTGAGTGTGAAGCAGCTGGGATGAGAATCAGCACCTCCAAATCCGAGACCATGGTCCTCAGCCGGAAAAGGGTGGAGTGCCCTCTCAGGGTTGGTAGCGAGATCCTGCCTCAAGTGGAGGAGTTCAAGTATCTCGGGATCTTGTTCACGAGTGAGGGAAGAATGGAGCGTGAGATCGACAGGCGGATCGGTGCGGCATCCGCAGTAATGCGGGCGCTGCATCGGTCTGTCGTGGTGAAAAAGGAGCTGAGTTGCAAGGCGAAGCTCTCAATTTACCAGTCGATCTATGTTCCTACCCTCACCTATGGTCATGAACTATGGGTAGTGACCGAAAGAACGAGATCGCGAATACAAGCGGCTGAAATGAGTTTCCTCCGCAGGGTGTCTGGGCTTTCCCTTAAAGATAGGGTGAGAAGCTCAGTCATCCGGGAGGGGCTCAGAGTAGAGCCGCTGCTCCTCCGCATCGAGAGGAGTCAGATGAGGTGGCTTGGGCATCTGATCAGGATGCCTCCTGGACGCCTCCCTGGTGAGGTGTTCCGGGCACGTCCAACCGGGAGGAGGCCCCAGGGAAGACCCAGGACACGTTGGAGGGACTATGTCTCTCGACTGGCCTGGGAACGCCTTGGGATTCTCCCGGAAGAGCTAGAAGAAGTAGCCGGGGAGAGGGAAGTCTGGGCATCTCTGCTCAAGCTGCTGCCCCCGCGACCCGACCTCGGATAAGCGGGAGACAATGGATGGATGGATATATATATATTCACGGCATTCGTAGTCTGTGTCACAATCTGATTGTATGGGTGGTTACCTACCAGGTAACGCTTGTGGTTGGTCAGCAATCTGCTAACATCCGCCACGGTGCCCTCAGTTTGTGAGGAGCAGATCATAGAATGGTTGAAATAGTTTACTGTAAAATATATGCAAAGAGTACACGACACGTGTTTCGCCCTCATTCTGGGCTCATCAGGTGTACACACTCCACTGCACTCTATATAAATATATATATATATATATATATATATATATATATATATATATATATATATACACACACACACACATATATATACTGTCGAAACCCTTTGCCGCCATCCCCAAATGTGCTGCATGCCAAAACATGGTTGACACATCTGTTGAAGATTGTTTGTCCGTCACCAAGGCAACTGCAAATTGGCAGCCTCTTCTCGTAACACATTTGTCGTCTGATGATTGATGCGGGGAACATTCTTACCCGGCCACTGACCTGACCCCATTACTGCTTGTTTGCTGTGTCTATGTGTATTGAATTGGTAGCTCCCGTTTGAATAAATATCCTGACTGTTCCTGTTTTTTTTTAAATAAAGTTGTTTTTCTTTAAGTCTTTGGAATCAGCATCTTCTTTTGGGTGCAAGACAGTGACTCAGGCTTCACAATGTATATAATGTGAGTGCCATGCTGGATGGACCCTTATCCCGATCAGAATGGGAGCTGGCTCTTTGTCGGTAAGGGAAGCCGTAATAAAAGGAGAGCGATGGACTGGCGTCTGGAACAGGATAGATGCGGGTGCCTTTCCCGAAAGGGAGGCCTACACAGAAAGACAGAGGGTGTCTGCTTACTCAGGGGAATGTTTTCCCTATGTACACACAGTGGCAGCATACTACTGCTGAAACCCCCTGATGGATACTTGCAGGGAAGGCTGAGAATTGCAGTTTCCTATGACAACCCTGTCACGGTTATTAGGCTCTTCAGGGGGTCATTATACCCTCTTTGAACGGGTTCTGCCTAACCTGACAGTGTTTCCAGTTTGCAGTGCTGAGGCAGGTTTCTTGCATGTGTGGTCAGAGTCAACATGAGGTGGATGAGACTATGTGGGAGATGTGGAAGGAGAAGAAAAATGTATTTGTTGTACAACCAGAAAAGGAGGAAACTGGAAACCTATGGAGGTATTGTATTGAATAAACACTTTATCTCTGAACCCAGGATGGTGTTGTATAGTTGCATCTGGGGGTTTGGCGTACTTCTGCACCCCCTGGTGGTCACTATTGTATATATAAAACTCCAAATTTGTAAAGGGGGCCCAAGCATCTTGAGAAGAATCAAAGTAATGTAAAGATATGTAGCTACCAAATATGCTGTTCACAAATTCATCAGTGTATTAGACTAGGAGTTAGCATCCAAAATGGAAAGTTCATAGATGATTCCATTAGTTCCTACTACAGTGTGATCTCACTCCAAGGCCAATAGGAATTAAAGTAACAGTGGCCCCAAACCAAATGGAATATTTTAGTATCTGAATTACAGTCTGTTCAGTGTCAAACAGGCTTAATCTAATTCCTTGATCATGCTAAATTAAAACATTTCTGTGGTGACTACTGTTATGTAGATGGAAGGTAAGTGTGCATTTTAAAGTTCCTAATAAAATAACAAATAACAAATATGTATTGTTTTAAAAGTTATGTTCTTAATATTTTTTTAAAAATAATGTATATTGGATACAAAATGTGCATTAACCTGTAGAATGTGTTAATGGAAGTATGCCGTTCAATCAGTTTAACAATAAGCAGTAATGTTAAGTCATGGCCACTGTAGATAACTGGCTGTTGACGTGAAACACAAGAAAATGGTGTTGCTTTTTTTTTGGGCCACTTTACTAATTACAATCCTCCAGGGCCAATTGGTTCTTTGTTTTTGTATAAAACTGATTACTTGGTAATTGCCTCAAATGGATTTCAAAAGTATGGCATAACTAACACAAATGTGACTATTACAGTTGTAATTGTGTAAACATTTTAGGGCACCTTTGCAAATCCTTTGGCTGATAATGTCACGTTTCCTGCCTTTTATTTCTAAACACAAAAATGTCTTTAGTGGGTGAAGAATAAGAGCCTACATGATCTGCTTGTTTTGCGAGTTCATTGAGGGGATGACTTCTGTCAAGAGCTAAAATATTGCAATAAAGCAGTGGAGAGAATGTGGAAAGGTGAAAAAATGTGTGAATAACTGGAGGTCTTCCTTTCAATGGTGACACTGACAAAAACACATCATGTGAAAACATTTCAAAAAGAATAAAATCAGACACATTCAATTTGTAAAACACTAGTGGTTTTCACTGTCAAGCTGAATCTAAAAAGTGGAAAAACGTACATGTTCACCAATTCTTGTAGCCACTTTGTCCAGTTCAGATGCGGAGGGGCAGGAGTAAAAACCTGGAAGTATTGGGCATGGATGGTGTGAAATCCATCACAGGCCGTACACACACATTTACAGTCACCGCACTGGGTCAATTTTAAAACACAAATGAACCTAAAAGACGTGTCTTTGAAAAGTAGGTGGAAAACCAAAGTGCATTCAGGGAGAACTCCCAAACGACTCACTGACAGTAACCATTCCTGGAATTCAAAATGTACTGTCAGCAAACTGAATAATGAGAAAAATGGTGAACATTTAGGACTGGGAAATGACCTGTAATCAGAGGACAAGAAAAGGGTTGTAACTGTCAAGATGCCAAAACTAGAACTTAAACCAAAGATGGCTGTCAAAGAGAACAACAAGGATTCATGACCAAAAACACTGGTTCTGTTTTAATGTAACATGCTTTTGGAATGTGGGAGGAAATTGAAAAAAAGAAAAAAAAAAACAGGTTCAAGAATCAAACCGACATCCTTGGAGTTTCAAATCAATTTGTTATTATGTTGGTGTAATGGTAACAATTTGAAATGCAAGCTACATTATACCATGTAAAAGATTAGATGCTGCTCATTTATATAATTTTGCTCTTTTATAGTTGGCAATATAAAAGCTTTCATTTACAAAGAGGAGTGCTTTTCTTTTGTTATGCTACTCTCCATGACAAAGCTAAAGTGCATATGATTATAAGAAATCAGTCCTTGAGTAGTCATTTTTCCTTTGATTTCGTCGTGAATCTCCCTACACATTGTCTCCTATTATATTTTAAACTATACTTGACAATGCAGTTATTACATGAAAAGCTTAATTAGAACAATAAATGTGAAGGTTAATAAATCTGCTTGACATCATTTTAATCCTAACCTGATCTTTTTCACGTTTGTACTGTACCATACTATTTTGCCTACGTTATTTTTCATAATATCTAGAGTATAACAAATATATTAATAATCTGACACAGGTTTTCCAAATAAATGTTCACTTTTAACGAAATTGAACACAAACAGCAATGTTTATGAAAGTATATGTTACATATACATGATGCTCTCCAGTGGTGCAGTGGGTATCGCTGCTGACTCGCAGTTAGAAGACCCAGGTTCACTTCCCGGGTCCTCCCTGCGTGGAGTTTGCATGTTCTCCCCGTGTCTGCGTGGGTTTCCTCCGGGTGCTCTGGGTTCCTCCCACAGTCCAAAGACATGCAGGTTAGGTGCATTGGCGATTCTAAATTGTTCCTAGTGTGTGCTTGGTGTGTGTGTGTGTGTGTGCCCTGCGGTGGGCTGGTGCCCTGCCCGGGGTTTGTTTCCTGCCATGCACCCTGTGTTGGCTGGGATTGGCTCCAGCAGACCCCCGTGACCCTGTCGTTAGGATGTAGCGGGTTGGATGATGGATGGATGGCTGGATGGATGATGTTCTCACAGCTAACTAAAGATGATATCAAAAACGGGCTAAAGCAAGGTTTGCATGGTAAAACAAAAGGGCAAGCCATAAATAATTTCCTTGCACCACTAGCAAATAACTTATGATATCTTACAGAAAATGACCCATATATCCTCATATTAAAAAGCCATTGAAATATAGAAAAATAAAATAATTGAGTTCTTCAAATGAAGTTAAGATTTCAACATAGGAAACCTTCTTGCTCCAACCATGGTGAGTGATGTCTCGGTGAGGGAGACATTCGATTCACAGCTTCACTCGAAGGCTGAATGGTGCCTGCAAGGTGACACTCCTCTGGTCACGTGTGACTACAATGCGACCACTGGCACTGTCAGGGGTGGCTATGAGGATTGTATCAGTCCCCATGGGTCTCGCAACCATGGTGAAAGTGGCTCCATGTTTTTTGACTTTACAAAAGGTCAGGTGCTACTATTGCTGGATCCTGGTTCCAGCTCCCTGAGGCTCATTGTTGGGCTTGGTACTCCAAATACTGGTGGTGCGGAGAAGGAGATTGATCCGATCAAATTTTAATAGGCAGATGCTGGAGGCTTTTACAGAATTGCAGGGTCTACAGAAGTGCCCAGTTTGTGAATTCTAACCACAGACTTGTTATTGCTATCCTGAAAATTCAGCCTATGTCCAGTAAGCTACCAACTACTAGGAGAAAGAGGCTGGACCTGGCCAGACTCCAAGATCAGGCTGTTTCTAATGAGTTTGCATGCAGTTTGTGTGAGGAACTTGTAGACCTGGGTGAGAATGCCGATCCTAATGTGATGTGAGAGACTTTCCTTGATAAGACCCTGAAGGTTGCTGAGGGTTGTTTAGTGTATAGTGTATGGTATAGAGAGTATTTCATCTCACAGAGCACCCTGGCTATCATCAAAAGGAGTCACAGCACATGGCTTGATGGCAATTCTCGACTGTACCGGGAACTAAGAAGTACAGCTGTGAGGGCCCTGAGGACAGATAAGCAGGCATTTGTTCGAGGAGTCTATGAGCAAGCGACACACCATTTATGGTCTAGCAACCCACATCCTGCTTACAGAGGAATCAAAGTATTACGCACATCTGAATTTGTTCCTTGGAGAGTAGCAGTCAGGGCAGGTGATGGAACGGTCCTTATGGATGACGCTGCAGTTCTGAGCCGCTGGGCTGGCTACTTTGAGCAGCTGTTTAAAGCTGATCCTCCGGCTAGAACGTTTGACATCTCTGTGTCCACGGTTCTTGAGGCTTATCTTCCAATTAACTTTGAACCACCCAATCTCACTGAGATTTGCACAGGCTGTGAACCAGCTGAGGGCAGGGAAGGCTGCAGGGATCTATGATATCCGGGGTGAACTTCTTCAGGCTGGTGATAAGGTTGCCCTCCTGACATTGCAAGCAATCTTTGCTTCTAGATGGGAGATGGGTGTTATCCCAACTGATTGGAAAACATGACTTGTTGTTCCTATCTGGAAAGGGAAGGGTGATCGCCTGGATTGTGGCAACTACAGGGGGAAAATACTGCACTCTGTGCTGGGTAAGGTCCTTGCTAGGGTCATCCTCAATAGAATCTGTGATCATTTGCTCACCTATCAGTGACTGGAGCAGTCTGGTTTTACGCCTAAGAATTCTACCATTGACCACATCCTGGCATTGAGGGTTCCATCAAGCGCAAATGCGAATATGGACACAAGTACAGACACAAACAAAGTGCATGTGTGTACTGTATAATATTAACAAAAAGAGCAGCTTACTACTGAAAACGGCAAATATAGGAGTGAGTGGGGATCGAACCGGGACTCTTGATTACACTTCGTTTGCGTCTGTACTTGCGCTGTTACTTAGAGAGTCAGATTGGGGGGAGGGGTGATGTTAGAGCACGTGAGCTTATTCAGTGCTGCAGGAACAAAGCGCATGTTGATCTTTTTTTTCTTTCAGTACATGTGCCTTCCCTGTTTATTTATATATCTCTGCCTGTCTGTCTCTTTATTACGCAGTGCTCTGTCTGTCTGTGTGTTATGGATCTTAAAAATAACAGTTTTAGGGACTGTTGTTCATGTTAATTGCAGTCTCAATTGTTAAAAAAATATTTTAAAAGGAGCATCCCATATGAAAATATAACGATCTCATTAACTGACAGTGCATACCAATTTATAAATTTTATGTCCGTTTGAGGTTAAAAAGAAAAAAAAAAGCAACACTTTATCCCCAGCGGGGAATCGAACTCAGGTCTGTGAGGCACGGCAAAGCTGCTGTGCTCTAAGAGGCAAAACTTAGCGTGCTACGCCACAGAAACTGTTGTCTCCTCCTTGAGGCTTTTGTGAAAGTGTTTATTTGATCTTTGGAACTCGGGCTTTACACATTCTATAATTTATGCCTGCTACATTTGGTAACATTTATTACTAAAATTTGAAAAAGTTTCTGTTTTAACAATGTGTTTACACAGATTACTGTAGAAACGGAACACGCATGAAATGTGTGTATTCCAAATAACGATCTATTATTTCCAGTCTAAAACTCCATTTCACTCCCAGATAATCAATCAAGGCATGAGCTGGGAAAACTTTGTGCACGTTCTAAGTCGGTGGGGGGATGGAATAACCGGCTGCTGGCAACTTGTCTTTTATCAGCACATTTAGAGGACAAAAGACGCTGGTGGAGAGGTGTGAACGGATTTAAGAAGCGATTTAAGGTGGGCCGGATCTACGAGTTTTTTCATAGGCTCTGGTAATTCTAGTGTTAATGACCTCTTGGGCACAGCCATCAGCTTTACTTACCTCTGCAGCAATATTCATGTCTCTGGTGACTCCTCCTATGAAATCAGTAGACGGAACATGGGGTGTCATGAGGTCGCTGGAAAGGGGTGTGTGGCTCTCCCAAAATCTCTACAAATGGACGAAGGTCCAAGTCTTTAGAGCCTGTTGCTTCCTGTTTTGCTATATGGTTGCGAGACATGGACACTATCCAGTAATCTGAGATGAAGACTGGACTCCTTTGGTACTGTGTCTCTTTGGAGAATCCTTGGGTACTGCTGGTTTGACTTTGTGTCGAATGAGTGGTTGCTCATGGAGACCTGTATGAGGCACAATACCTGCATTGTGAGGGAGCATCAGTTATGGCACTATGGCTATGTGGTGCGATTCCCGATGGTGACCTGGCTCACAGTGTCCTCATTACTGAGGACCCAAGTGGCTGGACCAGGCCAAGGGGACACCCACATAAAATCTGGCTGTGGCAGAGAGATTTCCATTTCTGGAGGGTGGAACAGCACCGCGTGTCTGCATGGGGGGTTGACAATAGGGATCCTGTTTCGAGCAGTTTCATCATGTGGTAGCTACGGCAATGCACTGTACCAGTGTATGCTGCCAACCTGACCTGAACTAACCTGTATACTATTGACATATTCATTGGATGGACCCATAGTTCTTCTGTCAGCATGAACCAGGATTCATCTTAGCAAGCAATTATCTAGTATCCATTGCTGATTTAGTATAGTAGTACGGCTCTGTTTTTGTTTTTTTTTTTATCTTGCCTGAAAGTGAGGCTGTAGGATGTTGCTTCAGAAGAACATAAGTACTTGCTGTTGACCATTCTACTGAGATCTCTGCATTTTCATGACCAGAATTGTCAGAAATCACCCATGAATCCAAAATAATGTTACCAGAAGAACTGGAAGACATATGCAAAATAATAAAGACAAAAATGCCTCTTGCCACTATTGTCTAACTAAATAAAGTGACACACTTCACCTCCTCTTCTTCCTTACATCTGTTGTCTGGCATCAATACCTTTTGCCAGTTGACCATTTAGCAAACTAGACTGTAGTTCAGTTCAGTGTTGTACTGGGCAAATATGTAATTACCAATAAAGTATATACAGTAGTATAATAGTACACTTTCTTGTTTTTTCAGTGTGACTGGTGTGTCTCTAACAGTCCATCTCACAGTTTTTCAGGGTTTTTAATTAGAAGCAGATAACATTGCATACAATCAATCAAGTCAAAGTTAACAAAGTAAAGCAAAATTCAGCCCCCACCCAAGAGAAACAGAGGAGAGCCAACAACTAAAGCTACTCTCTAAAAGGAACAAGAAATGAATGATACAATTTTTTTTACAATTAGAGTTTGTTTGTCCTTCTCCATTTTAAGCCCGACTGAGAGTACAGCGGACACAGCTGTTAATGGGTTAGGGGTGATTGTGATACTAAGGCTGTCTGATAGGCATGCAAAGATTTTTGTCCAAAACGTTCACAGGTTGGATCTTGTCCTGAAAACATTTTGGACCATTTTAAATGAGATAAATGTGCTCAATATAATATTTAAAGTTGAATGATTGAATGCTTTGTACATATGGAGCTAGATTGTATTCTGCCTTCCACTCTTTTTCAGAAATATAAAGTGACAGATCCTTTCCTCAATGTACTCTGGGGTCTTTGAAAGGAAGGGGCTTTAAAATATTTTTATAAAAATTGTAGAGATGCTATCTGAGTCTTCAAGACTGATCAATATTTCTTCTGGAATAGCGCAAGGTAAGAAGTGAGGGATATTGGGCAGGTTCTGTTTAGTAAAGTTTCTAGCTTGAAATTAGTGGAAGAATTGTATTGATGAGAAGTTGAATTTAAAGTGTAAGTATTTGTGGAAAAAGGTGGTTGTCATGTAAATGCACAACAGATAAAGTCTTCTCTGTCTTAAATTGCTTCCTACATTGTTTCCATATTCTGAGAGAATGAAGTTCTACACTATATTCATTGAATGACAATTAGTCTCAGGGCCTTTTGGCACACCTGAAGTCAACCACCAACTTCTGTCTTGATAATGCTGAGTTGCAGGTGATTCTCCCTGCACCACAAGACAAAGTCCTACACAAGCCTCCCATATTCCCATAATTTGGGCTATGATTGAGGAGTAAACCTGAGAATTTCTGTAGGTGGCAAGTGCTAGTATTATAAGGTGGTAAGCGCTGGTATTATCTCCACTGTTTATATAAAGCGCTTTGAGTATGTTAGAAAAACACAATATAAATGTAATTAATTGTTAATTAAAGTGGTGGCCACTACCTAAAAAACCTTCACAGAGTGTTCCAGGAAGTACATTTCTGGGTATCTACACAAAGAAGAGGATTTGCTACTATATGTTGAAGAAAGTGGAGATGAATAGTGTTTGGTAAACTTATAGAATCTGTGGCTTTTGCTTTCAAAATCCTATCTTTGCAAGAAATTATAGTTTAGTAAGTTACTACATGATCCATGTATTTCTAAAGAAAAATTAATGGTGTTTCATTGCATGGTTCTGGAATGTACAGCTTGTGGCTCTCAAATATTTGTAAAAGTGTAAATATAATAGTACAGTTTCTTGTTGCTTGAATGAGATGGATTTCTCTCCAACTGTCCACATCACTGTTTTTCTCTGCTTTTTGTTCTCAAGGACTCTGTGTTTTAAACCATATATTATGTCACTAGCTGCTGCAGTCGACGAATGACTGTCAAATTACAATACAGTCTTCACTCGAAATTTGAATATGTTTATTTGATATGACATCATTATGAAAATGGAAATTAAATCCAACTCAAGCTGCATCAAAATAAACAAGCAATGGCATAAAGAGCAAGTGGCAGGATAGAACCAAAATAGTATCACCTTAATTTTCACTGTCTCTTCTGTCTGCCCTCTCCTATACCGAGTTCAACTTGCTCTGGGGGTAGACACCTCACTTTTGTAAACTTTGGCATGTCAACCATTTATGTCTAATTTCTTTCATGTGCCATATAATCTAAATTTGAGGCAGAAATGTTGATATGAATACAATGTTCACTAGGATGCAAGGTATGACACACCTATGGGTTCTTAGTTTATCTCAATAGACAGCCTGCATAAATGGATAAATGTGCCTTCATCTGCTATTCGAAGCAGTATCCCCTAAAATGCATATAAATGACTGTCTTCCTGGTTTAAATCATAGA
The DNA here is from genome assembly GCF_900747795.2 of Erpetoichthys calabaricus. Taxonomy (NCBI): domain Eukaryota; kingdom Metazoa; phylum Chordata; class Cladistia; order Polypteriformes; family Polypteridae; genus Erpetoichthys; species Erpetoichthys calabaricus. The sequence continues at coordinate 92,508,139 of NC_041399.2, forward strand.
CTTGAAATCTATTATATTTATGACTCCCTGCAGTGCTTCATCACCATTCAGATCAGGCATCATCAATCTTGGTGCAGATTACCTTGATTTGTCACAGGCAGGGAAAGTAAAACTATAGTTGTCATTCGAGGGCAAAAAGAAAAATTTTCTGATGTTACATTCTATCTTTCTGAATAAGGTGGTGTGGTGATATTTTCTTTTTCTAATGATATAGGTATCAGTGTTTTTAACCAGCAGTTCTTTTTTAACTGTTATTATTACAGTTTTTAATATGTTAATTGCCAGACAAACAAGTAATCACTTGTAATGAAATTCAAACTTATTACATTCTAAAAAGCACAGTTCATTTTCTCCTAACAGTGTTTCCTCACTATAGGAGGTACAAAGCCAACAGAAATAAAAGATTTATACAGTAATTCCATTACATAATTTAAAATTATTAGGGGTCCATGCATGAATACTGGCACACTGATTGTTTGGTAGTGGATTTAATTTTTTTTTCTTTTTTGCCAGCTTTATATATTATTTCTTTTGGATAATGCCACTGAAATTCACTAGTAAAATAACATCAAAGGCAAGCTATTAAAATCTTTAATACAGTATTATGTTTCTTGGTGCATGTGTTTGATCACACAAGTTACCGACTTTCTTGTTAATGGGTTACACGTAATGAGATCACTTCAACTGTGAAGAAAATGTTTTATACACATCATTCATAAGGTATGTTAACCATAATGGCATTAATAAATGCACAAAAAGAAATGAGTACCAGCAGGGAACAAACATTAGTACTGATATTTGTAGATTTAAACGTAGATGTAAGCAATCTTTCTTCTTTTTCAATGGAAAATGCATTAAAAATATTTTCTGTATTTCACAGAAATTATTATTTATGTGAACAATTGGTAAAACTATTCAAATTAAACACTAGTGAAATGTACGTTTTGCATATTTTAAAATACAACTGGTATTTTATTCATCTTTTATAATGAAACTAGGGGGTTCACCCCCTGCACGCTTCACTCACCAACACCCCCAGCCTGCGTTACGCGCCAGTCACTTCATGTCTCTGCTGCTCGCGTTGTGAAGAGGGGGGCTGAACACACCCCAGGGAGTCTCGGTTGCTCCTCCAAAATCCCCTCTTAAACGGTGATACAATGGGAAACAAGTACAGTTTTTTTTTACCTCTTCTTTGCTCGATCAGCTGCTGGCATGCTGCTGCTGCTGCCGTGCCACGTGATCTGCATCTTGCGTGTTGCTTCAAACATTTAAAAGCCTGTACAGCAGCTGTCCTACTCTTTATCTTTTATTTCCGGCCCCAGGTGTGGTTAAATCTCTTGGCACAGAGTCTCGTCTCGCGGGAAGTGAGTTCTTGATATTTTTTAGTTTATAATTTAAAAACAGAATAAGAATCTAACATTACAACATTACATTAAAATTCGATAAATTCTGAGAAGAATGATACCAAACATATACAGTGCATCCGGAAAGTATTCACAGCGCATCACTTTTTCCATACCCCATAGTGACAACGTGAACAAAGTTTACTTGAGGTTTTTGCAAATTTATTAAAAATAAAAAAACTGAGAAATCACATGTACATAAGTGTTCACAGCCTTTGCTCAATACTTTGTCGATGCACCTTTGGCAGCAATTACAGCTTCAAGTCTTTTTGAATATGATGCCACAAGCTTGGCACACCTATCCTTGGCCAGTTTCGCCCATTCCTCTTTGCAGCACCTCTCAAGCTCCATCAGGTTGGATGGGAAGCGTCGGTGCACAGCCATTTTAAGATCTCTCCAGAGATGTTCAATTGGATTCAAGTCTGGGCTCTGGCTGGGCCACTCAAGGACATTCACAGAGTTGTCCTGAAGCCACTCCTTTGATATCTTGGCTGTGTGCTTAGGGTTGTTGTCCTGCTGAAAGATGAACCGTCATCCCAGTCTGAGGTCAAGAGTGCTCTGGAGCAGGTTTTCATCCAGGATGTCTCTGTACATTGCTGCAGTCATCTTTCCCTTTATCCTGACTAGTCTCCCAGTCCCTGGCGCTGAAAAACATCCCCACAACATGATGCTGCCACCACCATGCTTCACTGTAGGGATGGTATTGGCCTGGTGATGAGCGGTGCCTGGTTTCCTCCAAACGTGATGCCTGGCATTCACACCAAAGAGTTCAATCTTTGTCTCATTAGACCAGAGAATTTTCTTTCTCATGGTCTGAGAGTCCTTCAGGTGCCTTTTGGCAAACTCCAGATGGGCTGCCATGTGCCTTTTACTAAGGAGTGGCGTCCGTCTGGCCACTCTACCATACAGGCCTGATTGGTGGATTGCTGCAGAGATGGTTGTCCTTCTGGAAGGTTATCCTCTCTCCACAGAGGACCTCTGGAGCTCTGATAGAGTGACCATCGGGTTCTTGGTCACCTCCCTGACTAAGGCCCTTCTCCCCCGATCGCTCAGATTAGATGGCCGGCCAGCTCTAGGAAGAGTCCTGGTGGTTTCGAACTTCTTCCAGTTATGGATGATGGAGGCCACTGTGCTCATTGGGACCTTCAAAGCAGCAGAAATTTTTCTGTAACCTTCCCTAGATTTGTGCCTCAAGACAATCCTGTCTCGGAGGTCTACATACAATTCCTTTGACTTCATGCCTGGTTTGTGCTCTGACATGTACTGTCAGCTGTGGGACCTTATATAGACAGGTGTGTGCCTTTCCAAATAATGTCCAATCAACTGAATTTACCACAGGTGGACTCCAGTTAAACTGCAGAAACATCTCAAGGATGATCAGGGGAAACAGAATGTACCTGAGCTCAATTTTGAGCTTCATGGCAAAGGCTGTGAATACTTACTGTATGTACATGTGCTTTCTCAATTTTTTTATTTTTAATAAATTTGCAAAAACCTCAAGTAAACTTTTTTCACGTTGTCATTATGGGGTGTTGTGTGTAGAATTCTAAGGAAAAAATGAATTTAATCCATTTTGGAATAAGGCTGTAACATAACAAAATGTGGAAAAAGTGATGCGCTGTGAATACTTTCCGGATGCACTGTACATGTAGGTTTTAAAATAAGCCCGATTTAAAATGTGACAAAAACGTGACAAAACATCACATAAAATCATTGCACAAAATCGTTGCACTTTTAGGCTTAGGATTTTATATATAGAGAGTAGATGTAATATACATTTATAGGTACATTATCACCATTTGTGACTATATATAAGCAATCTAGCCAGACGAGTACATGGCATGTGCAGTATTCTTACTTTTGGAGCAATCTGGCTAGTTTCACTGTTATCACTTGGCTTACTCATTGAATTATTATACTCTCTTAAAATGTGTTTATCTGCTTATAGAACATTTTCAGTTCAGACGTCATTGTAACTGGGAATGGGTTCATTTTTAAACACAGTTTGTCTCTGAAGCGCAAATGAACTCCAGTTGTCAGCTTCAAGAATTAGAAGTCAGGTGGATAACCAACTGCTTTAATCTGTCATCATTGTTTTTACAGTTTATGAAGCATGTTGAGGAGACATGGACATATTTTCAGTTTAGGAGTTTAGTAAATCTACACCCAACAAGCTCATAATTGTTATTCAAATAAGTATCACTGATTGTTTTGGACTGCGGTTAGCTGTTTCACTTAATAAAGTTCACAAAAAATCCCAAAACAATATTGGATTTAATAAAATGTCATAAAATGCTCAGAAAATTATCCAATACCTGAATGCAATGTAAAATTCCATGTAATGTGCTACCAGATGTAATTTTTGCAAATACAGTATATACAGAAATAAACGTTATTTGCCTATGCATTAGAGAAGCAATGCACATAATGTTGAATTATAACTGCACTACATATTATTGATAAAAATATGCAAATACTTTATTAATGTAATAGCTATGAGAAAACACTTAATAAAAATCTGGAAAGTTAAAATATAAAATTAAGACTATGCTACCTAGATCTCACTTTACTCACCTGCTGGGCTTCTTCCCTACAGGCTCTGTATCCGTCACTGACTATCATTTCCTCTATTAAATACTGTATATTTCTGCTCACATGAATTATCAAATACACTTATTTTTTTAAAAGATTAATTATATTGACAAACAACAAAACATTCTTATGTTATATAGCTTAAGGATATCCTACCTTGATTTGTGCTTAACACATCATGCTACGCAACTAACATCCCATTGGCATTTTTAATTGCTTCTTTACACAATATGGAATTTAACAGTGATGAGACCACTATATCTCCAACGTTCTTCTCATAATGTGTATTTTTATGTTTCTGAACCCTCACGGTGTATGCACAACTAATATTTTTACTTGCTACACACTTCAATTACATTAAATTTCTACAACATACAGTATCTACTGTAATTTAATTTCTGTACTGGTTTATCTATAAAGATTCTGCTGATTCTAGCATACCTGCTACTCCACCTAGTTTGTCATCTGCAAATATAACTAGTTTGTTAGCTGCATTTTTCTTTCAAGATTATTTATATAGATAAAAAACTAAAACAATCCCAATTCTAATCCCTGAGGGACCTCACTACTACACATCACCTAATTTGTAAAAGGTTCCTGTTCTTATAAGCCAATTGTTTTCTGTTTCTGAGATAATTTTCCACCTGTCTAACTCATGTGAATTGAACACCCACTTCTATTAGATTGATAGCTAACCCCTCAAGGTAAATAATATTGCATTTGGTCCTCTGTTGCTTTTGTTACTTCATTATAGAATTGTAGCTTATTAAAAAAAACATAAGTCTCCCATCTAAAAGTGTGCAGACTGTTCATTAGTGTACAGTATCTGTACTCGATATGTGTTGCTTAATCTTCTCTTTAATAATTGCCTCCATTAATCACTAATCTGTTATATGCATTAAGCTTACTGGACTGTAGTTATCCTGGTTTGATATAATGAGGCATTTGTAGCCTTCAATTTTTTAGGAATTTCCCCAATGTATAGCAGTTTCTGAAAAATTTGTATTATAGGTTAATTTATGAAATTACTAACTTTTTGAGCTTCTAAGTGTTATCTGGTACAAGAGATTAATTTGAGTTCAGAATTTTTAGTTCTAATAGTACTGGTTTTCTTTTGTAACTTCTGTTTTAGCTCCTTATTTATTCTTGATTATTCTAAATTTTAGGATGAACTGGTCCTGCATGCTACAGTATGTAATATAATCTTAGTCCACTGCTTCTTATCCGTGACCATTATTAATAGTTTGTCACTATTGTGACTTTGGTGCATTTGCTCAAAATGTGCTTTAGCAAAATTACATTTATCAGTTTTATTTTTCTTTATGTACAATTTGCCAAACACTGTAAAACCTATTATCTTATGATCCTAATATTTCTATTGCATCTACTTCCCTAAATTCTATTACAGAATAATACATCTAGGTAGGCTGTCTGTCTTTTTTAATTATTGAACATCTAGTTTTATATTTCATTCATTCCATCACTAGGATTTACAGTATCTGGGATTCTGTTATTGATATTTATGTACAACTTCATTAAACTACAATTCATTTATTTTAAAAACTTTAAACATTAAGTCAAACAGTTTTTAGTATTAAATAAACATTGTGCTTTCTTGAGTGACAGAACACTGTGTGCGCCTAGCTGATATTTCTCTTTTTGCTTTAATTGGAAGTTATAATCTCAGCTATTTTACCATCTTACTATTTATGTAGTCATTGTGGACACTTATTTGTTACTGTTTACCATGTGGACTGGTTGATGTGCATTATGTTTACTTCAAGACTCTGTTCGTCATTTTCTTTCTGTTTGTACTTCTTTGAAGTTTGCCATCAGTTTTTTTTTATTATAAAGTGCCTTTGGGCATGGAGCATGCTTTCTGCCTTGCATTTTGTGAATTTCCCCTTGGGATTAATAAAGTATCTATCTATCTATCTATCTATCTATCTATCTATCTATCTATCTATCTATCTATCTATCTATCTATCTATCTATCTATCTATCTATCTATCTATCTATCTATCTATCTATCTATCTATCTATCTATCTATCTATCTAGTGCACAGAAAAGGAAGAGCACTGTCAGATTTAGGTCATTTGACTGACGGCTTGGTCTCTCATCCACTGGATCTTTCCCGTTTTTTGTCTATCCAGTTGCATAACAGCTGACCCTAATGTTGAATCTTATCAGTTGTCTTGGACTCCTGCTACCTAACAAGAATTAAAGGTTAGTCCCTGTTGGGTATTCTTTGTCACTCATATTATATTCATTATAGCTGCCAGTAACACTGAGAAATTCATCATACTCCCAGAAACATTATCGACTCATTTTTGTCAAACTCTCATTTCAATCCCAATCATACATTACAAAGTTCTGTGAATTTCTTTTCAAAAAAGCCATTTAATATCCAAATTTTAACAGTTATGCTCAACATTTGTTCTCTTAGCAATAAAACTTTACTTAAATACAGATTTATTCAAGAGAAGGAATGGAACATATGATTTTTATCTGAATCGGGTGATCCCTCCTGCATTTTTGTTTTTCCAAGTCATGAATCAGGACATGGACTTTGTATTGCTGTAATTCACAGAACTGATTTTAAACGTAAGCATATGGTTTTAGTGCCTTATTCGTTCTTTGAATATATTTTAGTTCAGTTATTGGGCTAGCAACCACTCACTATTGTTAGTGTTTTGTTGTCCTAAACTATAGAATAATTTTAATGGTGAGCCTTCACCTTTTATTACTTGAGCTACTGCTTGTTTCCCAAGTGCTCTGACAGTTGGTGATTTCATTATTTATGTTGTTTTTCCAGAGTGTCCACTATCTTATTACTTTTTTAAAACCTAGAATGCCAGAGTATTACTCAACACATGACTCTCCCCATTCACAATATGGGACACATACTTGATTTTGTAACTGCTCATCTGGTTTAGCACATACATTTTAATTTTATTGCACTTGACTTTGCTTCCTCGGATCATCAAGCTACTAGTTTCAACAATTTTAATCCAACTAATTAAGATAAAGCATACTTGGGTTATTTTCCTATGAAATCTAGTCTTACCCGTCTATTGTTGACTCCATCATTAGCATGAATTCTTCTTCTGACCTTCACTTTTCCACCACTGAATTAACTACATATTATGTACCTATTATATTGTTTAGCTACACTCTCTTCTGTTAAAACTAAGACACTCATTTAATCATAATGCATGCTGGTATCCATCCAAACTCTGTCTTACGAGGATAGTAGGATGTCACACAGGTCTAAAAGATCTGGCCTGATTGCAAATGCTCAAGTATATGTTGAACACTTTATTAAATAAAAGTGTATGCCATCAGCTGACAGATGTGCCTATTATTCCAACATCATTGGTGCTGGGTAGCAAAATACTAAAAATCATTTTTCAAAAGTTAATAAGTTTCTGTTGTCTCACTGTAACCCTCCTTTTGATATTTTTTCAAATGTCTGCATTTTTTTCATCTACATGCAATGTATTCTATCTGGTCTACGTTTCAATTTTTTAAATTTTTAATTGTCCAATCAGTTGCTTCATTTTATTAGTTCTTTACTTTATGGATTATCCTGTAATATTTCACTGAGTTTCTTGAAAGGCACAATCAAATAGAAATGTATTCTTATTATTAATATTATTAATTCTTATATTATTTTGGCTTATTGCCAATAGGCTTGTATTTAAAGGTAACCCACTATTTTTATCAATACTATTATTTGTTCTCTTATATGAACATTTAAACCATTTGAACCTTGCCTGTTCAAAACTGTCTTCCCCCAGTTCCTAGTGGAAACAGTTCATTACTACTACATATTACCTATATGCTTCAATCCAAAGTACAGGATATGAACTCTAATACTGTAAACTTTCTAATTCCCTCTGTTTTATCTAGTCTGCGGTATAACAAAGGCAGAACTTCAGAGAAGAACCCTTTGTTAGTTTGTTACACTTTATTTCTTCTGAGGATCAGACCAGACATCCCTGTCCCCAGCTAAAGATTCCTAGAAAAATACCAGGTGTTCCCAAACCAGTCTAGAGATGTCATTCTTCCAGCATGTCCTGGGTCTGCTGCAGGTTTTTGCCCAGTGGGACATGCCAGGCCAGGGGTAGTTGCCCAGGTGGCACCCTTACAACATGCCCAAACCATGTCAACTGGCTCTTCTCGAGCTGAAGGAGCAGTAACTCAACTCAGAGTCTCACCAAAATCGTTGAGCTTCTCAGTATATTCTGAAGTGTCAGCCCAGCCATCCTATGAAGAAGTCTCATTTCTGCTGCTTGCAATCGCAACCTCATTCTTTCAGTTGTTACCCACAACCCAAGACTGTATGTGAGGACAGAGATGTAGATCAATAAGTAAACCAAGTGTTTTGCTTTTAGTCCTGCTTGTGTGAGAGGACTTTGGGGAGGCCATGGAGAAAGGCTATTGGGTGGCCTTGAGGCTGTTCTGGCAAACTGTTCAGCGCCTCAGGATTGAAAAGCATGACCCTGCCCAGACTGTGTTAAGCAGAGATGGAAAGATGCTGACCTCTTCTGGGAAAATTTTCAATCAGTAGAAAGAACAGTTTGAGGAATTCCTCATCCTGGTGGAAATGCCATCCTAATAGGAGGCAGTGTTGGCCATGTACATTTTGGGGGGGAATCATTTTGTTCTTATGTACCTAACTCTAAACATTTGACTGGCAGCCTATCTTTACCTATGCAATTTGTTTTCGATGTGGACATTGACATAAGTAACGATACCCCTCTATGCTCTTATCAGGAGTCTATTTGCAAGCCAAGGTAGGTCTCCTGTGCATCTGGAAAGCAACTCATCACCCAAGAATCACTGTCACTGAAAAAAGCATGTGTATCAAAACGTTTGACCACTGTTAAATTAATAATTTAAACATTAATTTAAACAGCTATAGTAGGTGTTTGACACCTGCTGACCTTTTCTAAGCAGCTGCATCAATTGTTAACAATATTATCACATGTCTTGGCCTTTGCCTTACTGCTACTCATAGCTCTTTACAGCTTGCTGTGTGAGTCTACATACAGTGAAGTAACTTTAAAAGACTTCAAGGCCTTTACCCACTTCCCTACCTTTTTATTTTCTTTTTCTTTTCTTCTTTGCTTACCATGTCTTCTAACGTCTAGCTGTCACTTAGTGCTCTTTATTTCATTGCTGTTTTGGACCTTTTAGCACAAATGCTGGCACCTACATTCTATATGAATAAATGTCCTTCCCCTAATGTTTGTATTTTACCTTTGCTTCACTTTTAGTATAAACATGACTTCAATGTAACATAACCAAAGGTAATTTTGTATCAAAACAAAAGTAAACAGAGAATAGCAAATTAAGTACAATTTACTCAAAATGCTTGCATATAAAACAGGACCAACAATGAGAATGTTATCAAATTAAAAACCGGATGGAGTACTACAGCTTGCATGAGTAAATGCAATACAGACAAATACAATAATGTCTACAGCTTTTTGCTTTACTTGAAACATCCATTAGTCAAGTTGCTGAATTTCTTTTCTAGTTGAGGGTCACAAGGACCGAAGCCTGTCCTAGCAGCACTAGATGCAAGGAGGGACATCGCACTCATTGTATTACCGAGGCTGGCTTTCAATCTCTAGACTTTACAGTTCTGAAGAAGCAGCATCAAACAATACTCCATAGTGAAAGAAAACCTCATAGAAGCATTCTCTTGTTAAATATGCACTTTCAAAAGTAATTAAGGTTTAGTCTTGGTTAAAATTAGTCTGTAAAGTTCTAATATTTCCTTAATATTGCACTCTAAAAGCAATAATCAAAATTATAGTGTTCATATTTCTGAAAATTATTGCTCATTTTGATGAACATTAAATCACCTTTTAAATTTACAGGTAAACATTTTGGCAAATCTGGTTAGATCAGTGCTGATTCGATTAATAATTTTAAAAGTTTTTAAATACAGTTACATTACTATATTTTTAGAAATATGAAGCACTGAATTTGATTGAAAACACTTTCAATAACTATAATTTTTCAGAAAATATTTTCGCAAATAAAAATTATTTGAAATACTGTATGTTAATTCATTATTTCACCTAATGCTGCAAAGTCCCAAGGTTTCCTAAAATCCTGTAAATGTAAGTGTATTTTGTAGAAAAAAAAAACATATTTAATGTTGTCTCCTCTAGGTTAATAAAGAATATAGAACTTGCTCCAGTTAACAAAAACCAGACTTATGATAAATGCTTTTAAACTAACCAATTCACTGAACAAAACAATGAAAATTCCTTATGTTTTGGTTCACTTTTCTAGATGTCCCAACAAGTTTAAACTTTAAGGCTTTACTCTTCATATAACATTTAATGAATGTATATATCCAACCTTTTACATTATATCTAATTTTTTTAATACTGTATATTCTTCTTTGAGGGTGGCAAGATGGTGCAGTGGTATCACTGCTGCCTTACAACAAGGAGATCATAACTGTAATGTGGATAAAAATTTATTTTTTTCAGTTTCTTAAATAAGACTCTTTATATTTATATATTTGTTTTATTTTAGGATTATTTAGATAAGATGTAGCATTTAAAGCATAATTTTGGTATTTGTTTTATGTCAAAGTTATTTCTTCACAATCATGGTATATTTGGCATAAGAAATTGCATTCCAAATTGAATCACCTCTATATTATCCGATTACCAGGAGCCTGGGATTCCCGGACATTTTTCATTCCCGGGAAACTGCTGTAATTCCCAGGAAAACGGGAACGGCCAAGCTCGCATATATAGCATGTAAAAGTGTAAAAATCGATCAAGAAATAACAGAGTTATAGTTGAAAATAATTAAGGTGGTGCCATTGCTGCAGCTTGCACTACATAGGACAACAGCTTTGAACAGCAACTTGAAACTGAAATGCGTTAGTTTGTTGCATCCGCATTATCTGTGCCAAGAAACTTGCCATCACAGAATGATGACAAGAAACTGGATGCATCAGTAAAAGCTGAAATGGCGGTGTTTCAGAACAACGGCAAGTGCGGGCTGTGAAATAGGATGGCCCGAACACACACAGGCGGACACCGATTCAGCCATCACCACACGTTTATTATACAATACTACTATTTACAAGTCACTAAGTGCACCGCCACCAAGCCCCACAGTCTCCCAAAGTCCAGGCTCTCAAAAGTCACTTTCTTCTTCTCTCTCACATCACTCTCACTTGGGCCTCTCCTCGCCTCCTCTGCACCGACCTCGTCTTCCTCCTCACCTGACTCCAGCCTTGATTGCAGGGAGGCGGCTCCTTAAATAGGCGGCTGATTGCTGACCGCACCCAGCCACCTGTGACAGTACACCCCCGCTAGCTGAGACCGCCAGGGACCAGCGGACCGTTCCGCGAGGACGAGAATCCCTCGGCGGCAAGCCGACACGTTGTAGCCTAGGGCCCGATCCTGCAATAAAAGAAAAACAAGGGCGGAGACGTTGCCCTGACGCAGCCCCTCGGCTCGTCCTCAGTTGGGCCAACGCTCTCGGCCCCGATCGGCACCCCGATGTTCCCTTTTCTGGCCTCCACCTCAGCGACTTCCACGAACCCCGCCACGGGACCACCAGTGGGATCATGCTCCATTTCCACCTCCCAAGCTGCGGGTTTCTCCTCTGCATCCGCAGAGGACGGCCCTTCGCGGGACGTGCGCATCCAGCGGCACGTCCTCCTATATCGGAGGAACTGGCTTTCCTCAGCCGCTTCCCCCTTTTTCTTTGGGACGCCATGACGGTTCGGATCTGCCCATTGCAAAAGGGCAGACCCAGCCCCGCTGGCGTCCGGAGCTTCACGGGGTCGGTCTCCCTTACCTTCCCCGCTGTGCCTCTCCGTCCAGAAGCTCCTGCAGCGCGCCAATCCTCTAGCCTGCGGCTGTCGATCTGACGCCACTGCCATCCCTCCTGACTCCAGCGTCTCCGCCCGGAGGGCACATCGCTCGGCCAGCAGCGACAGCACAAGGCGCAGCTGTTCTTGCAGCCCCTGCAAAATCACCGCCAAGGAGAGAGAAGCAGCCGGCGGTGGGCTTACCTTGCATGTAATACCACTTACCGACTGCTCTCTATGGGCCCTTCCCTGTGGCCCACTCGGGTTTCTTCGGGGCACGAGATGAACATTCCCTGCTCTTGCCTCCGACCACTCACTGGCGAGACCACAGGACACGCTGTCCAATCCCGTGCCTGTCAGGAGGAGGGAGTTCTTGTCGGCCATCTCGCTCTCCTCTCTCACAGGAGAACGATTCTCCGGGCAGCTCCGCTGCTGCTGTGGCTTTCCCAGCTGCAGCCTCTCCTTCCCGACAGCTCCTCTCGATGCTGCCACGTTGGTGAGCTGCCCCTGACTCTCAAAGTCCACCAACGGACCGCCAATGGTTCGCGACACACTCTGCAGCTGCGGGGTTGGGTGCACGCCGCCCCTGCGGCACGTGGGTGAGCTCCCCTGTTGTGCCGGGCCTTTCACAGATATTATTTGGAATGTAGGTCCGCACCTTGAGCCAGGTGCAGCATCCTGCCGACTACGCCACTGTGAAATAGGACGGCCCGGACACACACAGGCGGACACCGATTCAGCCATCACCACATGTTTATTATACAATACTACTATTTACAAGTCACTAAGTGCACCGCCACCAAGCCCCACAGTCTCCCAAAGTCCAGGCTCTCAACAGCCACTTTCTTCTTCCCTCTCACGTCACTCTCACTCAGGCCTCTCCTCGCCTCCTCTGCACCGACCTCGTCTTCCTCCTCACCCAACTCCAGCCTTGATTGCAGGGAGGTGGCTCCTTAAATAGGCGGCTGATTGCTGACCGCACCCAGCCACCTGTGACAGGGCATTGTTTAGAACAAGTCTATCAGTATCTGATGATTGTGCCACTTACTTCAGTGGAGGCAGAGCGTGTTTTCTCAGCGGCTGGCATACTTCTGCACGAAGGTGCGCTCTTGCCTGGATGACCGCATGCTGGACATGTTAATAATAATAATAATTCATTACATTTACATAGCACTTTTCTCAGTACTCAAAGCGCTATCCACACAGGGAGGAACCGGGAAGCGAACCCACAATCTTCCACAGTCTCCTTACTGCAAAGCAGCAGTACTACCATGGCACCACCTATGAGGATGTTGTGTTTTCTACGCTCTTATTACCGCAACTAAAGATACATGTACTAATATGACAGCATGAACTACTTGGAGATAAGGTTAGTCTTTTATTTGTGTCAACATATTGCAGTAGTTTTATTAAAAATAAGTGTCGGTCGTTCTAAAACTGTTCACATGTGAGATGCCTGTGCACTGTGTCATCCCTGGGAGCCCGGGAAATGCGGGATTCCCAAATTCCCAGGAATGGATAAACCCGTCCGGGAATGGATTCCCTACTCTATATATATAAAATCCAATGTCTGTCTGTGTGTCTGTCTGTCTGTATATTTGTGCACTTTTCATGAGAGAACTACTTAATGGATTTAAATTGTTTTTTTTTTCTATAATTTGCATTATCATTTGGGTTGATTTTGGAATTTCTCTCATCATGTTAAAGATGATAGTTCACTTGCAGGAGCGATATATTCATGCTAATCTGAGACAGAGGCTGCGGGCCAAGGGGAGGGGGAAGCAAGACATCAGGAGCAGGGAGCTGGGCGGGGGCCCACCTCACTGTCCTGTTTCACTTCTACACAGGCGAAGCCGTGTGGGACGGCTAGTATTTTATAAATTTTTAAAAAATAACTGGCCTGCTCTTGCATTTTAGAATGGAGGTGATGAGTACCCAATTCAAATTATAAAGAAAAGCCTTAAAACTTAAGAGAGTACGTCTGCTTTGAAATAGCAAAGATTTTGGTTTAAAAAAACATGCCTTCCGCATTTCTGAGGCATACTTGTAACAAAAGAGTAAACTGGAAATGATACATTTTATTTTTGGTCCAATTTTCATGTTGTAAGGAGATTTGTTGTTTGTTTGTCTGCTTGCTTGCAGTGGCCATCGTGAATGAAGTTATGACAACCCAATGTTGAACCTCCCCCGGTCTTTTTAATTCTGCATTGTTATTTTACAAAGCCTTCTGAGTGAGATGTATGCCGATTGGCAGTGTAGAGAAAAGAGGACATATAACTTTCCTTGTACTTTGTACATATAAAGTAGCAATAAATCTGAAATGATCTGATTACTCTGTATTGTATTTTATTTAGAGTCTTTTGAAACAGCCAAACCACCTGCACATAGCACTTTCCATGCTGTGTTGTGCACACTTAGGATATTAAAAAATAATAAAAATGGAAAAGATAGAATGTGCGATGGAGCAGATCGAAGCATTAGAAACCAATTATAGATTTTTTTAATGCACAATGAATCACTCTTAATGAAGATATGGCAATAACAGTACATAGGAAAATATTTTTGAATATGTAAACTCAATGTCACTCATTGCTACCAATCAGTCCAGAAGTACACAGTGAGAATATGCAAAAATCATGCAGACCCTGGCACTGTGAGGCATGAATGACAGCTCTGTGCTACCTCTTTGCCTATGCTAAAATCTCTATAGATTTTGCTAAACTTCAGTCTGATTAAACTTTGGTGAATTTGGTGTTGCTAAAGTGGCCCAAGTGTATGTGTGTGTTTAAATGTGTGTGTTCACCCAGAGATGGACTGGCACCTTGTCCGGGGATTGTTCCTGCCTTGCACCTTATGATTGCTGAGATAATCTCCATCTGCACCATGACTCTGCCTTAGATAAGTGGGTTAGGAAGATGGATGGATGTACACCTATAACATCTGTTGTGTTCTTGTCACTCTTGCTTCAGTGCTTTATTATTCCTGTGGAAGCAGATGTGAAATAAGAAAAAATTAGCTTCTGTATAGGAAAGGAATATTAGTGATCTTCAGTTATTTTCTAGTTGTTCGCAGAATAGAGACAGCAATTCACATCTGGGCTTCAACATGCAACATGCAACGATTAATTGACTATCCAAGGTGAATCCATACCCCTGGAGCTGAAAGGATCAAATGGAGGAAGATGAATGATGTAGCTGGTGAAGTGAATGGCAGAATATCACAATAACGATTTGCTTTTAACCTTCTTAAGAGAAACACAGTTATGCTGTTTTGGAATATGTGCATAACCTAAAGATATGTACCAATACTCAAAAACATTTTTTTCTTGAAACATTGACAAAGTTTTAAGGCTTTTCTTTAAAATTGAACTCTAGTACCCTTCATATCCCTTAACATATGCAAAAGCAGACAAGTTATTTTATAGAAGTTATAAATTATGCTCACTTCATTTCTTGTGGCAAACTATTGAATACCACGATTGTGAAGAAATATCCCTGAAATGAATACACTGTATTTAATCAGGAGTTTAGCAAAATGCTTTGGAGGAAAGCAAGTGCACGTACAAAGCAGTAATAGTCCTAGCAGGTAGGCAGTTAGCTCACAGATCACAAGGAATAATGACATCATGCTCTCAGGAGATGGGGGGAAAAGTTGCAGAAGACAAGGTGCAAGTGCCAGTGGGAAAAATAAAGTTTTAGAGGACATTGTGAACTAAGGTTAAGGCCATTTTAGAATATGAGAAAAGAGGGCCATTAGATCTGCTCTACTTTTAAAGCATCACTTTAACACATCTTCAGGGATAACAATGTGTTTTAAAAAAGTTTTGAATTATGGGATGCATTTATGCAAATAGACAAGATTTTTTTGGAATGATACAAAAACATAAAGCAAATGTTTAAAACAAGTGTAATTATTTATTAGATTTTGTTATGTTTAAGCTCAGATAAAATAACCAGTGTGTATATGTTCGTAAAAAGATGTGAAGCAGGGGGTTGGAAACTATGTTGTTTTACTTCTGTTTTATATTAGCTTAAAATAACTTCAGGTCAATTGAGTTTTGACTTTACTAAATCTTGCTATCAAGCCACGGTATAGAAAAAGACACCTCTTTTGGCTTGACACAGGTGCTAATCAGCTGTTGAGAGAGGCAGATGAAATATGGCTTTTTATATAAAAGGTGTGAAACAGTGAAACAGTGTTGGTGTAAGAGAGATTCAGCATAGGCAGTTCTGAGAAGCATCATGCTGCCAGAGCATGAAAGTGCAGTGGCCCCAACAGAGAAGAGGAGAAAGGTTGTGCAATGGCGCTTAAATTCAAAGAATGCCTTAGTTAGATTAAGAAGAATAAAAGCCATAATGTACACAGACATCTCTGTCCTGGCTATGCAGATACTGATTTGAATCATTCAGGTTGTATGTTTTCTTCTACTTTCGGTTTCTAGTATTTGATACTTGGGTTCTGTGCAAATAAACTTAATAATTAAATTAAAGTTTGAGTATAATCTTACTGAAACTACCTAATTTATTGATATTATCAGCCATGAGTGATGAATGTTGTGAGCCACACTTGTTCAGATGATTCGTATGTCTTGTAAGTGAGTTGTATGTTTTCAGGTTCGCACTGTGCTTGTTCTAGCGATTTTTTATTTGTTCAGCACTTTTAGAGGTAGTGTTCCAGAAGCCAAAGAAAACGGATAAAATGGCAGGAGGTTCTCCTGGTCTTTGTTAGAGTAACCATGCAGCCATTTCAAAGGTAAGTATCTGGGAGCAGAGCACCACCCCTGAAATCCAGCCTGAGTGGAGCTCTTGAAGCAGCTCTTCAGGGTACCAATACAGGAGCTACAGGATATAAGCATTCTGGCAGGAGTGCAGCTCATGAGCAGAGTGGCTTTTTGTCTTTGCTAAGGTACTGAAGCTGGAATGGCTAGCCACGGACATTGTTAAGGTATTCATGCTTTGTATTTGAGGTTTTCCATTATAGCGGCCCATGGGCAGACTGCCATATCTGTAACCCGGATTGGGCGGCAAGAGGCCAATGGATTATGTTGTGTTTGAGACATGAGTAAAGAGTGAATATTGTCTAGGTAAGTACTATGGGGTGTACATGTAAAACAATGATAATAGTTTAGGCATTTCCAGTATTAACTTGTAAACCAGTATAAAAGAACCTTAGAGGTTAAATAAAATTAATTAAATAAAAAACAGAAATCGGTAAACTTGTAATGATGATGGAAACAGTAAAATATTTTTTTTGTACTGTAAATAAACTGTGGCAAAATATACTAAATAAAGACGAGTCTTCATCCATTGTTATATGTGAAATTCAAACATGGCCGTCCTTTTCTTTGCACCTATAGGTGGAGAGTCAATGTACCTTCTACAAAGCATCATGGCAGACTGAACATTCAAACAGAAAATTTTCCTTTAATCAGCAAGGTTCATTTTCTTAACATATTTGAATAGATTTTAATTTTCAACCAGTCAGCTTTAGATACTCCAGAGACACGTCTCTGAATTAAGTATTGTGTAAAGTCTCAAACTAGTTAAACATATTAAAAGTCCTAGAAATAAGAAATAAGACTTATCATATGTAAACTGTTATCACAGAACAAAGCACAAAGTTAAATGTTATATATGATCTCATTTTCTAATCTAAAATATACTTGTACAAATGAAGTCAGGATGTCCTAGTTTAACACACTGGCAATTTCAAGCACCTTTTTTTTCTTTTCTCTTACAAAACCTTTTTATTGAGGAAGATGAGGCTTTTTAATGAAGAATGCATTGGACAGAGGGAGTGAAAACATAATTATATTTTGTTAGAGGACAGGATCACACAATCTAAAAACAGGCTAGAAATGATGATAAATCCTGTTAAAGAGGATCTGAAAACGTAAAGTTAAACGTAAAAAGTAAAATTGAAATGTTTTGATTGTATTGTTTTTAATAATTAAATAAATTAATCCATGCTTATTCCACATGCTTGCTTTTAAGTAAACCTAGAACCCACTTATAGCAAAAAAATTATATATATTTCAATGATAATCCTTGAAAAGGGGTACCAAGATAACAAAAATACAAAATACTTTAGAATCAATAGTTTTACAGTACTCCAGCACATGAGTTATATTCAAATTAATAAATATAAAATAAAATAAACTTGTATTGTCCTTATGTCCCAAACTAAACTCTTATATTCTTTAAATTCATTTTGCAATTTCTGCAAAATATGCATTTATTTATTTATTTAATTGGTTGATTTGTCCTGTGAGTCTGTATGTGTGTTTTTTTTATGTTTCTGCTGTTGTATACATCTAAATTTCGTATCAGGATTATCACAGTTTATCTAATCTAATCTAATCTAATGTGCATGAAAAAGATTGTGATAATACCTTTTTGACTAAGGACAACATGTGTGATACAATTCAAGTTGAACAGAAGTTAACTGATACATGAGGACAGGCTGTACATCAAAAATTATTTAGGATGATGTTTTTTGTTATTCTTTTAATATTTTTGTGGGGGAGTTATGCTATAACAATTACTATGTATAACAAAAGAAATCTTTATCATTGGTGTTAAGCTAAAATAAAACTAGTTCACATTCATAAAATTGCAAAGTTCCCAATTAGAATAGCCAGGATAATAAAGTTACTCAATACCAGGGTTTCTCACTTTCGGTCACATTAATCTACTAATTGATAACAGTGTTGCAGGATGTGTCATAATTAAGCAATTTCTTTTTCAATAGTTAAGCCTAATCACAAAGACATTGAGAACCTTAATGACTAAATGAAACATGATATGTCATGATGTGAAGATACACTCATGCATTTATTTATTTATTTATAACTATAGGCTGGTATAACCTTAATATCCTGTTGGATGCCAGTTCCATCATCACTTATCTGCTGACAATATTTACATTTTAAATCTTCTTTTTTCTTCCTGCTCTGTTACATATGAATTATCCAGACTGACCTTGCTTTAATAATGATATTAAAAAATGCAGCTCTCTAAATCTCTTAATGTTTTTAAAGCTGTTGTCATGTCATTGCAACTTTACAGTTTACTTGTTGACTATTTATTTGGTGATGGTTGTGAAAGGCAAAAAAAAGCTCTCAGGTGTGTGTATGTATATATATATATATATATATATATGTATATATATATATATATATATATATATATATATATATAAATATATATATATATATATATATATACAGTAGACCCTTGTGAAGTTGCGGTTCAGAGTTCGCGGCCTCAGTCATTCGCGGATTTTCCCTTAGAACCTATCTAACTAGGGGGCTCTGCCCCCTGCTTGCTTCACTCGCCAACCCCTGGTGTTGGGAAATTACAAAGAGCGTGATGTATGAATGAGATACAGTAATCCCTCCTCCATCGCGGGGGTTGCGTTCCAGAGCCACCCGCGAAATAGGAAAATCCGCGAAGTAGAAACCATATGTTTATATGGTTATTTTTAGAATGTCATGCTTGGGTCACAGATTTGCGCAGAAACACAGGAGGTTGTAGAGAGACAGGAACGTTATTCAAACACTGCAAACAAACATTTGTCTCTTTTTCAAAAGTTTAAACTGTGCTCCATGACAAGACAGAGATGACAGTTCAGTCTCACAATTAAAAGAATGCAAACATATCTTCCTTTTCAAAGGAGTGCAAAGCAAGCAGTCAAAAAAAAAATCAATAGGGCTTTTTGGCTTTTAAGTATGCGAAGCACCGCCGGTACAAAGCTGTTGAAGGCGGCAGCTCACACCCCCTCTGTCAGGAGCAGGAAGAGAGAGAGAGAGAGAGAGAGAGAGAGAGCCACAGAAAAACAAAGTCAAAAATCAATACGTGCCCTTTGAGCTTTTAAGTATGCGAAGCACCGTGCAGTATGTCCTTCAAGAAGCAGCTGCACACAGCCCCCCTGCTCACACCCCTCTACGTCAGCGCAAGAGAGAGAGAGAGAGAGAAAGTAAGTTGGGTAGTTTCTCAGCCATCTGCCAATAGTGTCCCTTGTATGAAATCAACTGGGCAAACCAACTGAGGAAGCATGTAC
Organism: Erpetoichthys calabaricus; assembly: GCF_900747795.2. Lineage (NCBI taxonomy): Eukaryota > Metazoa > Chordata > Cladistia > Polypteriformes > Polypteridae > Erpetoichthys > Erpetoichthys calabaricus. Next base: position 92,528,054 of record NC_041399.2, read on the forward strand.
CAGAAATTAAAAGACCCATTGTCCGCAGAAACCCGCGAAGCAGCGAAAAATCCGCGATATATATTTAAATATGCCTACATATAAAATCCGCGATGGAGTGAAGCCGCGAAAGGCGAAGCGCGATATAGCGAGGGATCACTGTATAGCATAGTGTGAAGGTGTAGATGACGCAGATAGGAAGCAAACAATAAAGTGTTTGGCACAGTGTAAAGGTTTATTGGAAAATTTCTTTGTAAACAACATTAGTAGTAAAGATGGTGTCTTGTCCTTGAATGAGTTTTCCTTGGCATGGAGCATTTATGACCTTAACTTTAACGTCAGATGAACGTCGAACTTGTGAGAAGGCCACATAAAGTTGTCCATGTACAAAAATGGGCTCAGATAGGTAGATGCCAACCTTGTTCATGGTTTGTCCTTGTGATTTGTTGATGGTCATGGCAAAGGCAGGTTTAATGGGGAATTGTTTCCGTTTAAGTGTAAAAGGTAATTCCAGGTCAGAACTTGTAAGGTCAATTCTAGGAATTAGAACAGTATTGTTAGCATTTGATCCTGTAAGAACTGTTGCTTGAATAACATTGTGTGTTATGGTGTAGACGACTAAACGTGTACCATTGCATAAACCCTGTTTAGTGTTAAGGTTTCTTAATAGCATGATTATTGTTCCGTTTTTAAGGCTAAGACTGTGTTGTGGTAATCCAGCTGGGTTAATAGTGTTCAAATATTCAAAGGGGAAATTAAGATGGTCATTGTCGTCATCAGAGTCAACTTTGTCAGAACTTAGAAAGAGGTGTGACTCTCCAGGAAGTAATGAAATGACCTGGTTATTAATGTGATCAACAGTAATATTTTTTGGACATAATATACTTCGTTGTGTTAAAAGGGGTATTTGGTCTAATGAGACTGCTGTTCCAAATATCTCCGTAAGTAAGTCGTCGCAGATAAAGGGTTGAGGAATTGTAATAATATCTGGGTGAAGTCCATCTGTATTGGTGAGTGTACAATGTCCTAGTTGTAATAACCAATTGTTATATTCGGGATCTGGACATCGCATGTTTTGTACCAAGTGTATCTTTTGAAAGCAATGCCAATTGTCCGTGTAACATTTTTTGTTCCGTGGTTTTAGAAGCGCGTTGTAGGCGCCGACATGAATATTTTTTTTTGATGCGGGTTCGTGTTTGTGGTCCTGTTACTCGAGCCGTCTAGTTTTGTACCCGTGATCGTGAATTGATGACTTGTTTGATCTTTATCGTTAGGAATATGGATAAGTAATAAGGAGGATCGAACTCACTGTTAATATGCGGACTGTTCGTTTCTTCGTATTATCACCAATCAGGTCTCACGCCTGTATATGTATTGTAGTTCGGTCTCTTGTTGTTTATGTATGATGTCGTCGCGTATTTTAAGGTGGACTGAATAATAGCTGAGCGCATGGCATTTGGAGCAATAGCTAAGCACTGTCTAAAATCTACTCCTAATAAAAGTACCTTTCCTCCAAAGGGAATATTATTATTCATCAACGCAATGCCAATTGTCCGCGTATTTTAAGGTGGACTGAACAATAGCTGAGCGCATTGCAAGTGGAGCAATAGTTAAGCACTGTCTAAAATCTCCTCCTAATAAAAGTACTTTTTCTGCAAAGGGAATATTATTATTCATCAACGTTTGTAGAAGTTTATCAATGGTGTTGAGTAAGTGACTGGATGCCATTGTACATTCATCTATAATTAATAGTGTGGCAAGACGGATGTCACGTTCATTGTTACTGTTCATTTTCATAGTGGATACCGATGTTTCTGTGATTGGGACAGGTATTTTGAATAAGGAGTGACATGTGTTTTTGGAGCCGAGACATTTTTTCTTCCGCGGTTTCAGAAGCGCGTTGTAGGTGCCGACGTGATTTGTGCATATTTGCGTTCTTGATTTGTTTCAGGGTGCACTGTTCCAATGCGATGTAATATTTGTCCACATACGCGAAAGCAGTATGGGCCATTGCCTTTTGGTGACCTGATATTTACTCCGGTAGATGCAAAATCAAATGAACTATTGTAGGATGTAATGCAGTTCATAAAGTTTTTACTTTCATGTACTTCGTTAGTTAGAAGCTTCTGTAGATATGCAGGATATGAATATAAAGGAGGCAGTGTAATTTGACCCTTTTGACAACAACGTGTAAATTCATTACTTGTATTGCCATTTGTTTCTTCAGGGAAGTTAAGTGAATGACAATGATTGCAAATGACATTCATTAATCCCAATGAATTTTCATGAATAGTTGACTTATTATTGAACGCGTTGTCAGCTAACTGGCGCAATCGTTAGTGTGGTCGTGGGTCTGAATCGTCCTTTTTGTGTACGTTTCGCGTGCTATGTCCGTAGTCTGTCCCGTTTCGTGTCCAATGGGCTTTGTGTGGCGCTCGCGGCTTCTTTTTTTTGTGTGCTGGGGGCTTGTTGCCTGAGTTTTTATTTCTGTTAGTGGAGGGGGTGTTTGTGTGTCGTGGGGCTGAATCGTCCTTTTTGTGTGCGAACCGTTTCGTGTGCTATGTGGCGCCTGCGTGTGACTCCTTTGTTTTTGGTGTTCTAAGGGCGCGTGGCCTCATTTCTTATTTCAGTTACTGGAGGGGGGCTTTGGGTGTCGTGGGTCTCAATCCTGTTCTTTGTGTGTGTCCCGTTTCGTGTGCAATGGCTTCGTGCGTTTACGTTGCATTCCATCTGGCTGGTTTCCGTTGCTTGGAGGGGGGGGGGGTTAGTTGTGGGGCGCCTGCGCAGTACGTCTTTTGCGTCCACGGCCCATGGCCGGATGTCCCTGCGTCCATCCGGTTTACCATTCTCAGTTAGTAATATGGATAATTGTTAGCAGAAACTGCAAATATCCTCCACAATACTTATGGCTTTTATCATGGCAATACTGCACTGTAGAGAGACCAGGAAGCAACTGCATTGGAAAACGTGGCTTGGGATGGTGAAAGTAGGCAATAGAATTTGAAACTGCAACTCCCAGCAGTCGCTGCAGTGGCTCTGATTTGTCTTCTGCTGAGGGTGCTGGGGCTGTTGGGGTCAAAGGATGTCAGCTCAGCTTTTAAAAATGGGGCCGGTGACCAAAAGCAAAAAAAAAGTTTTTGTAATTTGTGTTACAAGCTCCTGTCTGCCTGCCTTCTGTTGGGTTACCTGTAATTATTCGTTTTGTCCCGGATCATTTCGTGCGTCTGGATTGTCTGCTGTCTGCCTGTGTACACGAGGACTGTAAGTGGATTCATGGCCATCCTGCAAAGAAAGGAGCGCTCCTGAACCCGTTCACCTGTCTTCACTATGAACTAGCGGTAGAACTATTTTTACATTCCCATTCAACATGAGGATCTCTGGACAACCTATTTTCATCATTACATTTCATCCATTGCTGTTTTTCATGAACATTTTTCATGATTTACTCTGTGTGTTTTGTTTGTGCTTTGTTGTATTTAATGTGTAATCGCCGTAAGGGGAACAGGGGTGGTATCGTTGTGTTCATTTATTTCATTTGTTTTCATTACATTCTTTATTTGCTGTTTGATTACTGGTTTGCTTTGTTTTTGTCTCTGTTTGTGAGTGTGTGCGGGTCTGGCCAAGGCTGGGTGCGTCCCTGGAATCTCTACCACAAAAATAAATAAATCGCCGTCTTCTTGATGGTGTGAATCTTAGCGGCACCGGACCGCTACTGCGTTATTCATTTCTCCTTGCTGCTGATTGACTGTGATGCATCCCCAGCTGAGTGTTCTTCAAAAAAACCCTCTTAAAAAATGCTGATAGACTACCTTCATATTGCTCCCTTACTTGCTGGGCTTACTTGCGGCTGCTGTGTCGCGTGATATGCTTCTCGCGCGACGCTACACATACTTAAAAGCCTGAACAGCACGTGTCCTTTTCGGCTGATTGCTTTGTATCTCTCCCCCACCCCCCCAGACATCCTTTGCTCCTGTTTCTAGTCCCGCTCCCGTTGTGCTCCCCTATGATGTTTGCCTATTCTTTTAATTGATAACTAATTGCATACTGAGCTCGTTTTACTTCTGAAAGAGACGTGTTTGTTTGAAGTGTTTGAATAAAGTTCCTGTCTCTACAATCTCCTGTGATTCTGTGCAATTCTGTGACCCAAATGTGACACCTTGCAGCACTGCAGCCTGACTGTCTCTGGGATTGAGCCGCTGCACTATAGCCTGCCAGCATCAGAGCTTACCTCTGTGTGCTGCGTGCAGTCCAGTTCAAGCACAGTTGGCTCGGTGATTTCATCCATGGCGTCAGGTACACCTTGTACATATTGTTCCAGTAGTTTATTAAATAGTTTTTACAGTTCATTAGCAGTGTGTAAAATGATCAGTGTTGCAGTAATAGTGATGCTCTTTGCATGAAAAAAGTGTTCCATTAAAATTTAACTTTTTCTTTATGAATTATGACATTTACTTAAAGTGCAGCAAAAAAGTATTTGGCGTCCAGGAATGCATTAACCCCCATGTATGTGGCAGTTTAAGAGTTAAAGCCCCAAGATGCCGCCGAAAGGCCCTGCACCTTCTAAGGCTTCTGGCAATGAATGCGCGCTTGCATGAATTATTGTACATATAGTGATAAAAATAGGCATTTTTTTAACCACATCCAAAATTCACGGTTTTTCACTATTTGCAGGTGCTCTAGGAACGTAACCCCTGCGAATTTTGGGGGATGCAAGTGTCACAGGTATGCAATACCCCCTGGGGCAAAGGGGGGGGGGGGGGGGGGGGATTTGTGTCTAACAGACTTGTCTTGTCCTTCCTCTACAGTAAGGAGACAATGCCCTCTGAGGGAAATGAACCCACCCCTTTCTGCCACAGGGGCTATAAAAGTCAGAGGCCTCATAATGTTGGGATCTTATTTAGACCTGAACCTGATAAAAGACGGAGCTCTCCATGACTGGCCACTCTCCAAGAGCTATGAGCTTGAAATATTAGAAGATTGCATTGCCATTATTTCTGTTTTGTGCCCGCAAGCACCGATTTTTGTTATATTTCAATTTAAGAATTAAAAGAGACAACCCTGTTGGAACCCCAACACTTTTGGAGCTCACCTGGCATATATTCACCCATCCACAATATATATATGTGTTTGTGTGTGTGAGAGTGTGTGTGTTTGTGTATATATAGGTAAATGTCTGTTTTAATTATGCCAAAATAATATATTTTCATTTCTTTTGGCTATTTAAGCAATTTAGTTTAATTTGCTTGAAGAAGCATGTACGGAAACTGTCTGATTAATTTGTAGTATCTTAATTTTTAGATATTGATTAGTTACATTTATTATTTTTTCCTTGACTTGTTCACTTTTATTAAAAATACGTTATAAAGGTGGCCAGCTGTGGTACTGTTTAACATACTGTCAGATATGTTTAAAACGCAAACTCTTTTTTTCTCAAGTAGGACTATTTGTCATGAAGTATCTTGTTAAAAAGAATTCTTGTAATGTTATTTAACTGGAAGTAGTATTTCTGCATAACAGCTCCCTAAGGTTGATAGTTTAATTCCCTGTTGACTAAATATGTATCTGCATATTCTGGTTTTTAAGCCATTTATCTTACTTTTTGGTATACAACAATTTTCCATGCATTTCTCAGTGGCACACAAATTTGCAGCATTGGTCCTGTTAAGAGACGAATATTGGAAAGTGGATATTGTGTTATCTCATAATTATGTATGAGACAGATGAATACACACAATTTCGCTTCATAATTAGAACAGAAAGCAACAGAGGCAAACCAAGGTGGGCACTTTGCACCTTTGGACCTCTAATCTGGACTAAGATGCCTTCAGATTAACTGCACAATGAACAGCGTCACACATTCCCTTACATTTAGAATGCAAATGTTTTCACAACCTGAGGGCATGGATTGCAATCTAAATAGTTTAATTCTTTCACTGACAAAACAGTAGGCTCCAGCTTCCCTGCATCCCGCCTCTGAATAAGCTAGTTTATGTATAAGAGTTCTTTATAATATTGGTGTGCATGTCAGGTTAACTGGCAACTAAAAAGCGGGCCATTGTGATTTAAATATGTGTGACTGTAATATGTGATTGACTAATGTCTGGGCAGGGGTTAATTTCCTTGTTGCACCCAGTGCTGCAGTGATAGGTTCTGGTTAACTGTATTTAAAAACGACTGGTGAAAAGGGTTAAGGGTTTTTAATATGATCCTATAAAATTATTAAAGACCTTCATCTTGCCGTATAGTACCTGAAAATAAACTAAATCAATTCTGATATATTTTTCTGTCATTTTATAAACAAACATCTTTGAAAAACATTTATCCAAACAATAATCCTTTAATATTTACCCATGCAATTTTTTGACTCACTCAATCAAGAAGAGATGTAGTGTATTCTGACCTCACTGGACACAGGATAGGATCAAGCTGATCAAGCAGAATATGCAAACCCAACACATAAACTGACCAGGCTGAGATTTGAATGTATTGTTGTGGAGATGGGAGGAACATGTCATAAAGTACAACATGGTTCACTAAATGTTCGATATAAAGAATAACTATTGATTAACATTTTTTTCCAAAATGGCGCAGATTAAAAAAATATTAACATCTCACCACTTAGATCTTCAGTACAGAAAATGTTGTTGTGTGTCCTGTATTAGGTCTAGTTTTTCTAGTTGAAGGGAAAAAACTATGTTTATCTAGCCTTGCTTAAAACTGTGGAAAAAGCAGTCTCCCATGTGCTTTGATTTAACAGAGAGAGACCCTCTGCTTCCTCAGCCAGTTTGACTCTGAAAACAAACTAAGTGACATTGGGAGGCAGAGAGAGAGAGAGAGAGATGCACTACAATATGAAATCAGCAAAGACGTTCATTTCTTCAAATTCCAGCTTTCTCCAGTAACAAATTTGCTGCTGCTGCCTCCTTCCATTGTGTAATGCTTGGAATGGAATGCCAGAGTAATGTGCAGAAAGTCAGGACATGTAGTGCTTTTCACATGAGAAGGTACAGCCGTTACATGTCTACTTATCTCTGTCAGCTTACCCATGGTAACCTTCTCAGTTGCGCCACACTGGCAGTTGATTTAAAAACTGTTGTTCAATTTCTCCAACATCTTTTAAACCTTGAAGCAGTGTGTGTGAGGAGTTGTGTCTGGCTGCTTGTGGAATTCCTGGTTAGTTAATATCAGTTGTCACATGCAGACCTGTACTTAGCTCCCAGCCCTTAGCTGTCAATATCATCCATTCAGTAGTGAAGGATTGCTGAGTAACATATATTTTATGAATTACAGTGGATCCGGAAAGTATTCACAGCACATCACTTTTTCCACATTTTGTTATGTTACAGCCTTATTCCAAAGTGGATTAAATTCATTTTTTTCCTCAGAATTCTACACACAACACCCCATAATGACATGAAAAAAGTTTACTTGAGGTTTTTGCAAATTTATTAAAAATAAAAAAAACTGAGAAATCCCATGTACATAAGTATTCACAGCCTTTGCTCAATACTTTGTTGATGTACCTTTGGCAGCAATTACAGCCTCAAGTCTTTTTGAATATGATGCCACAAGCTTGGCACACCTATCCTTGGCCAGTTTCGCCCATTCCCCTTTGCAGCACCTCTCAAGCTCCATCAGGTTGGATGGGAAGCGTCGGTGCACAGCCATTTTAAGATCTCTCCAGAGATGTTCAATCGGATTCAAGTCTGGGCTCTGGCTGGGCCACTCAAGGACATTCACAGAGTTGTCCTGAAGCCACTCCTTTGATATCTTGGCTGTGTGCTTAGGGTTGTTGTCCTGCTGAAAGATGAACCGTCATCCCAGTCTGAGGTCAAGAGTGCTCTGGAGCAGGTTTTCATCCAGGATGTCTCTGTACATTGCTGCAGTCATCTTTCCCTTTATCCTGACTAGTCTCCCAGTCCCTGGCGCTGAAAAACATCCCCACAGCATGATGCTGCCACCACCATGCTTCACTGTAGGGATGGTATTGGCCTGGTGATGAGCGGTGCCTGGTTTTCCTCCAAACGTGATGCCCTGGCATTCACACCAAAGAGTTCAATCTTTGTCTCATTAGACAGAGAATTTTCTTTCTCATGGTCTGAAAGTCCTTCAGGTGCCTTTTAGCAAACTCCAGGCGGGCTGCCATGTGCCTTTTACTAAGGAGTGGCTTCCGTCTGGCCACTCTACCATACAGGCCTGATTGGTGGGTTGCTGCAGAGATGGTTGTCCTTCTGGAAGGTTTTCCTCTCTCCACAGAGGACCTCTGGAGCTCTGACAGAGTGACCATCGGGGTTCTTGGTCACCTCCCTGACTAAGGGCCTTCTCCCCTGATCGCTCAGTTTAGATGGCCAGCCAGCTCTAGGAAAAGTCCTGGTGATTTCGAACTTCTTCCACTTACGGATGATGGAGGCCACTGTGCTCATTGGGACCTTCAAAGCAGCAGAAATTTTTCTGTAACCTTCCCCAGATTTGTGCCTCGAGACAATCCTGTCTCGGAGGTCTACAGACAATTCCTTTGACTTCATGCTTGGTTTGTGCTCTGACATGAACTGTCAACTGTGGGACCTTATATAGACAGGTGTGTGCCTTTCCAAATCATGTCCAGTCAACTGAATTTACCACAGGTGGACTCCAATTAAGCTGCAGAAACATCTCAAGGATGATCAGGGAAACAGGATGCACCTGAGCTCAATTTTGAGCTTCATGGCAAAGGTTGTGAATACTTATGTACATGTGCTTTCTCAATTTTTTTTATTTTTAATAAATTTGCAAAAACCTCAAGTAAACTTTTTTCACGTTGTCATTATGGGGTGTTGTGTGTAGAATTCTGAGGAAAAAAATGAATTTAATCCATTTTGGAATAAGGCTGTAACATAACGAAATGTGGAAAAAGTGATGCGCTGTGAATACTTTCCGGATGCACTGTATTCTATGGTGTTGTTTATGGTGTTCTTTCATTGCAAGGATGCATGTTTACATGTATTACATGTATTAGCTTCTTTACAGGTAGCAAGCAAAACTTAAAATTCTATTGTCTTTCTGGTATATAGCAAATGAAGCACCAGTTAGTAACATTGAATAGCTATATTTTCAAATTAAAATGCCTAAAATAATAGTTTTCTTATAAATAATAAGCTTGATTGCTTTTTTTGCTAAAACATTAGCATAAACAGAAATTAATAGCTGGATTAAACATTACAACATTTACTTGTTTTTTGCATTTCACAATAATGTCACTAATGCTACAAGGGCTCCTTAATTGCATCAGCTAAGATATACCACAGTGGCATGTCTATTTTTGATTTGCAATATTTTTCCTCCCTTTGAAAGCCTGGCCATTGCTCCCCACACATTCTTGTCCAGTTGTTTTTGCTCAAAACCCCAGAATAAATGTGCATTTGTTTAACACTCTAAATATAATTACATGGGTAAACAACCATTTTGTTACTGGGATTCTTTCACCTGTACTTTAACAAATTTCACTTGCTGACTCCAAATGTGAAAACCGTTTTCGTCCAGCACGTCCCATTTTTCAGCTATGATGTTCCAGATCTTGGTCAACTAGGGTGACTGGACAGTAAAGGCGATGCGTTTCAGCATTTAAGAAATAAGTTTGGTCACCAAAATTAAGGAAGGTGTTTTTGTTGGCCCTGAAATCCGTCAACTGATGCTTGATGATGAGTTCAAAAGGAAACTGAAGCCAACTGAATCAGCACCGTCATTCGTGCAGTTTGTCCAGAATTTTCTTGACAGTCACAGAGCAGAGAATTATGCTGAGCTTGTGGAGAATCTGCTGAAAGTATATCAGCTTACGGGAGCCAGAATGTCACTGAAGATGCATTTTTTACATGCTCATCTCGACTTTTTTCCACCAAATCTAAGCGATGTCAGAGATGAGCATGGGGAAAGATTTCATCAAGATACAAAGGTGATGGAAAACCGATATCAGTAAAACTTTCTCCGAGCATGATGGGTGACTACTGTTGGTTCATGCAAAGAGAGACGGATGTGCAGTACAAGTGCAAAAGCAATTAATTGCCTCAGACAATTTTGAGCACACTGACCTTGCTTTTATATTGAGGTAAATTGACATAAACATGTTTTAAAGTGTTTCTGATATCGTCTTCTGGTTTGTTTTCAGAATAAACACATTCAAACAATTTTGGTGGGACAGAGTTCAAACTCTAGATATTGTGTTGATATATTATATTGATATTCAAAAGTGTCAAAAGAGCAATGATGTGTATCTCAAAAATCTGATGTGCTAGCTTAATATATGAAATCAGTGTAAAAAACTTAATAAAGACCTGCTCTGAAATTCCCAGTAGCAAACAAAAAATATTTTTTTGTAGACCGGTGTTATCATTGTTGTCATTTAGTTTTCCAGTCTTACTTCAAAACACACCTCAACACACAGAGTGAGGTTCATTTCAGTCAGCGTGATAGTTTACTCTAATAATCCTTGTCAAATATATGCTGTTAGGCTTTACCAATGTGACAGATATGTTGAGAAACCACATTACACCCTAGCTTATTGTACACCTCTTTTACACTGTTTTGCAGGCAAGAATAGTTTTAATAAAATGTCTGGCATTTCATTAAGTTTCTTTCCTCCAGTATTATGTTTTCAGCTATTCAAGCATGATCCAGAAACAGATTTAGACACCCCATATTCAACAATGGTGACCAAACTGTTATTAGTAAGTAATCTGTGGGTCCCAATAGGGAGACAACTGCTTCACAAGAGTGTAATTATGCATATATTTAAGTAAGATTAATACTTCCCAACAAAACATTCTTCATTAAGAATAAAAGAAGGTGTTTATCCCTGCTCACAGAAAGGCATAACAATCTCTAGGGGTTGCTTCATGCAGAAAATTAGACAGAAAGGAAAAAATAAACAAATAAATAAATAAATAAGAGGTGGTATAAAATAGCATTAATTACATACAGGCAAATAACACCCTAGTGCAATTACCTTAGACTAGATTATTTTATCATGAAATGTAGTAAAATAATTAAATAAAGCAAATGATTTTTCCACTTTAAAAACATGTTTATATATGCACAAACTATTCAAACATTTTAAGGATCTGTGTACATGCTGTATATATGTATGCGCATGAATGTGATAATTCATTTACCCTTTCAGAGAGAATGGGGGAAAATTACTGATGAAAAAAAAATGTGTCAAGCAAAGTCACCTTAATATCACACTTGTGATATAATTCAGGAGATGGGATAATATATCACTTTAACTATCCTTAGGGAGCCATTTCCACTTCCATACAGAATGTCCCAAAAGTCCTGTGATTTTTTTAATGCTTATTTCTGAATAGGTGATAAACCAACTTCGCTGACATTTTTATGCTATCTTTTTATAACTTGAATGTTATTTTAAAGCTAGAGCATAATTAATATTTCACCATCTCCCATAAAGGAAATCATGAAAATATTTAACATTTAAACATGTAAGACTCACCATGAATAGCCGGACCTAACAGTTATTTAAGTAACATTTGCTTGTTTTATGTTCACAGGTAGATGGAGGTTTCTCAAAAAGAGATGATTAATTAGTTTTATTTAACTGGAAATGTAAGTTTTGGTATATCAGACACTTGAAATATTGAGATGCGAAGATGCTCTTCAGTGGTTGATTATATACTAGACCACAGGGCATTCGTAGAATACATTTAAGTAATATTACAAAATGTCCCTTGCTGAAGGGAAAAGAATGATCAGTTTTACAAGATGAATATTAAGTCAGCTTCTTTTTCTAGAAATAGAAAAAAAAATGAATGGAATCACACATAATATTCATTCATTCATCTATTTTCTTGCCCACATACATTAGGAAGGTTTAGGAAGCCATATCACCCTCAGACAGCTATGTGTGTTTAGTAGAAAGTGGCCCAAATGGGACCTCCGTCCAGTTTAGGAGGTAGCAGTTTATAAATGGCACTGCTATACAGATGTCTGACAGAAATAAATAAACAAAGTATACTAGTCTGCAAGAATTGCAAATATATTACAGTTTATTTATATAAAATATGGAAGAAATAAAAAAAAAAAACCACTTACCTACTGGAGACATTTCCGGTACACTTGCAGTATAGGGACCTTCCAAAAACTTTGGTTCATTGTCATTTATATCCTGAACCTTAATGACAAACTCAGATTCGGGCTCCAAAGCTCTGCCAGTCTCTACATCTACAGCCTGAGCACGTAACGTGTAGTAAGGCTTTTCCTCTCTGTCAAGGCTCCGTAAGGCATGAATGTCCCCAGTTGTCTGGTCGATTGTAAAAATAGAGCCAGCCCCATCTCCTGAGAGAGTGTACTTCACTACGCTTTCACCTTTGTCCAGGTCAGAGTGCAACTAAAAAATAAAGTGGGATTGGGGGGGTGGGTGCACAGAAATGGGTTTATTAACAAAGCTTTCAGGTCATTTGGACCTTTACATTATTAAACAGCATGATCAATGCTAATGACATCTGTGATAACTTTATAAACAAATAGTTACTGTTACAGTTTAATAACTTAGATTAGAAGTCATTTGTCCTTGTTGAATTGTTTCTAATACTGCAAGATCTTTCTTCATTTTATGTGTAATTGTAACACATCACATCATTATTATGAAAATGTCTTGAAATTATCCATTAACCCAGTTATCTATTAGAGGGTCACAAAACAGTATGGACTACCTAATCATTAGCATAACAATTTTGGTTTTTGATAATAATAATAATAATAATAATCTTTACATCCTCTAAAACAAAGGCCTCTATCCTGGTCTGAGCTGCAGCAGTAAATATGTAAAACTGAAGTCCTAAATCTAAAAAGCAGATCACTATAGAATAGAACAAAAACACATCATTTAGTAGAATGGATCATTCAGCCCAGTATTGCATGTCAGTTCTTCAGGAATGTAATAACAAATGCAGAATATTGCTGGTTAAATTGTAAAATATTTAGCACCGACTGTAAAAAAAAAAAAATGTTTGGTGGAATTTTAATGAAATCTATTATTAACTATGTTCCTGTTTAAAAGTGTATTTTATGTTAAGTGTGGCATCTTTGTGAGCAATATGAGTGGTGGTAAAAAGTTATAAAAAAAACATGAATTTCATCACCTGGAAAAGAATTAAAAATTTGAAAATATTAAATATATATTAGCTTCTTTTACTGCAGTGGGTTGGCACCCTGCCCAGGATTGGTTCCTGCCTTGTGCCCTGTGTTGGCTGGGATTGGCTCCAGCAGACCCCCATGACCCTGTGTTCGGATTCAGTGGGTTGGAAAATGGATAGATGGATAGCTTCATTTAAAGTACATCACTTTATAGCCTTTAACAAATAACTTCAGTGCATTGATAATATTTTCCAGTCTTGATTTCAGCCTTAATACAAATAAAAAATGAAATTTTAATAGTGATGTGTAGACTTCTGATATCCACTGCATTTAGATTAATGTCATTAGTAATTCATTTTTTACTTTGTGTAACTGCTGTGTTCAGATTACCATTCCATTTGAATTATATTTAGCGCAAAAACAATCTATATATAATACGCAACCGTGGCTATTCGTTAGTCTATCCAGGATTTTAAATGACCTGTAGCTCGCAAACCGTTTTACCTATTGACCTGAAATTTTGTACACATATACTACATCACGTCTGCCATCCAGTTTCCAGGTGATGATTGACCTCCAAGGTTATTTCTTTTTTTATTTTTATTTTATTTCATTATAGAATCAACTCTCAGCAGTGACCAGCAGGGCAGCTGTGTGGCGCATGCGTACGGGCGCCGTTCTCATCCCTACCACCTTCGCCGTCACGTCCCCTACCTCTTCTTATCTTAAGGCAGATTGAAAACTTAAGTGCCAGCTTAAGTGAAAAATGAAACACAACGTACTAAGTAATTGCAACACAAATACTGACTTAATCATTTTTAACGAGAAAAGATGCCGACGAAAGAAGAGAAGAAATGGGCCACTAGGGCAGAGAAAAGGAGAGCTTCTCAGGAAGCGGTAAGCACATCAACCTCTGAGCAAACGAATGCTAAACATACAGAGAAACAGAATGAAAACTAGAAATGCTCAAGTCAAGTGTATTCACTGCACATTATCGTGCAGTTCGCCGTTACTGTGTTGTATAATCAGAAATGACACTTAATGCCTGCTTGAAAAAAAAAAGTTTCCTCATTTCTTCCAAGGAAGTTGTACAAGCAAAGTATTTTTTTCATTTCTTCTTTATATTCTGTAATTATATTTGAGATTTTAACCTCAATAAACCATTCAACTATGGACTGTCATTCTTTCTGAGCGATGGTACAAATTTAGCTGTGAATGTTAAAATGAGATTCAAATCGAATCTTGGGATGTCTGAATTGTAATACTCCAAATACAGTAAGATATGAAGCCCTGTGCAGGAGTTAAATATAGACCTTTTGAATATTAATACAGTGCACTAGTATAATTCATATTTTAATTTAAAATGTAGTGATACATATTTTTTTAATTTAATTCTTTCAGGGAATTTCTCTGTACATCCTTCTACCCCATGTAGTTATGAAATTGCCCGTCCTTATTGCAAAAAAAGATTGATGTATTACCCTGTCTTTGGCCTTAATGACTGCTTTAATACATCAAGGAAAAATGTCTGGAATAAAACTAATACTGCTGGGTTCCACTCATTTCATATTTAAGTTGAACTACTGAATGATCTTTGCTGCCTTCCACTAATGCAGCATTTTTATTAATTCCAAATATTTTCTAACTACATTAATATTTTAATGATAGTCTCTTCAACCTTTGTATCTACAATCATGGTTTAGTGGTTTGAAGAAAAATATAAGAATCAAATATAAGAATGTAGTAGCAAAAATAAAAAGATAAATGTCAAAAAACTACCATAATCTACATTGCACGTAGTTTATAACCTTAATAACCTTAATGTGTGACTGATCTCTAAGAATCTCATATATCTATCCAACAGAACAAAGAAAGTACTGCCTTACATAGATGAACATTTTTCCATATGGTTAAGGGAAAGCAAAATGTAAGCTGGTGGTGGCATGCAACCTAACAGACTATCAATTGGCAGTCTCAAATAGAAGGAAAAGACAATGAGGGCAAGCAGAGTTTCTTATTTAAAGGAGAAACAAAAGCAGCTTCCATCCTTAAATAAGTGTAGGAACTAACTTCACACGTGGGCACTGGCACACCTAAATTTGGCAACACTGACAACCAACATGTTAACTAAATACTGTTTGACATCATCGGTACAATGGCCAAGATAAAAAAAAATAAAGTGATAAGACCTGATAGCCAAAACATTGTGTTTTTAAGTTTCTTTTTTAATTTGCACCATGGAATATGTGATTCACCTTCACTTTTTCTCCTGTACAGCTCTCCTATATAGCATACCACTGCTTAAAATTCCAGATAAAGATTTCCTTAGTTCTCTGGCTGAGATGACAAAGTCATTCTCCTTATTATTCATTCTTTCTTCTAATTTAGTATTTTAATTTTTTTGAGTCAATTCACAGGAACACCCGTAAATTTCAGTTCATAAGCATATCACACATGGTCAAAGTATGATTAATAAAATCAAGTAACATTTAATAGAAATTTATAGCAAAGTATGTCCAACTCTTAAATATGATAAAGCTTGTTTTTTCCTTTTCATGTACTCTTTTATAACTTTTACAAAAACAACACTTTGTATAAAAAAGCTATTGGTTTTATACTTTTTACTCTCCAAAATATTAACAAATTATAATTACTTGATTCAATAAAATTAGAAGAGTATTCTATGAAATTTGTGGCATAATCATATAGTGGAAATAAATGGTATCCTGATGGCATCTGTACTTTACCTAGTGTGAGGGACGGCCGGCAGCTCAACTCAGCCAGGACACCCAAAGGAGGGAAGAATGGGGGAAGGCAGATATTTTTGGACATTGCCTCCCCCAAAATGCTAGATGGCAGCCCCCCAGGAGTGTAGCACTGCCCCGGATTCCTGCAGGGCATCCAGGGACTTGGTTACCGTGGGTGCCGCCAGGAGGACCGGAGGAACCATGCCTCATCCATAGCCCAGAAGTACTCACAAGTCACAAGGATGGAAACTCTGAAGTACTTCCGGCCTGAAGAAAAAAACAGTTCTCCATCTGACCCGGAAGTGCTAGCAAGTCACGTGGGAGGAAGGACAGAAGCACTTCCATGTCGAGGACTATATAAAGGACTGATGGGAACCCAGCAAGCGAGGTGTAGTCGGGAGGTGTAAGACAGAGCTTGCTGGGAGGTGTGGAGGAGAGAATTATTATAATTATATTATGATAATTATAATAATAATTATTATTATTATTATTGACAATTGTATTTATTCACTTGCCTGTTTACTGTGGCTGTGGTGTTTGGGGAGCACTATTGGAGAAGAGAAGAATTAAAAATACTTCTTCGTGCTTTTAACCTGTGTCAACAGCAACAGCAACCCCTAGCTGAAATACACCAAAATAGCCATAATTCTAAGATGGTTCATTTATTGTGTTCATTATCGTTTTTGCTTACTATATTTAAAATCAATTAGACTGGTGTAATCCATCAGTCACCCATTGTGGAATAATTTTATAGTAGGCCTGTCATATGCCATTTACCAAAAGAACAATGCCTCAAATTGCTATGATCTCCCAAAAAGTTACGAATGAAATCAGCACCTTTCCTGTTCCCAGACCTTCCTGAGTTTGAGTATATACATGCATGCCCTGGGATTCCAAATACAGTCCACTCCCCACTGTAGAATCTCAGTAAATTAGGGATCTTACAGATTCATTAAAGAAAAAGATTGCCAGCCCTGCTTGGATCATGTTTCCATTTTAATCAGAATTCTGGGAAGTGGCAGGACAGTGCCCTCTAGAGCAGGGGTTCTTAACCTTTTGATGACTCCAGACCCCCAATGGATTGTCCAATATGGTACCATACCCCCTTTACTTGACTGTCGAAATAATCATCACCATTCCTTATATTAGTTGCCAGAATGAATGGCGGCGCGCAGTCACCACCTTTATATACAATGCAAAACGTGCTTCTAGAGTCTTCAAGATACGTACATTGCAAATAAACGAGTAAATACACACTTGTTCAGTAAATATTCATTTATTAAATTTAAATATTAAAATTAAAACGTATTACATTTAAATTTAAAATTAAAGTTGTAGTAAAAACACACATGTAAAATTAAATAAAAGAATTTGCAGGAAATGTTGAATGTTCTCGAAGATTCTACCGCGTTCCATTCACGTACTACCCAAGTATAAGTTAATACATTAAATAAAATAAATACCAGTACCCAGAGCATTTGGTTCCCATACCCCCAAGGGGTATGGATACTCCCGGTTAAGAACCCCTGCTCTAGAGTATTGTCCTTCCTGACTCAAAAAAATCTTTGGCAAAAGAGGGCATTTATAACAAAGAGAAACAATTTGAAAAGAGAAACCATTTGTTATTTACATTTGTACATTAATGAGTTAGAATTATGTTGCTGTTATACTCATGATGTTGTGAGGGAGACTTACATCATTGTTTGCTTACATCAAACGGTTAAATTGTAATACTGTCATTTACTTGATAATCAGGATGCTCCTAGCAAATGGTTTTCCTTATCTGTATTTTACATCAGACCTGGCTACTGGTGCAGTGGTAGCACTACTGCTTTGTTACAAGGAGACTAAGGTTGGCTTCCCGGATGCTTCATGCATGGAATTTGCATGTCCTCCCCATGTCTGTATGGATTTGCTCCAGGTGTTCCGGTTTCCTCCTGCAGTCCAAAGACATGCAGGTTAGGTGAACTGGACTTGCTAAATTAGTATCTGATATGGGTTTTTGTTTGTGTTTGTTCAGCCTACAATGGACTGGTGCCTTGTTTGAGTGTTGTTCTAGCCATGTGCAAGATGCTTGCTGGGATAGGCTTAAGCTTTCCTACAACCCTGCTCGGGATAAGCAGGACTGACAATGGATGGATGAATGGATATTTCACATCAAAGAGGTAACTTTTTATAGCACCTGTATTGCAAAATGTATAACTTTTGATCTTTCTTATGTATCTCCATTCTAGACTAACCCATTTTTGATTTGTTCTAGTTTTGGATTTGTTTCTTCTTCGTTTGTCACTTGTTCAGTACGTCAGATTTCAAACACGTAAGACCACTCCATCTGGGTGCTAATCCTCTTTTAAACATTACATGCATACACATTGTCAATGGGAGGGGTAAAGAGCATAAAGAGAAAGAAAATAGAGATAATGCAAGTGTGTGTATAAATGTAGTATAAAAAGGTTTAGATTTGTTACAGAAGAGAATTTAATAAGCACATTTGGATACTTTGAGCTGTACAGTTATCCTAGAATTGTTACTGCAATGTAAAGTGCAATGAAGTATGCATACCATGAAATTGCTGTTGTAGGTTATGTGCTTCCTGTCTGCTTAGGCAGTTGTGCTCAGTGACAGCAATGATACAGGTGTTGGCTTAAGTGATTCTGCTTTAATTGATTTAATATAGAAGCATTGGGATTGCAGATAAATGCTGCTAGTCTTTTGAGTCTAAGACACAAAAAAGGTCCATAGATACTGTATAAGTATGTAACGACTGGGCAGCTAAGCAGATTCAATTTATCTATGTAGAAAAAAAAGAACTTTTTAAGCAAATAGATAACCTGAGTGAAAAACACATTAGGAAAATAACAATTACATAAGATTTCATTTATGATTGAAATTTTCCTATTTATCCAACATTGGTGTTTATTTAAGATTTAAGTTGCTGAACTAAAAAATATTTATTCTTGGAAGTGAATGAAAAAAACAGAGAGAGATAAAATATATAAAAAGGAGCAGGTTGAATTGAAACATATGGACAGGCAAAAATTCATGATTGGGAAAGCAAACTATCTAGCACCTAAACAAAATTGAAAGATAAATATCACAAGTCAAAAAGCAGAAGCAGGGGTTGAATACTAAAACTAACCAAACAAAATTCCTAATCAGGAATAATACTGTATATCTGCACACAAATACTGGTTCTCTTTAAATCATCTAAAGCCATGGATACAGAGAATAGTGTGCCACCCCCTTAAATACTTAACATGTGCACATGTTGTGACACATATGACAACTTAGTAGCAACATCATTACTTTACATAAAATCAGATTAGATTAGAAGTTAGTCGTTTTAACTAAATATGAGGTATTGCTCCCTTGTGATGCCCTTCCTTTCTGCACTAACATGATCACATGCATCTTAAATTTTTCTCATAAATGAACCATTTTTTGGGGTTTTACGGAGCCCCCGAGGGGACATTGTAATTTTTTTTTCTGGGGGGGAAGGGCTGCAGGGATCTGTGGTATCCGGGGTGAACATCTCCAGGCTGGTGGTAACGCTGTCCTCCTAGCATTGCAAGCAATCTTTGTTTCCATTTGGGAGACTGGCATCATCTCAACTGACTGGAAAACAGGACTTGTCATCCCAATCTGGAAAGGAAAGGGTGACCACCTGGATTGCAGCAACTACAGGGGGATAACACTGCTCTCGGTGCTGGGTAAGGTCCTTGCTAGGGTCGTCCTCAACAGGATCCGTGATCACTTGCTCACCTACCAGCAACCGGAACAGTCTGGTTTTTTACGTCCAAGTAGTCTACCATCGACCGCATCCTGGCACTGAAGGTTCTCATGGAGCGCAAATGTGAATATCGGCAGAGTTTCTTTGCAGCCTTTGTCAATTTTTGTAAAGCGTTCGACTCAGTTGATCGAGCTGCCCTGTGGGACATCCTGAGGGTTTGCGGGATCCCCTTGAGGTTGCTGGATATCATGGCTGGCTTGTACACTGGTACTGTGAGTGCTGTGCAGAGTGAAGGCAGAACCTCTGTGTTATTCCCAGTTGATTCTGGGGTTCGTCAGGGGTGTGTTCTTGCTCCTACTCTGTTTAATGCTTGTATGGACTGGGTGTTGGGCAAGGTTGTGGGGTCCAGCGTCTGTGGGGCATCAGTTGGTGAAGAAAGATTCATGGATCTTGACTTTGCAGATGACGCTGTGATCTTCGCAGAGTAAATGGAGCCTCTGATTGGGGTGCTCGAGAGACTAAGCGAGGAGTCTGAGTGTCTGGGCTTGCGAGTGTCCTGGATAAAAACCAAGATCCAGGCCTTTAATGACCTTTTGGGCACAGCCATCAGCAGTGTGTTTGTTTGCGGAGAGAGTTTCAACCTTGTCAAGAGGTTTACTTACTTTGGCAGTGACATTCATGTCTCTAGTGACTCTTCCTATGAAGTCAGTAGACGGATTGGGAGAGCATGGGGGTAATGAGGTTGCTGGAAAGGTGTGTGTGGTGCTCCTGATATCTATACAAAAGGACAAAGGTCCAAGTCTTTAGAGTCCTGGTGCTCCCTGTCTTGCTATATGGTTGCTTGACATGGACACTATCCAGTGACCTGAGATGAAGACTGGACTCCTTTTGGTACTGTGTCTCTCTGGAAAATCTTTGGGTACCATTGATTTGACTTTGTGTCGAATGAGCGGTTGCTCATGGAGTCCCAAACAAGGCACATTACCTGCATTGTGAGGGAGCATCAGTTACAGCACTACGGCCATGTGGCGCATTTCCCCAAGGGTGATTCAGCTCGTAAGATCCTCATTGTTGGGGACCCGAGTGGCTGGACCAGGCCCATGTAACACTTGGCTGCAGCAGATAGAGGGTCATTTCTGGAGGGTGGGACTGGACCGCGTGTCTGCCTTGCCAACCAGGATCCCGAGTTGTTTCGTCATGTAGTGGGTGCGGCAACACACTTTACCAGTGCATACTCCCCAACTTGACTTGACTTGTATTTTTGTGATGGTTATGTCATCTTAGCACCAAGTTGGTTGCAATTTCACCACATTTGTGAGGTAGCAGCACTATTGTTTATAACAACATTATTGCTAGTCACATGATCATACGGTGTTACCTTACCTCATTGTATCACTCTACTTAAACTGGCCACATGCTTTGTATGTCATCCGAGCATTTGATAAATTCTAAAAAGAAAGTAAAGACTTTCAGGAAAAGTCAGCCATAGTTAGTGGCAAAGAGACATTTTTCTTGTTTTTGCTTGACTTTGACTTTTGTGTTGTAAATTGGACCTACACATTCAGTTTTGATGTGCTTCTCATGGTATCTTGACTCTTTCCTGGTTCCTGATTATGAGATTGCTTTCTTCATTTCCATGTCTTATTTATGGCTACTCAACTGATTAAACATCTCTTTTTGATTCTTGTTTTGTTTGGTGTTCATTATTTCCAGCAAGTGTACAGACTACAGTGTCAATTTTAAGATTGGCACATACAGGGGGTCCTTGGGTTACAATGTCTCGACATACGACATTTCGAATTTACAACGCTCACTCCCATAAAAACTTTAAAAAATTGAAATGTGAGTGTTTTGGCTTATGCCGTTAGCGTCATATTCATGGTTGCGTGTGGCGGAAGTACGCGGCATTTGAGTGAGGCAAATGGCGAACTAGTTTGGTTGCACGCAGCACAAGTGTTCCGTTTGTGTTGCTTTGTTTGATGACTTTTTGGCCCTTATCGTGGCTCCTAAACGAAAGTCACAGTCTTCAGATAGTAGTGCTTCGAAGAAGAGGAAAGCCATCAGGATGGAAGTGAAATTAGACATTGTAAAGAGATCAGAAGGAATAAATGTAAGGAATTTTTTTACACTCATTTTTTGTCATTTTTTCTGTTACTACAGTACAGTGTATGGTACAGTATATTTATGTCCTTTTCCTTTTTCTGTGGCTTAGTTGTGTTTTTATGTTCTAGTTTATGATTTTGCAAATGAGTTAGGATAGGTAAGTGACTTAGGCTAGGGTGTGTTTTGACTTACACCAAAATTCGGATTACATCACTGTTGTAGGAACGGAACTGTGTCGTAACCTGAGGACCCCCTGTATTTCTAATCAAACATCAGTGTTACCATGTAACAAGATTTCCCCAAGCCGGTTAGAAAAAATAGTCATGGTACATGGTCATCCTAAAATGTTCAAGATTAAAAACACTAATATGAAAGACTTAGCCTTTAGGTATGTGGAAGTTCTAGGGATGATTCTCCTTCTATATGACTTACATATTTTTAGAAGTTGCTGTGCAATTGTGATACTACTTATTTTGTTTATTATCTATTCTCAGATTTTTCAGATGCAGTCAGAATGCCAGATCGTGTTGTAGTAGGAATCAACTTGTCTTATTTGTGTCAAACACAACTACACTAGATATGAATTTGTTTATGAAAGTGCCTAAACAGGAGTCAGCAGGTTGGCAAACAATTAATATCACAAAATAAGTAAAACTTTCTGTAGATAACAACATGATGTATTTGTGTATATTTCACTGAAATAAACATATTTGTACCTAAATAATTATTAATGATTAATCATGCACACAGACATGCCTCTTTTTCAACAAAATGCTTGTTAACACTCTGCTACTCAAATGGGTTTGAGAGCAGGTATTTAATGCCTCAACCTGAAACAATGAAAGAGCAGTGTCCTCTCTTGGGCGTATTCAGTGCCAGCAATTGGAATGTATTTTGTAATGCATGTAGTAATAAAATCTAATTCATTTTTCATTCCAACAGATGGCACATTACAAATATTACCTCTGCTGTTGAGAATCCTACAAAATATTGTGTTAATGAGGCAATAGGCAAAGTGACATTAAAATTTTAAAAAGGTTAAAGAAGTATTTAAAAAATGTAATAATTGAAAGCAAGAGATATTTTCTTTAGTTTTAGCGTAGATTCTGAGAGAAACATGAAATCATCACACCTTGAATGCATTTGTTAAATTCATGAGGAAGGACTATCAGGTAGCTTATTTGTGAAAGTTTTTAGTTAGAATTTCCCTATTGAAATAATACATTAAAATCTTTCAGTATTATTAACCAGGATAGGAAAGTTCTTCTTCTTCCGGCTGCCCCCGTTAGGGGTTGCCACAGCGGATCATCTTCTTCCATATCTTTCTGTCCTCTGCATCTTGTTCTGTACACCCGTCACCTGCATGTCCTCTCTAACCACATCCATAAACCTTATCTTAGGCCTTCCTCTTTTCCTCTTGCCTGGCAGCTCTATTCTTAATATCTTTCTCTCAACATACTCAGCATCTCTCCTCTGCACATGTCCAAACCAACGCAATCTTGCCTCTCTGACTTTGTCTCCCAACTGTCCAACTTGAGCTGACCCTCTAATGTACTCATTTCTAATCCTATCCAAACTTGTCACACCCAGTGCAAATCTTAGCATCTTTAACTCAGCTACCTCCAGCTCTGTCTCCTGCTTTCTGGTCAATGCCACCCTCTCCAGCCCATATAACATAGCTGGTCTCACTACTGTCCTGTAGACCTTCCCTTTCACTCTTGCTGATACCCATCTGTCACAAATTACTCTTGTCACTCTTCTCCACCCATTCCATCCTGCCTGCACTCTCTTTTTCACCTCTCTTTCACAATACCCATTACTCTGTACTGTTGATCCCAAGTATTTAAACTCATCCACCTTCACCAACTCTAATCCTTGCATCCTCACCATTCCACTGACCTCCCTCTCATTCCCACATATGTATTTTGTCTTGTTCCTACTGACCTTCATTCCACTCCTCTCCAGAGCATATCTCCACCTCTCCAGGGTCTCCTCAACCTGCTCCCTACTATCGCTACAGATCACAATGTCATCAGCAAACATCATAGTCCAAGGGGGACTCCTGTCTAATCTTGTCTGTCAACCTGCCCATCACCATTGCAAATAAGAAAGGGCTCAGAACTGATCCCTGATGTAATCCACCTCCACCTTGAATGCATCCATCATTCCTACCGCTGACCTCACCACTGTCACACTTCCCTCATACATATCCTGTACAACTCTTACATACTTCTCTGCCACTCCCGACTTCCTCATAGAATACCACAGCTCCTCTCGAGGCACTCTGTCATATGCTTTCTCCAGGTCCACAAAGACACAATGCAACTCCTTTTGGCCTTCTCTATACTTCTCCATCAACATCCTCAGAGCAAACAACGCATCTGTGGTGCTCTTTCTTGGCACAAAACCATACTGCTGCTCACTAATCATCACCTTACTTCTTAAGCTAGCTTCCACTACTTGTTCCCATAACTTCATGCTGTGGCTAACCAGGATTAACCAGGATAGGAATATGGATATTTAATGTGTTACAACCTATTTTTAATGAAAAAATCTTTATGTAAATAATAAAAATTGGGTTTTTCCATCCAGAATTATAGTACGTAAAGGATCAACAGTGATATGTGATGTTTGGCATCACATTAATAATATTCAGAAATACTGTCTACTTATTACATTTCTGCATTTTAAAAAGAATGTTCACGTAAATATGTTTATGTACAGTATATATACACACAATTTAAACAGATTGTTATTTTCATGGTAATTATTACATATGCATAATAGAACTAACTATTTTACATTACAGTGAATAATTAACCCTAGTAAAAAATAGTAAAACGTAATAAATTGAAAGAAAATTATGTTTCATGTTGCGTTAGAGGTATTCGTTGCGTTATACATTTTCGTTCTGTTTGGCTTTGAGATTAACACGCAAATACTTTTTAAACTTACACTTTTACTGTAAAACTTCAGTAAAACAAGTTTTTTAATTAACCTTTCGACAATATTGCATTGAATTTTGATTCCGTGTGTGGACTTACATCATGACAATGTAATGTATAACTGCCTGTGAGTGAATATCATTTCTTTCTCTCTAATAAATAAACTGACTGACTTTTTTGAATGTTTGTCCCTGTGATTTGTTAATTGTAATAGCAATAGCTATTGTAATGGGAAACTGTAAACATTTTAATATGAATGGCATATCAAGATCTTCTTTGGTGTTATCCGCAGAAGATATACTACATACTACAGTACCTTTCTTGTCGCCTGTTAAAATTTTACATGTCATTGCCATGTAACCGATCGACAATTTTCGTGTTAATTCATTCGACTTCATCATTTCTTGGTGCTAGGATTGCCCGTGTACTCATTTCTTCTGCTGATAACCCTTCGGGATGAAATTCTTCAATAGGATTTGGACATAATAAGTCTTCTTTTATTGGGAACTAAAAGTGAGGAAAACGTAAATATTTATAAGAGCTGAGAGTGCAGGAACTGTGTCTGACAAAAGCATTCACACAAATGAGAGGTGAGAGGACTGTGGGCTTGGTTGAAAATGGTTGAGAGGAGGGCGGGACTTGAAAAAATCTCTTGGCAATAGTCTCTTCTCAAGATTTTCTTTTATAATATACATATATACAGTACATATATACAGTAAGTCAGTCACTCATTTTCCAACCCGCTATATCCTAGCACAAGGTCACGAGAGTCTGCTGGAGCCAATCCCAGCCAGCACAGCGCAAAAAGCAGGAGCAAATCCCAGGCAGGGTGCCAGCCCACTGCAGTGCACACACACACAGACACACACGCGCACACACACACACACACCAAGCATACGCTAGGGACAATTTACGATCACCAATGCACCTAACCTGCATGTCTTTGGACTGTGGGAGGAAACTGGAGCACACAGAGGAAACCCACGCAAACACGGGGAGAACATGTAAACTCCATGTAGGGAGGACCCGGGAAGCGCCACCATGCCGCCCCTACATATGTACATATTAGATATAATCACTATACATACTGTGTATGTATATATTTGTATACTAATATATATATATATATATATATATATATATATATATATATATATATATATATATATACAAACACACACACACACACATATATATATATATATATATATATATAGTATAATAATATATACTTACACAGTATATTCAGTGAGTATATCTAATATGTATTTTCATATATACCATACATATATATGATACTGCAAACAAGTTGTTTTTATGAAACTAAGAATGTGATAAAAAAACTAAAAAGTTTTATTCATTTTTCTTCTCTAACTTATGACATTACAGCAAAACTGCTCTTGAAATAGCAGACTCCTTGTATTTAATCAAGAGGATTGCCGCCCATTAACTCCTGTGTCAAAAGTCTTAACATGAATGCATCTTGAACTGACTTGATTATAATTGTAATTCATCAGATACAAGACATTTAGAAGATGTAGAAAAGATAAAACTCGATGATCTACATATTCTGTGACCTTTGCAATTCACCAGATGTACATGTCATGACAATTATGTCTGAAAGGAGATTTTATAAGATGTAATTTATACCTCTTTTATTAGAATCTAATCAAGGCATTTAAAATGGACTGTTTCTAGACTTAAAGAAAAGAATTTATATAATAACAGATGATATCATGTAAAACAAAATGATTTTTTCTAAGCATTGGATATAGACACACATATTGCAGTGGATTGGAGATCTTCAAAAACATCCACAATGGTAGAAGACAGGGACAAACACCCAAAAGTGGACATATGAGAAAAGAGCTGACACCAGAGACTACAAGACACATCTGTAAGTCAGTAAAGGTGATGGGATGCCAGTATAATGGCCCAAAAAGCATATTCTTTGGTGATACCACAGTAAGAAAAAGGTGACATATACTCTTAAGATGTTAACAGGGGTTCCAATATAGTAAACACCGTGCCTCTGCTGTTTATTTTGTAGGGCAGGCATGCCAGAGGTAAAATGTAAGGATCTGAGTTGCATTGTGGCCTGGGGCCACCAGATTGGTATTCGACTGACATGACCCCAGGTTTTAGTAGTGGCCTTGGATTTTAAATGCAGAATGGGGCATATAGTATATTGCTGCTTAGTACCTCTGAACCTAGATTTACTAGGCAAACTGGGATAAAGATCCCCTAGTTGCAGTGGTGCCTCCAGACATTTTTCAACAGTTCAGATGGGGGACAAGAACTTTTTGAGGGGAAACACCAAAATCAGTATCATAGCTGAATTGAATGCATGCAACTATGTAATTGTACAATGGTTGAAGGCAATAATAATTGCAATCAATTAATCTGTTCATTGTCAATTTAAATAGATTATCAAGTTTAATTAAAGAAGTTAAGTGAATTGTTGAAATGATATCCTGCATCATTTTCATTACTAAACTAATGGACATTGTAGCTAGAATTCCAATGAGCATCAGATTTACTTAATTTACTCCACTGTAAATTTAATTATGAATGTTAAATAAAAATATTCAGAGGGAGAGTATAATGAGAAAAGAAACTACATTTAGTTTCATACTTTGTTTATATCAAACCAAAGAACATGTAGTGTACATCCTTCCCGTTAGCCTAATATTCCACTTGTTTATTTCTCATTTCCTGCTTGTGTTTTTAGGTGTATTTATCATAAACTAATTTGTTTGCAGTTTAATATAACTTTATTCTCTTGTTATTGTGCTTTTTGGTAATATGTTTACAAAATCCTCAAGATTAATTGTGTTTACCATGGTTGACTCAATACTTAAAATGCCCAAATTACCCATTGCATAACATAATTGTTTATAAGTTTTGGAACTGAAAAACTACTCTCACAAGTTGCAGTGCTAACAGGTAAAGCAAGTGAAATCTTTTAAACTTTAAACAACTCATGGAAAAGTTCCTTATAAGCCACCAGAAACAATCAGATTTAGTAAAATTGTTTTCTAAAGCCTTCTCTGCTCCATCAACTGCCTCTTCAGTCTCCTCATTCTTGCTTTCTATACCTGTTTCTGCAAAAAAAAATGCCAGAACACCAACCAACTTGTTTTCAGTATGTTGTTTGTTTTCTGAAATGTATCTGCATAAATGAATCAGTCATGTTAACAAACCTCATATATGCCGCCCTCGACTGACCACACATACAAAACTCCACTGTCATTAAACATGTTTTTCAACTTTCATTAAGAAGGAGTTTTTTTTTATTTTTAATTAGTGCTAGCTTTAGAATTTAAGTCAAGTTTGAAAAAGGTGATCAATGCCAACTAATTTGATGGCATCACGCTACAAATCAATGATATTTTACATCTACAGGCTACAAATTACATTAAACATATGTAACCATGGCTGGTCTGATGTCACTAGCATATCAAGATACAAAATAGTGAGGAGTGGGGCTATCAATGACAGGAGAAAACCTATCTAGCTAAGTTACTGTCTAATATGTAGTTCTTTGTACCTTAATTATTTTAATGGATAGGACTTTGGTAAACGTTGGTTGTTTTAAATATGCTTTATAAACTAAACTAAACTAAACTTACAGCAAACAAAACCAAATACTCACTAAACTATAATGCCACAAATTTCCAGCACATCTGGAACTCATCTTTTTAAACACTTCACTTGAAGTGCAACATGAAAGTAAGGAAAAGAGAAAGACTAACTTCACACCTCCACAAAAGTTCCAATGTAACATGCATTTACAATTCCATGTGTAGCTTCATATCAGAAGAAAAATAAATTGTTTGCCTGTTTCAGGGCATAGGGGACACTATATTTTCAGGCCATTGTACCTCTTGGTTTTACCACTTTACTGGTAGAGAGCTGGAGTTCTGACTGAGTGCAATTGACAGGCCATAATGACTGGTGAATGTATCGCTGGTACAGCACAGATGATAGGCAAGCTTAGCGTGACAAAATGTTCTTGTTTCTTTCTGTTCATTTCATACTTTGCTCATTCCTTTATTCGTCCCCAACACCAAAATGTGTATCTTCACATAGATATTTTTTGAGCCCATTTGGTCTTTTATTCAAGTTTAGCAAGTGTCTGTTTCTCTCATCTACTCTTGCTAGGGGTTACACATACCCTTGTCATGGTTAAAGAGCTTAATCTGATAACTAAAAGAAAATTAAAAGCCTTGAGATTTAACAGCAGTTATGCTGTAATTTTACAGGGAAAGAAAAACTAACAAAAATCTAACAGGAGGCAAAATACACACTAAAGTAAATGGGAGTATCTGTTGCTTACATTCTGTTAACTTGTATTGCATTATGGATGCATTATACATACTAAAGAAATGCACACAAACGTTTATCTAATCATTTCTGCTTTGAGTCATATAATAAGAAGCCTTCTAGAGGTCTTATTAAATCTAGTGTCACGTGTGTGTGTGTGTGTGGGGGGGGGGGGGGGGGGGGGTTAGGCCCCAGACAAGTTTCATTGAAGTAAGCACTCCAGGATGAGAGGGGGTGCTGTTACTAACGGTATCTTGTCCTTTCTCTACAGGCCAGAGAACACACCCAATGAGGTCACTCCCACATGACCATGACTCCTTGGCCAAACCACCATATATAGCGATAGCATGGAAATGTATCATCTTTTGCAGACCTAGACCTGAGTCTGCTAAGAGTCAGAGAGACATACCAGACAGCGACAGCAGAGAATGAGAAAGCCTGCAATACTGAAATTAAGTCAGTGTCTATTTAGTTGAGGGTTTAAGCATCCAGTTTTTTATACTTTATTTTCTGTTTAATTAAATGGGGTTACCAAGGTGGTACCCCACCATTTTTCCCTGCTTCCTTGTTGCTGGCCACACTGGCTATGGACAGTTCCCAGTGGATTTAATTATAGTGAGTTAAAAAGGTGGTGAATATTAACAGACTTTGGAGATCTATATCTGAAAGCAATCACGACACTGGCAGTTGTAGCAAAAATTATATCTATACTAATAAAAGGCAAAGCCCTCACTGACTCACTGACTGACTGACTGACTGACTGACTGACTGACTCATCACTAATTCTCCAACTTCCCGTGTAGGTAGAAGGCTGAAATTTGGCAGGCTCATTCCTTACAGCTTACTTACAAAAGTTAGGCAGGTTTCATTTCGAAATTCTAAGCGTAATGGTCATAACTGGAACTTGTTTGACTGACTCACTCATCACTAATTCTCCAACTTCCCGTGTAGGTAGAAGGCTGAAATTTGGCAGACTCATTCCTTACAGCTTACTTACAAAAGTTAGGCAGGTTTCATTTTGAAATTCTACGCGTAATGGTCATAACTGGAACTTGTTTGACTGACTCACTCATCACTAATTCTCCAACTTCCCGTGTAGGTAGAAGGCTGAAATTTGGCAGGCTCATTCCTTACAGCTTACTTACAAAAGTTGGCAGGTTTCATTTTGAAATTCTACGCGTAATGGTCATAACTGGAACCTGTTTTTTGTCCATATACTCTAATGGAGGAGGCGGAGTCACATATTGCGTCATCACGTATTACGCCTCCTACGTAATCATGTGAACTGAAAATGAGGAAGAGATTTACAGCACAAGTCAAACGCGGGAATGAAGGTAAATGACGTTAATTGTTAACTGTCTTTTAATACTGTGTAATTGTTGAGTGTCTTTTAATACTGTGTAAGCATACATATTAACATGTGCAATTAAACGTGTGCATTTACGGGGTGATTTCTCAGGCTTAAAAGCTTGCCTTTTATTAAAAAGGTAAATGCAAACTCTTTTCATTCTGAAGGGCACAAACCACGTTAGATTTCAGCCGTTAAACGCGCAAAAATGTCAGTACACCAGATAAATAAGCACAACATATTATCAGTTATATTGTATGCTTACAATACATATAGAAATGTGTTAATCGTTAACTAATATTATGGGATGGTGTTTTTCAACTCGTGCCTTGATTTAAACGATTTCATGTCTTGGTGGGTTTGCGTAGCTTATTGTCAATATCTTTACACCTCTTTTTAAGACTTAATTTAAAAAGGTTTTCTTTTCTTCTTAATTAAAATTTAAAAGCAATACTTCACCGCTGCGAAGCCCCTCTAGCGCTGACATCCGAGGTTCGATTACCGTAAGCGAGTGCAGTGAGTCTGTACGCCTGATGATCCAAGAATAAGGGGGAAAGATGTGTTGCGTACTCTTTGCATTATTTGACAGTAAACTATTTTCATCCATTCTATGATCTGCTTCTCACAACTGAAGGCACCGTGGCTGATGTTACCTGACTTGCTGGCCAACCATAAGCGTTACCTGGTAGGTAACCACCCACTCACTTCACTCCCTTACGGGAATCAAACCTCGGACGTCAGCGCTAGAGGTGAAGCCCCTAAAATTGCGCCAAGGCATGTGGTTCGTTTATTTGACACAATGTAGATCGGGGTAATTACATTCACGGCATTCGTAGTCTGATTCACAATGTGATTGTATGGGTGGTTACACTATTAGGCATTACTTTGGGGTGGCAGTAGTTTAGTTATGAAACAGCTGGGTCTTATTAGTGGCTTCATCAAATATAGAAGAACAGTTCCTCAATCTTTTGTTTTTAATGATTGTTAACACGCATAATGTTTGTAAAATCATTCTGTAGAGAAAAGCCAAGCAAAATGACACCTTTTATTGGCTAACTGGAAAGATTACAATATGCAAGCTTTCGAGGCAACTCAGGCCCCTTCTTCTTGCCTGAAGAAGGGGCCTGAGTTGCCTCGAAAGCTTGCATATTGTAATCTTTCTAGTTAGCCAATAAAAGGTGTCATTTTGCTTGGCTTTTCTCTACATTCATAATGGCTAACACGGTACAACACCCTAGTACTAAAATCATTCTGCACATTCATAACTGTTTGACCAATTAGGTTCGCTTCTGTATATATGAAGCTGTTTAACTGATTAGGTTTACTTTGGTATATATGTAAGTGTTTGACCGATTAGGTTACTTCTGCCCCGGGCAACGCCGGGTATATACAGCTCGTATATATATATATATATACATATACACACATACATGCAGTTTTAATAACACAGAAATCAATATAAACATTAACATCATTATCATATGAGAATATGAAGTAATATATAAGAAGCACATTTCATATAAATATAAATTATTAAACAGTAAAATCTTCTTCTGTAATTTGCTACCGTGGCAATTTGTGTGTCTGTCCAGGATTTTAAATGACCTGTAGCTCGCAAACCGTTGCACCTATACACTTGAAATGTGGTACACATATAGTACGTCACGTCTACTATCCGCTTTATGGGTGATGATTGTTTTAGTCTTTTTATCTTTATTTTATTTTATTGTACAATCAAGTCCTATCTGCGCACAGCAGGGCAGCCGTGGGCGGATGCGTATGGTGTATTCACTCGATGTTATCGTGCATTGCGCTGTCAGTGGTATTTTGATAAAAGAATTTGAACAACATATAAGAAGCGTATAAATTATTAAACAGTAAAACATTAACATTTAAGAAGTAAAGTTACATTAAGTACTACTGCTGTGCCTTCGGGTATACCTCATTTTTTGTTTGCCCATTACATGCTTAAATGTATACATTTTTTGGTGCACCTACCCGAGAACACGCGACATATAACCGAGCGTGGGAGAAGCATGGATTTTAAACACGCGTTGAGTTGATGTGCTGGTCTCCCTCGTGAAATAACTGGTAATGTTTGAGTAAAATCTACAGCGAGTAAAACGACATTAGCTCCTATTTTTTTTTTTACGATCTCTGAGATGTTGCTTTTTTCGGTTCAAGGCTTCATAAGCTCTTTTATGTTGTATGGTGTACTTATCCCAAACCATCATCTTTGAATGTTGCAAGACTTTCGCCTTGTATGTAGATCGGGGTAATTACATTCACTGCATTCCTAGTCTGAATCACAATGTGATTGTATGGGTGGTTACCTGGCACTGTAGGGTTGCCACCCGTCCTTTAAAATACGGAATCGTGCCGCGTTTGAGAATGAAATTGCGCGTCCCGTTTTGAATCAATACTGGACGGGATTTATCCCGTATTTTTTTTATCTTTTTTTTTTTTAAAGCAGCGTCTCATGCAAATCATCCCACACGCATTTTATGAAGATGCCTCCTTTCCTACTTTTGATTGGGTAATACTTGATGTCATCGTTAGTTTGATTGGTGTTTTTAACTGTCCAGTGAGTAGGGTGTGTCTTTCAACCGTAAGCAGATTTTTTGCAGTGGTATCACTGACCTCGACGACGGCGACGTTATACGTCAAAAATAAATTACGATAAATGACGATTTTAGCGATACTTTATTACGACGGCGGCTACATAGACACGATCAAATAAAAACAAAAAAATCAAATAATCATTCTACATTTTCAAAACGTCGAAAAAACGACGGAATGAAAAAAAGGCCCACCCGACGACCCACCCATTCCATTTTTATATATATAGATAATATATATGTATATATATATATATATAATATATGTTTATATATATATAATATATGTGTGTATATATATATATATATATATATATATATATGACAGCAACACTCATAACAATGACAACACAATTACATTGACAATCATGTTACGTTATTTTAAAAATGTTTCCTTTACTTTTTCATAACCTCTTTAACACACTTCTTCTCCGCTGCGAAGCGCGGGTATTTTGCTATTTTTAATAAGAAAGGGAGAGTGAAGAGTCATTTGAATGAAGGATAAAGTGAATATAGAAAAAGTCTTAAACAAAAGAGGACACCCTATAGTAAAAAGCAAGCTAGAAAGAAGCAACATTCTAATAGTATAATTAGGAAAGGCATAGAAGGAAGGCTGCTAACTTAATAAGGAAGGTAAAAAGCCTAATGGATTATTTGGAAGTGATGGTGATAACATATTTAATAAGCTGAAAGTAATGCAAAATGAAGAGGACAGGTACACAGAAATATGGAAGGAACATTGTAAAATGTGCCCTGACTGTTACAATTAGAAATGATGATATTTCATTCATATGTTTTCACTGTGATAAAGCTGTGTAAGCACAGGGATGAAGACCAGGTGAAAGGTAAATATTAAGAAGGTCATCAGTGAATAGAAAAAATAACCAAAGAGATCAACAGTTGATAGAAAAAAAAGAAGAATTTACAAGAAATAGAAAATCCTCATCTCTACTTTTGTCTATCATTGTTTAATCACTTAATTCAATTCTAGAGTTGCAGAGGCAGAAAACGATACATTTATATGTAAAATGTGTACTAGATAGGGAACTGAACAAAACTGAAGCTTCCTGTAATACTTAATTGTACAAAGCAGAGAATATTAAAATTTAAAAAGGAAGGGTTAAAGTATTCATTACAATATCAAAAAAAAAAAAAAATACCCATACATAATAACATAACATTCAAAAAACAGGCTGTATTTTGAATGATTTGCTTTTACTTTCAATTAATATGCATTAAATGCATAAATTGCACATTTTGTTAAATGTAAGTTAAGTTCCAATGACTAACTGCATTTTTCTTTAATTTGATATCATATATAATGGATGGAAGATTTAACCCGATTCTGCTGCAGTGTGATGTCCTAATAATGGACTGTAATGGCAAATTTCATCATATATAATGTTCTGATGAATGTTTAATATTCTAGATAGTCAGATAGATAAAACTTGTCTCAAGGGACAGAAGCTCACCACAATCAGATCCATCTTACTCCCACCTAAAAGCCTGTTATCAGAGTACAACCTGAACCAGCAGGATAGTGAGGAACCGGAGCCCAAAGCCTGAAATGGCTCTGAATGACTGCTTCCAAAAAGGCAGACTGGGAAATGATGCCTGAGCCACATGGGGATGATATCAAGGGACTTGGTCACTGCATCACAGAATACATTAGCTTTCATGTCGACACTACTGTACCCACAAAAACAGTGTGAGGCTTTCCAAACAGCAAGCCCTGGAGCGAAAAAGTCGCCTCAGTGAAAAGAAGAGAGCATTTATAATCTAGTGATAAAGAGGCTCTAAAAGACATAATGAGAATTCTGAAGAAAAAGCTGAGTGAAAGGTAGGAAGCTAAAGGCTAAATTAGTAAACAAAACACATTCAGAGTATCATGAAAGATGTTTGGAATACACTGGGCATAATTACTGGACACAAGCAATTCAGAAGTCGGGAGCTAGAAGGGAATGTGGACAAAGTTAATGCCCTAAATAGATTTTTAGTAGATTTTCCCTCCTTCCACCACCACCACCACCACCTTCTTCCAATGGCCAGTCCTCTTACACCATCCCTACTGCATCAACAACTCCAACCATTTCATCTAGTACGGAAAGTGATGAGTCCACCCCTGACCATCAGCGTGGGCTAACTACAGATAATGATATAGATAATAACACAAGGCAACAAAAAATTGCTTTTGATACTCATCAGAGACAGCAACACACTTTTCTAAATCAGTTTTTCAAGCTGATTTCAGATCCATGTTTAGTCTTTTCCGATCATGTCAACTTTTTGAGTTATAAGTAATGTTAGTTTATAGGAGGGCCGCAGTGGCTGCAGGTTTTCATTCTAACCCTTTTCTTAATTAGTGTCCTGTTTTTGCTGCAAATTTACTTTCATTTTAATTGACTTGTTCTTGAAGACTCAGACCCCTCAATTGTTTATTTTTCCTTAATTAGCAGTCAAACAATAATGAGATATAAAATGAGCCAAAACATGACCAAATGGTGTACATCACACAACATCTGAAAATAAAGAAAGATGAAGGTCTCAGGAATGCTGATCTGCTCAGGTGCACAAAACATTTTAACAGTGCTCTTTGAAAAGAGAAAATCAATCATTTCAGAAATGTATGCTATTGCACAATGAGAGCAGCAACAAGCCACGAAATTAAAGAACGGATTTAATGAACAACAAGAATCGGCTCATTATTAAGCAACTGGTTGGAATTAAATTGGTTGGAGTTTGAGACCCTGAATTTGTTGGTCTTCTGTTGGCTCACTAACTTTAAATATCATTTCTGTTATGGTGCCATTTAAAGAAAGAAATGAAGCAATTCAGAGGAACGATGAAGAAATTCAGGGGAACAAATCTTAAAAAACAAGTCAATTAAAATGAAAGGAAAATGAATTAATTAGCAGCAAAAACTGGTCACCAATTAAGAAAAGAATTAGCCACTGCAGCCCTCCAGGACTGGAGATTGAGACCACTGGTTTATAGTGTACTTGCATGTAGTTTTTACTAAAATGTAAACACCAATGAAGTAAATGTTTCAATATCTTAAGTGAGAAGTCAAATAGGCGCACACTGTGGTATAGGTATACTGAATGGTGTCAGTCAGCTACCACTGTTTCTTTGAAAGCGCTTAGAATAGGATTTTCTTGTGTACACGGTGTCTGGATTGTCGCAGTACAGCATCAGTAGATGGCCATCATACTCTCATTCCAGAAACCTTGTTAGCAACGCTCTATTAAGTGAATGTCCTGGTGGAAATGTTCTCCTTGATTTTCAGGAAAGAAGAAAGATATGAGTGCAAGAAGTGTATTTTCAGTGACATGTGACAGTCCAGTTTCTGGTATGAATCAAGCAGATTCTGAACTCCTTCTTTGTATGCAAGAGACTTTAAGCTACCCAGAAAGTTTTCACAAAGCTATTTGAATGCCTCCCAAGCTTCTAGCTCAGCAGCTGATAAAGAGAGACTGTTATAAACCATCCATCCATCCATCCATTTTCCAACCCGCTGAATCCGAACACAGGGTCACGGGGGTCTGCTGGAGCCAATCCCAGCCAACACAGGGCACAAGGCAGGAAACAATCCTGGGCAGGGTGCCAACCCACCGCAGGACACACACAAACACACCCACACACCAAGCACACACTAGGGCCAATTTAGAATCGCCAATCCACCTAACCTGCATGTCTTTGGACTGTGGGAGGAAACCGGAGCGCACGGAGGAAACCCACGCAGACACGGGGAGAACATGCAAACTCCACGCAGGGAGGACCCGGGAATCGAACCCAGGTCCCCAGATCTTCCAACTGCGAGGCAGCAGCGCTACCCACTGCGCCACCGTGCCGCCCTGTTATAAACCATCATCTTGCAAATATCCCTTTCTACAGATGACACATGGAGCACAAGATTTATCCTGGTCACCTCCTGGTCACCAAGTGGCCAGCCAAAGTACAATTTATATATCTTCTTAAGATCTGTGGTAATTGGGCGACATTGTGCTTTTGTCATGAATGAACCACACACAGAAACTGTCTGGATCATTAATACG
Organism: Erpetoichthys calabaricus; assembly: GCF_900747795.2. Classification (NCBI taxonomy): domain Eukaryota; kingdom Metazoa; phylum Chordata; class Cladistia; order Polypteriformes; family Polypteridae; genus Erpetoichthys; species Erpetoichthys calabaricus. Next base: position 92,565,030 of record NC_041399.2, read on the forward strand.
ATTTCTAGGCCTGATAACAACTGAAATCAAATGCAGTTAATGTTGTCTGTAACATAAAAATACAGATAACTGTCATTAAATCTTGTAATACGCTTAGGCTAATTATAACAAATATCATGTAATGTATAATTAGTTTCATCACAAAAAATAAATGGGCTAGAGAAAAGCTAAACATGGTCTTGAAATCAGCATGAAAAACACTGCAAAACCTACATAAAATTATCTCTATGAAAATGACCTGTTGACGTGTATAATGGAAAATTTAGACTGTTACATCCACTGTCTATATTTTTATAATATTCATCCACCTATACAATATCAGGTTCATTTTCTTATATTTGTGGTTTACAAGAGACAGAGTCTGTCCCAAAAGGATTGAGCACAATGCAGGAGCAATCCTTGAACATGGTGCCAGTCTATCACAAACCATGTGTACCCCACTTCTGGTACCACTTGTCAGGCTTGGGTCACACAGTTGCACAGATTCATTCAGGGCTTTCAACAAACAAACTTTATTCGTATACAGCATAATAATGCAGAGGATGACTGGGGGAGAAGAGAGACAAGTCAAAAAGACAAAAGTACAGTTGCTGTACAGGCTTTTAAATGTTCAAAGCGCTGCGCAAGATGCAGATCACACGACACGGCAGCAGCAGCAAGTCAGCAACTAATGGAGCAAAGAGGAGGTAAAAAAACAACGTTTAAGAGGGGGTTTCGGAGGAGCAACTGAATCTTCTAGGGGTGTGTTCAGCCCCCCTCTTCACAACACAAACTAAAGCTCAATTCTCTTCTGGCAATTCTAGTTGCCAATTTTTATACACATTTGAAATGCAAAAAAATATGGAAAGAATCTGGAAACTCTACAGCAGACAGTGTCTTCGATATTGGGATCCAGAAGCTAGAATTCTGTTAACTGCTGACTCTTTGTTTTGGCTCTATAGTATTAATATTATTTTAACTCCGTTTACCATTTATTTAAAGTGGTCCCTGTGATTAGTTGTTGTCCAGGGATAGCTGCAGCATTTGTGCTCAATGGTGCTAGGATAGACTCCAGCCAAGCCCATCTCTAAATTGTATAGAATGGCTTGAAGAATCTTAGGTTATGTCACTCACTGAAATTGCTTCCATAGGAGCTTTAAGTAGATAATAAAACAGCAGAAAGAGAAAAAAAAATTCTATGCACACAAATATTCATATATGAATCATGATGTATTGACTTTAATTGTAATTTTGCAACATTATAAAAGGGCGAAAAGTGGCAGAGTGGCTAGCACTGCAGGTCTAGGTGCCTTGTTTTGAATTCTGACTTGGTTATGGAATTGATACATTCTTCCTGTGGATTTCCCCAGCAATGTGGTTTTTATGCACATCCAACAGATAATACACAATAAATACTTAGTATGTCCGAGTTCTTCATTGTACCCTGTATTGGAATGCACCATCCAGGGGTAGATATGCTACAGCCCCCTCACAACCTTGTAATGAAATAGAGGATCTTGGGAAATGGAGAGATTTGGAGAACACATTTGTAAATGTGCACTGCTCTCTTAGTGCTTCTAAATGTAAGCGCACTGTGTATTTTCTTTAATTGAGGTGGCAGCATTCCAGGCAACGTGTTCCTTAAGACCAAAGGTAAAATGATGAATTTTGGGGTACTACTTATAAGGTTTTGCTTTTAACACAGACGAAGGTTTATCCTCCCTTGAGGCTTTGTTATCGTCAGCGGCTCAGGTGCACTTACTAATGAAGGATTACTTGATTAGCTGCTAAATCAGGTAAAGCTTAAAGGACAGAGTAATACTTTGAGAAGAACGTCTTGAAGCGAAAATGAAATGTGTTGACTGCCTTTTGTGCTGTGAACCACATTGTGTGTATGCTACAGTAAATAAAGACAGGATAAATGCAGGTTGATAAAGAAATAAATGTTTATAATGCCATTCTTTGGTATATATTTTTATCCATCCATCTAGTTTCTAAATTTAAAGTATCAATTCTGAAGGGAATGTCAAATACATTTCTGGTTCCTAAAATTTAAAACAATATGCAAACAATAAATAAATATTTTCACATATTTGTCAACAAATTGCTTAAATAAAAAACTGCAGTCACACAGATGCTTTATAAGTGGTACCACAGCCTCATAATATTGAGACAAATGGCCTGGCGTTTTAAAAATATGTTATTATTATTAATATTATTATTATTATTACTAATAACAACTCAAAATGCTTGAGGTCTTGAGTATTCCTGGTGATATTCTAATGTGTCATTCATGAATGCTAAAGGGTTTTACTATTTTTCTAATTTAAAAGGTATTTTATGCTGCTCCATTAATGGACTGCAAATTGTGCATTATTCTTCTGCATGAATATTCCTTTCCAATAAAACTCAAGACCATTTCTCATAACATTTTAATCAAATCACTGTCAAGCTCTTTGAGATAACATATGATCTCAAAAAACTAACATCCCATAAGTTCCCGCCTGCCATGCTTGTTCTTTAAAAAAAGGTGTACAATTTATTAATAAATTCATATTCATTTAAAGAAGCAATTTTCCTAGTCTGTTTTATTGTAAACCAAGTGACCAAAGTTTTAACTACACATAGGAGTGTAAGGCAAAAGTCAGATTTGGAAAAAGGTAAAGTAAAAAAAAAAAAGTATACAGGGGTTGACCCTGATAAATTGAAACTATTTCTATACTTCAGTCAAAACCAATATGGAATGTCTACAAAATGTGTGAATATTTTGAAATGTCCCACTTTCTACTGCAGTGTTACAAAACAATTTGTTTCCTAAGACGTGCATAGCTGGCACTGAAAATGGCACTGTGCAATGATCTGTGTTTGTAATAAAGTGCTGTTATTGATTTTTTTTTTCTGAAGAAGGAATTGGTGCTGAACATTAACAGGCAGTTAAAATGTATATGTGCATAATGCTTTTGATTAAAGCAGTGGTAGCTGTTGGACTACACAATTTGCACGTTCTGAGAAAGGCAAAAAAATTGGGAGTGATGATGAGTTTATTGACTTGAAAAAATGGCTATAAGTGGTTACAAATGCAGAATTCACATGAGTATAATTGGGTGGACTTGTTTCTTGCAATGTTTGTCAAAGTTGTTGGAGTTTATGAGAAATGAAAGACACATATCCAGTGTCTATGATAAATTATTAGTGAGTAAAAATAAACAAACTGTGTTGCAAACTTTACAAGCAGCCCTCCTATCCATCTCATTAAAAAGATAAGTGTCTGTGTGTGTTTGTGTATATGTGTGTATTTGGTTACTAAGGTAAAGAAGAAAAATTTAAAAATTGGCAAAACATATAGAAAAGGTTAGAAAAATTATCATAAAAATACCAAATAATGGTCTAAAAATAAGAAACTTGGTCTCATAGGCCTATTATGTTATCCAACGTAACACACTGGCAACAGCAGTGTGGTAGAGATTTTCTTGCATCTGCTTGAGCCATATGAACGAGGAATATAGCTGTAATGCTAATTACGAATAACTTTGTGTGGTGAGCAATGAATGAGTAAAACCAAACCCTGCTATACTTTTCCTTTGAGAGTGGTCAGTTAAGCAAGCGATGCCAAGAGGAAGCGGTAAAAATGGACAGCTCTATTCGAAGAGAAAATGACCACTGTGAGGGAGTGGGATTGGATGCTTATTATTGTACCAGACCAAATAGACAAACCATGTATCAAATAAAAAACATGAGGTCTATGTTAATTATTTAGATTCCAACCCGTCTTAGATTAAATTAGACACAGTTAGATGGGTAGCACAGGAAGCGATAAGATAATTTTTATTATAAGTAATATAGAAGAGGTGATTCTTTGAATTAGAACTAAATGTTAAAGTAAAGAAGGCACATAAATGAAAGATTTTGACATACTGTACAGTAGATAAGGTGGGGCAGTATAAGCTTACACAGTTCATCTCTTTAAAAGAGTACAGTTTATACTTCTTATTTTACATTTTCATTAATACAAGATACACAAACAACTGAAGTAACTAAAGCTTAGCATACTCTTATTTAGAGTTTAGACTTTAGTGCATGATTTTTAAGGCTACAAAATATAGAGAATCTAGTAAAAGATCTATGAGCATTCAATATTATTATATACTGTATACACTATATACTTAATTTGTCTCCATTCGTGTTGATTCATTTTTCTCCAGCTGTGAAAAAGAAAACATTGTATGATGCAGTGATTTATTATATACACCAAGACTTCTTGGCCTGATACAGCCACCATTATTGATAGTTGTTAATAAAAAGTAATATTTGAACACCTCCAGTGTAAGAGTAGAAGACATTGTCTGTTTGAGAGAATTTTATTATGGTGCTTGTAGTTAGAGTTTGGAGGATAACATCATATAGGTTACTTGGTCAGTGTGGAATAAATTATTGTGTTATTTGTGGAAAACACATCTGTTGAGATGGCAACATATTCTAGAGTGGCATCAGAAAGAATAAAGCTTAGAATCCCAGAAGGAGCAATGACGGGAGACAGTGGAGACCCGAGCCCCACAAATGTAATAATTCAGAATAACAGCACTCGTTAATGGCATTGTTAAAAATGCTGCTAACAATAGTAAATTATCCTTAGTCCCTCCTATTATGTTTAGTTAAATTAAGTCTTATATATTTGGCTCCAGCAGTTGAAAAAATACCAAAAAATTATTCTAACTACAGTATATGTTTATTAATTATTATTAGTAGTTCAGTGGTGAATAACTGATTAACCACAAAATGAAAATATATGCAATTTATTCATTATTCCTAATGCTTTGCCTAAACCAAGATAAACTGTTTTGGTGTTTAACAGGCTATTTGGCATATTAATAGCTTTTGTTCCTAGTAAATAAATAAATAGGAAATAAATATAAATGACATAATTGAAGATGGGTGGCACGGTGGTGCAGTGGGTAGCGCTGCTGCCTCGCAGTTAGGAGACCCGGGTTCACTTCCCGGGTCCTCCCTGCGTGGAGTTTACATGTTCTCCCCGTGTCTGCGTGGGTTTCCTCCGGGTACTCCGGTTTCCTCCCATAGTCCAAAGACATGCAGGTTAGGTGCATTAGCGATTCTAAATTGACCGGGTTGGATAATGGATGGATGGATGGGTAATTGAAGATCATGACATTTATTTTTTTGCCTATCAATCCTAAGCAAATTTTATTCATAATGTCATGTCTATATGTCAAAAAACATTTTAAATTCTTAGTGAACATGAATTATTAGTATTCACTGATCACATAATTAAAAGATTTACAGTAAAAAAAAAATTTAAAAGAAGCAGACTGTTAACAGCTGCTTATAATAAATACTTAAACTAAAGTGTGACCGATAATACAGTATCTGTTCAAATGCTAGTTTTAAGTTGCAACGCCTGTTAGCAGTCGATAAATAATTACAATATACTGTAAATGTGATGTTAATTTGAAAGTTTAAAATTAAATCAAACATAAATGTGTAATGTACTAAATGTAGTTTTTGTACCCTTACTTCTGTCTCTAATTAAGTGAAAGAAAAATAGAGATGTTATAAAAATGCAGTGTTTTTTTCTGCTGCTTTGCTACGTATTGATTGGAACTCACAGTTCTTTTATGATGTGCTAACTTCAGAGTTAAGAAGCTAGTCTGAAGCTTTTGTAAAGCAGTGATGTTTTTCTATTATTCATTGGTCTCATCTGTTCTCTTTATATCAATGCCTTCCAGGAGCTGCCATTACCATTCTCTTTCTCTATCGGGATTGACATGTGCCTTGCCCTATTTCCAGATGTGATAAGTACAACTCAACTTTTTCTTAAGTAACAGGAACAATTTCTGCATTCAATAAAAAACAAGTAAATAAATTCTGCTATGCTGACACAATCAATACAGGGCATGATTTCCCTTAGCTGTTTATTAATAATATGTGGATATACTGTATTATGTGGAAGGTAGTATCAGTTATATTTGCCTATGCACTTTCTCAGAGTTTTAATATTGATTCAAATAAGCATATTAGGCATTGGCCCGAAAATAACATGCAAGAACTTTTGAAGCCACAAGAAGGCAGCTGCAACCACTAAGGTTACGACTTTTAAAATGATCTTTAATTTGTAACATCTCTCAAGGGGAAAACAGAGTTTTTCATCTCCAAGAAGTACAATGATATTAGAGCTAGTGTATAAGCAGTATATAAGCAGTACATAAGAGAACACGTGCCAGGAAAGGGAGGAATCAGAAACTAAAAGTCATGAAAAGGTGTTCCCATCAAGCCTGTGTAACACATGAGTCACTGTCTTGCACCCGAGAGAAGACTTCAAGAAAACACGCTTTTCCAATTAAAACAGTAACAAACAGGGTATTTATTCATATGGGAGCTACCACTTGAATACACACAGACAAAGCAAACAAGCCGTGACAGAGCCAGGTTAGTGCCCAGGTTAGAATGTTCTCCATATCAACCATGAGGCGACAGATGTGTTATGTGGGGAGGCTGTGAACTTACAGCTGCCTCTGTGATGCCATGAACCTGCAATTGCCTCGGCGACAGACAAACAACCCTCAGCAAACAAGTTTTGGCATGCTGCACAGTTGGGGAAGGTCTCAAAAGAGCTAAAAAATCTCACACCTTTTCCTGTTAAGGTACAGAATATGAGAAGGTGAGGTTAAATGTGATGTTCCTACCTTTATGTGTTTTGTGGCCTGTAGGGAGAACCACTGAGCCCCAAACCCCCCAGACACAACTGCACCACAACAGACCCAGTTCAATTAAAGTGATTTTAATTTAAACAATACTTTCATAGAGGCTTCTTTTTTACAAAATACATCTTTTTTCTTCACTCCTCCACTCCTCCCAGATGAGCGTTGTCCTTCCTCCACACCTGACTCCAGCTCCCCTGATTCAAGTGGAGGTCTCTTTTAACTCTGGCTCCAGGAGTACTTCTGGTGCTTAATCTATTGCCCCCAGAAAGCACTTCTGAGTCAGACAGGACCAGTGCGGTCTTTTTATCATTACTGTCCAAAAACTCAACTTGGAAGCCTACCTAAAGAACCTGACAAGGCAGGCATATGGGACCACAACTCCCATGATGCCCTGTGGGTGTTCATACTGGGGTTTGCCAGATAGGATACTGACACCTAGTGCACGTGGGGACACTCTGCCCATAGCATGCTGTCAGCCACTGTGCCGACCTCCCCAGTTCCCAAGTCCATCCAGGGTGTTGGTAAGTGGTCATTAGGACATCACTCACACTGTAGCCACTAAAACATCCTTCTACCTCCGGGCCATGGCATTGAAAGGAGATATTATCACTCCCTCTCTGATCTTCCATTAGCAAGGGCTCCTAGCCAAGTTCAGGAAGCGTTGTCCATACAGGCTGGTATGACAGTTTGTTCATCACTATTTGTAAGAAGGTCATAGATATTTATAATCAGAAAAAAAACAACAGAAGTGCTTATAGGTGGTATGTTGTCACACTTGTACATTTCATTTTTTGGCTCCAACTCTCTGGAATTTTTGTACAACAGTGGGCATTATAGCATTAGTTAGCATTGGTACAATTAATATCAGCTGATTATTCATGTATTTTACTTATTTGCCATATCTTCTGTACTTAAGCTATCATTCACTTTCTATTCAGATATCAAGGGTCATGAATTTGCCTGAAAAAATGCTGTCATTTTAGGAAAAGATGTCTTATTAATGTGATACTTCCTTTTTTATGTTTTGGTTAAACAGCTTATTGCAGTACTATATACAGTACATGCAATGTAACTTTGTCCAAAAATACACTGCAATTTTTAGATACCTCCAGGTTCATCAGGCATTTGAGGTTTTATTTTTTTGTTTGATTGTTTCTGTTTGTTGTACCTTTTCTTTTATTCTTTCCCAGAAGTTGCTTGAGCAGCTATTCTGTGGTTTGTAGAATTGCAACTGGTAAACATTTCCTTTGCATAAATTGTGTAGCCCGCTATGTGCTCCATAGATGCCAAAATGTTTAATGGCAGGCAGAGTTTTTTTAACTGGGATCACTGTCACAAGATTATATGTCAAGATGTTTGCAATTGTGAAAAGAATAATCTTACTGTTACTTGTGATTCTTTACCAGACTATTATTGTAGTGTTCCATTGTGGTTGGTGCTCCACTGCTTACATTTTAGTGTTTTATTTGTTGTGTTAGTGATATTGATATCTTTTTGAGCTGGATATCATAATGAAACACCTAATTTTGGTTTCCATTGCTTGTTAGGTTAAAACAAGGCTATTGTATGCACATTCCTTTACTGAGTACTAAGTTCCTATATTTTGAAGGAATATGAAGGATCTTCTAGGATGCAAATGAATGAGTTAAGGAGTGGATTTGTCTACTCATTTAAAAACTGTAACATCTCACCTTATACTGCACAATCGTCGTTAATGTGGTATGAATAAATAAATACTTTAAATACTGAAAGTAGTTTACCATATTTGCTTTGTGAACATCTAATATGGTTCTACCAGTAACGGCACACTGCATGATAATGGGCAGTGAATACACTTGAGTTGAGCATTCATAGTTTTCATACTCTTCCTCTGTACATTTAGCATTTGTTTGCTCAGAGGTTGATGCACTTGTTGCTTCTTGAGCAGCTCTTCTTTTCTCCACCTTAGCGGCCTGCTTCTTCTCTTCTTTCGTCGGCATCGTTTTGCGGTAAAACTTATTAAGTCAGTACGTTTTCCTTAATTTTTCACTTAAGCTGGCACTTAAGTCTTCAATCTGCCTCAAGAATGATTTAAGATATGAAGAGATAGGGGAAGTGACAGAAAAGGTGGTAGGGATGAGAACGGCGCCTGTATGCATGGACCGCACGGCCGCCCTGCTGGCCGCTGCTGAGAGTTGATTCTACAATAAAATAAAAATAAAATGAGGAATAACCTTTGAGGTCAATCGTCACCCCGAAAGCGGATACTAGACATCACGTTGTGTATGTGTGCCAAATTTCAGGTCAATAGTTCAAACGGTTTGCAAGCTACAGGTGATTTAAAATCCTGGACAAACAAACGGACAGCCACGGTAGCGTATTATATAAGAAGATAATAGACACATTGTTTTCAAATTGCCACTAAATGAAAGAGGGGCAGAACAGTGGCGCTGTGGTAGCATTGCTGCCTTGTAGTAAGAAAAATAGGATTCATATCCCGGGTCCTTCCTACATGGAGTTTGCATGTTCTCCCCGTGTCAGCATGTGTTTCCTCAGGGTGCAAATAATAAATTGACCCTAATGCATGTTTGGTATGTGGGTGTGTGTATTCACCCTGCGATAGACTGGTGGCCTGTCCAGGCTTTGTTTCTGCCTTGTGTTCTATGAAAGCAAAATAACATAGAGACATACAACATTCATCTAAACAGTAAAGACATAAAGTGTTTTCATGACAATAATGACAATTCTAGTTTAACAATAAGGTGAATATTTTTAGTTTAGAATGTAAACATATATTCACATTACATATCTTACACCACCTGCACATCTCAAGACTTATATTATTATTGTATGGTACATATTAAAGTGCTCCTCTACTGCTCACACACATTTAATTAACAGCCTAGAATTTTTTTTATTATTATTGTTGAGCTCCTTTGACAGAAGTAGAAGGAAACTAGTATTCACATTACTGCAGACAGAGTATGTTGTCTGTAAAGATAAGGTTACCTATATTGAAAAACTCTTTGAAGATTAATTAAATTTAACCAACTTACCATGATCCAAAGGTAAACAGGTTCAGCAAAAGGGTGAATGGATGGATGATACATTTTTGAACTTTTATTTTTTAAACTGCACTATTTATTTTTTAAAAGCCATTTCCTCCTATGGCACACTTATTTTTTGCAGCTGGATTTTTATGTAACCATGTAAGCTGAAAGCTGTACAAACTCTCCAACATGTACAGGACACATCAACTCTTAAGAAAACATACGGGGAGTCACTAAAATCAGGTGGCAACTCAAATTTATAGAAAGCATCTGAAATCTTTGTTACCTTTTCACACTAATCAGAAAGGCCTTTACTGTGGAAATACATGGAAGACAACCCTTGCTTTTACTATTCTACTTTGGGGATTTAATTTAATATCACTTTGTAAAATAATAACAACATATATTTTTATACCTGCTTATTCCAATTTACGATCATTGACAGCCAGAAGCTACCTTGGCAGCAATGGATGCAATGCTGGGACCTGCCCTGGATAGTGTGCCTCCAACTATCAGTACATTACCAATTTCCTAACAAATGTGAAGCAGCAGGTGAAACTGGAGAAGCTCACCTGTAGCTACCGTACAATCAGCACTGGTACCCCTAAGGGATGTGCGCTAACCCCAGTGCTCTTCCTCTATGCTAATGACTGCACCATTCTGGACCCTTCTGCTAAACTGGAGCTCAACATGCTCAAAACTGTGGAGATGACAGTGGACTTCAGAAGAGGCGCCCAATTATTACCTCCCCATTCCATACTTAGCAATAGTGTGTTAGTTGTGGAAACTTTCCCATTTCTGACATCTAGTATAATCACCCAGAACTTGACATGGAAGACCAAAATAGATTCCATATTAAAAATGGACAGCAACAAATGTACTTTCTATGACATCTGAGGGAGTTTAACCTACTACAGGAGCTGCTGAGTCAGTCCTACACAACAATCATTGAGTCTGTTCTAAGCTCATCCATCACAATGGGGTTTGGATCAGTAAATAAACATGACAAGAACAGGCTAATGAATAGTCTGGTCTTCTGAAAGGCTCACTACCACCAGTCTTTCACCTTATAGGACATGTACAATTCCAGAGTCTTGAAGCAGGCATGGAAAATCATCACTATCTCCCTCACAAACAGGCCACAACCTCTTTGAACTTCTCCCATCTGTCAGGTGTTATAGACTAAACTATACCAAAACAAACTAATATAAGAACAGGTACTTTCCATATGCCATCAAGCTCACAAATAGTTAATTCAGCTGTCCTTACTCAGTCTGGGCGCCAATAGATATCTTGCAGTATTCTTACATATAGCTAATTGCTTAATTCAGTATGTATTTCAACATCCCTTCTAATGCCTTTCACTTTATTTGCGTATGTTTACATTCTTTGTCTTGTATTTATCCCAGGTATATCTTGATCAACTATGTGTATGTTTTTCACAAATCTATGCTTGGAGAGTCATCTAAAAAACTGAAATCATATTCCTTGTATGCAAACATCCTTAGCTAATAAATGTGGGGCCACTTTACTTCCTTCAATTAACCTAATCTTTACATCATTGAAATGTGACAGGAAACTACCCTATGTTAATATGTAAGTTAAGTATGAAGAAAAGGTTTTGAATTTTACCTATAATACAATATATAAAAATAGAGTAAAAGTATCTCAAGTTAAACAGTGCTGGCCTTTTTGTATCTTTTACTTTTACTAAACCAGTATTTTAAACAATTCAGTCAGAAGTTTGTAATGCCTTACGCTTGATTATATAAAGCAATTTGTGATAGTGCACTCTGTGAACATTGCTAAATAAAGAGTCACTGATTATGCACATTTACTAAAATCTCCAGTTTAATTATGTGTCGTTTAACTATTTGATGTGTTTATAGATATTATATAATTGCTGTCTTTTCTCCAAGATCTTTATCTCCCAAAGACCTTACTGTTAGGCTCACTGGTAACTCAAAATTGCCTCAACATGAGTAAATGTGGGTGGGTATGTATGAGGGTGAACCTATCAAGACTTCATTCCTGTGCTCTATATTGCTGGGGTAGGTATCAGATTCCAACAACCCTGATTTTGACAAAATATTAGTACAGAAAATTTTTGAATCTATCACTATACAAAAATGCATGTCTTTTAAACTTAAAGAAACAATTTTAGCTTCAAGAAATGCAAGATATGAATTTTGGTTCTTCTTTTCCTGGATTTGTGGACCTGTGGCATGTTCACACAAACTGTATAGCTTACTTAAGCCTGTCTCCTCCACCTTGTGGCTATAAACATATTGTCAAGCCTCTGCAGCCGCACAAAGGTTTTGTACAACGGAATGTCCTGTTTTCATACATGAGCCCCGTTACTAATATTATTTTCTTCTACTATTTAGTTCTGCACTGAATATTCACCTATTACTTTTATTTTCTTTGAATTACTGTATTTTTTCCTCAATAAGATGCACTTATGGAGCAAATATTGCGTCACAGACCGTGATATGTATTACCTGACAAAAGTCAACATCCAGGGGTAGAGGGCGACAATCAGCTGTTATTGGTGACAAAATTCACCGTTACGTTACAGGCATTCCCTTTCTGCTTGGAGGAATGTTAGACTCATTGACTCGGCATCTAATCCTTGCGTGTGTATGAGTTACGAAATGTAAACAAATGTAAACAAAGGCAAGATGGCATCGACATCTCATGAGGGAGTCGGACTCTTATTTTTCAGAATCTGATTTTGTTGAGAGTGATCAGGAGATCAAGCAAGAGAGTGAGGAACTGGCATCAGCTGAACGGACACCAGTCAATGCCACCCCAGCTGATCGGCTGCCAGCTGAGCGCATTCGCACAGCCGATGCACCTACGGCAAGGGTCATGTGGGAGGAATACCCAGACATTGATCCGTGGGAGCCAAACTGGCTACCGGACTTCACAAGACAGCATGGCTTGCTATCGGACACAGCAGATTACCAGCCGCTGGACTACTTCAGGCTGTTCTTTCCTGAGGCTGCCTTTCAGCTACTGTCAAACGAAACGAACAGGTATGCAGAGCAATCTTTTGAATTGTGGGTTGCGCTTGCACCGCATTCTCGTTTTTCAAAGTGGAAACCCAAAACAAAAGGAGTATAGGAACCTAATCAAGGACTTTGTTAAATGGTGCGACTCAAACCACGTACACCTGAACACCAGCTAAACCAAGGAGCTGGTGGTGGACTTTAGGAGAACCAGGCCCCTCATGGATCCCGTGATCATCAGAGGTGACTGTGTGCAGAGGGTGCAGACCTACAGTATAAATACCTGGGAGTGCAGCTGGATGATAAATTGGACTGGACTGCCAATACTGATGCTCTGTGTAAGAAAGGACAGAGCCAACTATACTTCCTTAGAAGGCTGGCATCCTTCAACATCTTCAATAAGATGCTGCAGATGTTCTATCAGACGGTTGTGGCGAGCGCACTCTTCTACGCAGTGGTGTGCTGGGGAGGCAGCATAAAGAAGAGGGACGCCTCACACCTGGACAAACTGGTGAGGAAGGCAGGCTTTATTGTAGGCACGGAGCTGGACAGTTTGACATCCGTGGCAGAGCGACGGGCACTGAGCAGGCTCCTGTCAATAATGGAGAATCCACTGCATCCACTAAACAGTATCATCTCCAGACAGAGGAGCAGCTTCAGCAACAGACTGCTGTCACTTTCCTGCTCTACTGACAGATTGAGGAGATTGTTCATCCCCCACACTATGCGACTCTTCAGTTCCACCCGGGGGTGGGTGGTAAACGTTAACATTATTCAAAGTTATTGTCTGTCTGTATATGTGCATTGTTATCACTCTTTAATTTAATATTTTCTTTATTAGTATGCTGCTGCTGGAGTATGTGAATTTCCCCTTGGGATTAATAAAGTATCTATCTATCTATCTATCTATCTATCTATCTATCTATCTATCTATCTATCTATCTATCTATCTATCTATCTATCTATCTATCTATCTATCTATCTATCTATCTATCTATCTATCTATCTATCTATCTATCTATCTATCTATCTATCTATCTATCTATCTATCTATCTAAAAGACGAGATGAAGGGCTTTGTGGCATTACAAACAGAGATGGGACTAGACTGGTGATATAACTTCAGGGAGCATTGGTCCAAACGTGCTTTGTCCCCTGATGGGTTTGGAGAGGTTATGCCACGTAATAGGTACGTGCTTCTGCAGAATGATTGTGAGCAACTGAGCTTCATAAATTCTGACAATAGTGATAAGGAGTTCTTGGAGTTCCCAGAAAATTAGAAGTGTGCTTGAAGTCTCTCCTCATTTGTTAATGACAGGGATGATGGTTCTTAATACTGCTGTTGACTTTACATGGTTGAAATATTATTTTGCTATATTTTATTAAATACTGTATATTAGTACACCATTTGGTTCAGAATATTTTTTTTCTTGTTTTCCTCCTCTAAACCTAGGTGCGTCTTACGGAGCGAAAAATACGGTAATTTTACTGTCACATATGGTTGTGGCCAAAAGTTTTGAGAATGACACATATTAATTTTCACAGTTTGCTGCCTCAGTTTTTATGATGCAGTTTGCATATACTCCAGAATGTTATGAAGAGTGATCAGATGAACTGCAATTAAATGCAAGCCATGAAAATGAACTTAATCACAAAAAAAAAAAATTTCCACTGCATTTCAGCCTTGCCACAAAAGGACCTGCTGACATCATTTCAGTGATCTTCTTGTTAACATATGCAAGAGTGTTGATGAGGACAAGGCTGGAGATCACTCTGTTATGCTGATCCATATTACTAACCGAGAATAAACCGGATATGGACGCAGGTACACGGCGATGGGACCATGAGACGTACTGCGCAGGCGCGTACAGCGCGCATCTCATAAACCGCAAGCGAAGTCGTACCCACCACGAATGAAGGAGTCACGGCCCAAAAATGAAAGAGCTCAACTGACGTGAATGAAAAATGAAGCAACAACGCGCCCATAGCTAACGACTAACGACACAGCCACACATAAGTGAGGATTCTGCGCTGCAGCCCAGATTCAAACGGAAGAGGCTACGGAGGCCCCACAGGTTCACAAAGATAGTACGGAAGGCGCGGGAAAGTACGAAAGGCAGAGGTGCCTACACAGCATAGTGAAACCCGACATAGTACGGAAGGCGCAGGCGTCACCGCCATATTGTGAGTGGCACTACTGCGGAGTGAAAGCGCAGGCATCACCGCCATATTGTGAGTGGCACTACTGCGCAGTGAAGTTAGGAATAATGTGCTGCTTGGGATTCTACAAACCGCTGAACACTTTACACCAAATTCAAACACAATACAGCTCAACGATACAAACACGAGCCCACCTGGATAAGATCAATGAACGCAGGTGCCTACAACGCGCGTCTGAAACTGCGGAAGCAAAGCAGGCACGGGTTCAAAATGAACGAGCTCGACTGACGGATATACAAACACAAGCCCGCCTGGATAAACTCAATGAACGCAGGCACCTACAACGCGCGTCTGAAATGCCGCGGGCAAAGCGGGCATGGCTCCAAAACGAACGAGCTCGACTAATGTATTTCAGGATACCCAATGCCGAGGATAGGCGAGCGAAGCGAGCAGGGGGCAGAGCCCCCTTGTTGAGTTAGAATAGAGGGGTTCAATTGTTGTGAAGAAGGCTTCATGGCTACCAATAAAGTCTAGCAAGTGCCAGGACCGTCGCCTAAAGTTGATTCATCGGGGCACCACCAGTGCAGAGCTTGCTCAAGAACGGCAGCAGGCAGGTGTGAGTGCATCTGCACACACAGTGAGGCAAAGACTTTTGGAGGATGGCCTGGTGTCAAGAAGGGCAGCAAAGAAGCTACTTCTCTCCAAGAAAAATCATCATCAGAGACAGACAGATATTCTGCAAAAGGTACAGGGATTGGACTGCTGAGGACTGAGGTAAATTGATTTTCTCTGATAAATCCCCTTTCCGATTGTTTGGGACATCCAGAGAAAAGATCGTCCAGAGAAAAAAAGGTGAACGGTACCATCAATCCTGTGTCATACCAACAGTAAAGTATCCTGAGACCATTCATGTGTGGGGTTGCTTCTCAGTCAAGGAAGTGGGCTCACTCACAATTTTGTCTAAGAACACAGCCAGGAATAAAGAATGGTGCCAAAACATCATCTGAGAACAACTTCTCCCAACCATCCAAGAACAGTTTGGTGATGAACAATGCCTTTTCCAGCATGATGCCATTTAGGATTTAGGCCAAGAAGTTGATTGACAGCATGCCAGGGCAAATTGCAGGGGTCTTGAAAAAGAAGGGCCAACACTGGTAATTATACTTCAGTATACCATAGAAACATCTGACAAAAAGATCTAAAAACACTAAAGCAGCAAATTTTGTGAAATCCAATACTTGTGTCATTCTCAAAACTTTTGGCCACAACTGTACATGTGACATACAAGTGTATAAAATAACATGCAATGTTTGCTTCATGATACTCTTTGTAATACTGCTGACTATAAAAAGGGCTTATATAAAAATTTAATTACTGCTTATTCTAAAGTCATTCTGTAGCCCAGAATAAGCTGCAAAGTTGATCTTTTTAATGCAAATATACATTTTTTTAGGATTTATAAAACAAAAGCATTTTTTAAAACTAGTTCTATAAAAACAAAGGTCATCAGCATTTTACTAGCACCTAGGTTTATAACAATCAGTAAATATGTGTAAATATTTGCTTTAAGGAGAATACGCTCAGTGAGTACAGATGCATTTGAACATTATTACTAAAAACTAAATTCTGCCTGCAGCTGAGATGCAGTTGCATTTCTCTTTCTTATCTTTTGTTGGCACACAAGTAAGTGATATTATTTTGACTGGCTTCAAACTGCTGTTGTGTTGTGCCTGCATCTTAGGATTCTTGTCTTTTCATTCCAAATCTTTGAATAATGGATAATATACTGTTTAATATTAAGGGTATACACGTGGTTTTGTATTGTAATGCATTCTCAGTTTGAACAATCTGACCACATAATTTAATTCTATACAGTAGGTAACAATGAATATACAAATACATTGTAGTCAACAACAATCAGGAAGCAATGATTCATAAAGGGTGTAAATGTGAGCACAATTCATTTTTTCATACTGTTGTTGATTTGACAGTTTTCAAATGTATTAAGTTGCCCATAACTTTACAATCAAGTGTAAATATAAAGCAGGGAAACTGATTGATTTATTTCATAATAGTCCTAACAATCATTTTAATGTCAAAGTAAAATGTCATTTTTGATGTTTCCTAAAAATTTATTAAATAAAACTGTACTAAAAAATGTCTGTTTCAGCTCTAAAACCAAACAGCTTATATATAATTAAACAGCCTTTTTTTAATTATATTTTTTCACAGAAACAATTCAGTGTGTCAATGGCCTCTGCTAAAATAACCTAATAATAATCTAAACTGAAAAGTTGAAAATCATATTCATTAAATAAGGCTTTTAAAGATGTTTTAGATGTTACATTTTCCCAATTAATTTGAAATGTTCCTTATTCTTTTCCCTCTCAATAATATAAAAACAAAAAAACTGGTTGTTATTTACAGTAAATGTATAACTTGTTTTGAAAACTTTGTCAAAATGCATAGACATATACATTAAGTATGCAGATAAAATATTGTTATATCTTACACTTATTCAGTTGTAGTGAAACATAAATGTAGTAATTTGTTTTTTAACTACACTCTTAAAAATAATGGCTCCTTAAAGACACTTTAAGGTTCTTTACTGGGTTGCATGGATTTTCATAGAACTATTGCTTGATGAAGAGTCATTTCAATTTAGGAGAGGGTTCTTTATACTGTATAAGAAGTTGGTTCTCTGCACTTTGAAAAACTTCTCAATATGTAGAAAAAAC
Source organism: Erpetoichthys calabaricus (assembly GCF_900747795.2). Lineage (NCBI taxonomy): Eukaryota > Metazoa > Chordata > Cladistia > Polypteriformes > Polypteridae > Erpetoichthys > Erpetoichthys calabaricus. Next base: position 92,582,662 of record NC_041399.2, read on the forward strand.
ACAAAATTGCTATTGTATGGTCGACTACCTACTGTAGCAGGACACAAACAGATTAAGGAAACCTCAACTTAGCCTCTGTTATTGTAAGCAGTTAGAGTCCTTTTAACACTTTGAATGTGAGGTATGAGTTCAGTCCTATCTCATTCAGCCTGTGTAGGCGTGATATAGGAGAGAACTCGTATTTCAGTATACAGCTACTACAGATGCAGCCAGCTTGTTGCCGAGCTTTGCTGCTGTGTTTTAATGATCTACTATAGTGCTGCTATCTACTGGATAGCCATAGATTTTTTTTTCTGTTTCAGATGAAACAACTTGTGGAAAACAGTGTTTGACATAGACAATCCAAAAGGCATAATATAGCTGATGTTTTGAAACAACTAGATTTGTTGAACTATGAAAATTTTGATGATAATAACACCATTGACATGATTGAGATAGTGATAATCAATTGGATGATGTTGAATATGTAACCTTTGGCACTGATGCAGGTATCTGCCCAGAAGGCATTTCTTCATCACAAGGTGCCTGTCTCATCTCTACTGTCAGGACTGCACTACATGAACATTTTACCACCCACTGAGCACAAACAGGCACCAACTACCAAATGTGTTCCAGGCAACAAGTGTGGACAGTGCCAGAAAATGCATTATGGCCTGCACATTACAAGGTGCCATGCATCTATGTCTCTCATTTAAACTGAGACTTTTAGTTGTGTTGGTGATCACAATAAAGTCATTAACAGTTTATTTACATTTTTGACAGAGTTACTATTAATAATAAAACTGTTGCCTTCTAATATATTTCTTTACATTTTTTATAGATGTTGAGAAAATTCATTATTTGTTGTATATGTGTAGACCTACACTGCAGCATTCTGATTATAAATGGTCCAGCAGTCAATGTGTTAAAATCACGACTCATTGATATTTTAACAATCTGTTACTATCTGGTCATGGTTCATTACTGTACGGAGCTTGTTACAGATCTAAATAAATAAAGGTTCTTTCTGGAACCTTCATGTGGATGGGCCTTTTGGGAATCAAAAATGGCTCCCCTACGGCATCTCTGTAATAGTATAGGTGAGCCAGTGATTACATCATAGTATAAAAACTGGTTGGACTCTTCACTGCCTTAACTTCTCAAAAGACTTCTCCTCTTGTAAAGGTTATAGAAAGTCCATTTTATCACAATATTCTGTTTTCCCTTGAAGTAATGCAATGACATCTGCTTACTACTCTAATGGAATGGAAGAATCCTGGCAGCAGACAGAACTACTGAAACATGCCTTGAGGTGTATTCCATTATTCTGATACTGAATTTTAAGGGGCAAGAGCCTGTTAAAGCAGTATGGTGTGTCAGGTAGGAACCAAAGCTACATATAATGAAAAAAGTCATACGGCAAACACTCTGTTCAGGAGAAGATGAAGTCGACAGTTAATCTAACCTACATGTCTTGTGGATGTGGAAGAAAAAACAGAATTCATGGAGAAGCAAAAAGCCTTACATATGAGAGTTTGCAAACTCCACATTTACAGTGGCAGGACTTGAGCAGTGGATTCTAGTGCTGTGAGTCAGCAATGATAACCACTGCACCACCGTATAATTATTTGGTTTAATTAGTTGGAAATACAATGCTAATTTACATTTGGGCAGACACATGTTTTTATCAAACCTAGTAGTTTTAAATGGTATGTTATGCTTCCAACTTTATAAATTTACAATTAACCTCAAAAGAACAAAACTACAGAAAAATGAGCTAATCAAGTTTATCATTGTAGAGAATGTCTTTCAGATTTAGTCTGCTATATTTAATAGACAATGAATTACTGTATATAGGATAAACTGTAACATTGCATCTGGGTGTCACAACTGGCATAATATTAAATGATTATCCATATTTGAAACATTGTGTAGGATTTCTTCATTGAACAACTTTCAACAGTGGCAAATTCAGGTGGTACTGTTGAGTTGTTACCAAGCAAAAAAAGCAAAGGAAAAAGGTAGAGAGTAAAACTTATGTTTAGTAAAGCACTGAAAATAATGTCTACATACAAGTTACGTTTTTTTAACAGAAGGGCTTTCAAAAGAATTCTACAAATTAATTTTGAGAAATGTGTTTCTTTACTTCTCAATATAGTCTTTCTTTGGTCTACAAGCTACTGAAAGCCCCCGCAAAAAAAAAAAAACCTTCTTTCTTGAGTGTGAAGCCAGTTATGCACTGCTGTTCTCACCTCATTATCACTTGCAACATCTCCTAGTTGTATTGTGATTTTTTTTTTGTTACACTTCTGTCGGTGAGAATGATAGCTCTGTCTTCTTCCTGTTTCTCATCAGTAGTTGATGCTGACAGCTGTTCTGGGCACTCTGAATCTGTAACACTTTTCCAAACATTTTTGAATAACTGTATCCTTTCAAATATATTTCCTCAAGGTAGATTAATAAGGTATATTAAAACAAATCAAAAGATGCACTATCCCCAAACTGAGAGCTTAAATAGGTGTGAATCGCAGCTCCTTTAACAGATTCTTCTTTCTAAAATAACAGAACACTCAACTCAGCCATGTTCTTGAATTGGTTGCAACTTAGAAAGTAACAGCAAGGTCAAAACCAGGACCACTAGGAGTCCCAGTAAGCTATCTAGATAAACTCATAGAAATGGCTTGAAAAAATAATTAAAACGTTTTGAAGTAACACAATAAATGAGAAAATTCTAATCAGTATGTAATTTAAATAATTATGGTACTAAATGCTAATATTATTCACTTTGAATGTAGACCTATCTAGATTTTTCACTTTTCTTACTAGTGATAAGTCCTCAATTTGTTTTGAATATTTTTAGTATTTGACTTTTGAGACAGTTGACCTGATATCGCTAGCTTCCGATTGTTCCATGACATTTATTCACCTTTATCCAAATTATCCTTAAAGTTACACTCAGACATAAATAGGAAGTGCATGAAAAAGCATGCAAAATCTTCTGTTTTAAGGGAAAAAACTTAACTTTTATTTCTCATTCACAAAAATGCAAGCAAAATCCTCCAGGCATCTATAAAAATAATGTGTCATCATTAATATTTCAAGCGTTAATAGGTTTTTAAATCTGTTAATATATGAAACAGTGTGCCTTTGAGTATACAGTTTAAATTTAAGTGGTTGAAGCTGAATGGCAGCCTTGGAACAACAATTTGGATGTAGTTCTAGGAACAGCAGAAGTATACTGATATCAGATCCCCCCTCCCCATTTCTCTATTTATCTTACAATGAAACCTAACAAATAAAACCAAAAGAAAACAGAGAAAATACATTAAAAATAAATATAAGAAACAGAAACAAGCATGAAGGGCAAAAGGGTTCTTCTGTAACATAAACATTGCTTGCTCAGTAAGCATATAAATAGCTTCTCTTTCTAGCTGCAGTCTTGTAAACTGTCAAGCAACCTGACATTACTCTCTCAGAAATCATAACAGATACAGAAACATATAATGACACACTTGACACTGTTATAAATTGTTAAATTGGTAACATTCATGCGGAAGTGGAAATTGCTGCTGCTGATAATCTAATATTTTACTCTGTGTCAAACCAGCAAAAGAGGGTTAACCTGACCAACTGTTGGTAAATTTAAATTGTATTTTCAGTCACCATAGGCAGTATACTTTTGCTATAGTATATAATTTGTTTGACTCCGTAAGAAAATTGAATTTCTGTCCATGCACAGTTGTAAATTTATTTATAGAAAAATATGTGTCTGAAAGATAGATAAATAGATTATGGCCATTCTGTCAGACGTATTTGAGAAAACAATATGTCACAATTTGATCAGTCAGCTTTCACATATAGCAAGGTAGCATTTCAGCATTTCTTAAGTTATAGAATCTCAGGATACTGCCTTAAAATTGGATGTCCATTAAGTTCAAATTAATTTGCATATTTAGAATTCTTCTTAAACAAAAAATTGTGATCAATCAACTCTTTGCAAGTTTTCATTTTTTTATTGAATGTCTTTTTCAATGTGCAGTACTCTTGTAGCTTTGTGCAATGTGTATATGTTTAGAATTTGGGGTATCCTCAAGGAATACATATGCACCACCATACTTAAATGCCATAAAATCAATTTAAGATTTCATTTATGTGTAGTCTTGTATAATAAATTCTCCAGTCATGATGTCAGTTAAGAATATTTAATTTGTAATTATAACCTGTCTCTCTATTATAAAAAAAAATCTTGGAAGGAGATGAGACATGATTGTCTCAGAGACACTTTCACGTCCCACAAGATGAGTCTCCATGCCAAGCAATGTAACCACACACAGGGCTGGAAGCCCCGCGAGAAAAGAGCTTATGCAAAGAGATTTGGAAAAGTCCTGCATGGTTATGTCAGACACATTTCTTGTGGAGATAAAGAAATGATATTCACTCACGGGCAGTTATACATTGTGTTGTCACGATGTTATTCCAAACACGGAATCAAAATTCAATGCAATATTGATTAAAAGGTAAAAGTGAAAAGAGATCGAATATATGGACATAGTTGATATGACAGAAGTGCGTCATGCGAAATGCAGATCACTCGGCACGACAGCAGCAGCAAGCCAGCAGCTGATTGAGCAAAGAGGAGGTAAAAAAAAACTGTGTTTCCCATTGTATCACTGTTTAAGAGGAGGTATCGGGGGAGCGATCGCATCTCCTTGGGGTGCATTCAGCCACGCTCTTCACAATGCGAGTGGCAGAGACACGAAGTGGTTGGCTTGTAGTGCAGCTGGGGGGGAAGGTGGGGCAAATGAAGCAAGCAGGGGGTTAAGCCCCTAGTACAAAGTTATTTTCATGAAGTTGCTTACAGAAACTCTGCTCAGTTTCTTTTCGATTAAAAACACAGTCACAATTTATTGACTTGGAACATAAAGTGAATAAAATAACAGCGTGAAGCAAATGTGTAAAGATATTAATTATTTAAATAATAAATGTGTGTCACAGAGCAATAAGCTGCATGTAGTCCAAGGATAGTTCTCACCTTGCACTTCGTATACCAAAGATGGATTCCTATGTAAATCGGAAGGAAGGATACAAGTGAATAAAATTTGTATTGGATGAAACTGGATTTGCTGTGATGATCAGTTCCTATTTAAATAAAATTGTAAAGACTGCAACTGTCATTGAGATGTTCTGATGCAGAAGTTTTTGTAGTTGATGTTGCAGTCCATTGTGGAATGAAGGAGTGTTTTTTCAGACATAGGGTGATCAATTAGGTAAATCATAAAGAAGCTTTGTCCTCATGCAGGCAGAATTCAGCAATCAGTATTTTCCGAAAAAGGACCTGTTTAGGGTGTGATAGGAAAAGTAAAATATCAAGAGGAACATCAACGCACATGTGTATAGATTTTACAGTCTCCACAAAGGTAGACTGTGAGGCAGCTGTATTAACCACGGTGTCACTATACTGTACTCAATATTTCATTAAGTTACATTTTTAAGTCTGCATGTCAGAGTTAATGACTTAGTTTAATGCTCCCCAAAAGATAATATTACCATAAATAAAAAAAAAGTATACTGTATGTTGCCCACTCATGGGCTGAACTTCCCCATTGTAACTGCCAAAATTACAACCTTGGTATTTACTGTATCACTGCTACACAAAGCAAATTTGATTAACTCATTAAAATTTTATTTAATGGAATAAAAAAGTGGGGTGAGTGAAAGGCATTTCTTATTTTATAGTGTAGTATAGTAGTGGTAGTATTTTATTTAAATGAGCATTCATTAATTGCAGGGCAAAGCAAGATACAGTATTTTTAAAGAGAACATTAGAAACATAGTTATTGCAACCATTCCTCAGTGAACAAGATTAGTTTACAATGCAGTTAAAAAATCCTACAATATCTAAATTCCATTTTACTGATTTTTTTTACTGAATTGCAAAGGCCAATATCTTTTTACCTTGTAAAAATTTCCAGATACTGTACTTGTAGGAAATACCAAAGCACTTCTAAGCCAGCCCTAAGATTTCAGAGGGAATGCTTTACTAAGTGTTCTGACCTCTTTCAATGGCTTAGTTTTCTTTTGAACTTCTTTGTACTTTTTTGTTCATTGCTGCTTTACATAGAGTGACACAGAAATCATGTACAGGAGCCTCATTTGGCTGCATGTACCCCCCATTTTATTCTTTTTGTTACTGCCAAAAGCTAATGGTCACAGGTGTAGATTGAATCAAAGATTGTAGATTGGTGGATTAAAATATAAATATACTCATTAATTAATGGAATGAATATATCAATATTATGTATAAGGATACTGCAAAATGAATAATAAAAATTCTCTGTTCTAGAACTCTCTTAATGCATTCTTTTTTATGTAAAGTGAAAAGTGTACATACTGTCTACTGAAAGTATTACAAGTTGGCTTAATATTTCAGAACTATGCAATGCACTTGGAAAATATTATTTAAAACATAAGCAGCATCTTTTTCTCTGAGAACCATTGCTTAATCCCTCTCTCAAAGGTTAATTATAAAAGCTGACCTTGATTCACGTCTCCTGCTTATACTGTGTATAAATTGAAAATTGAAAGGCATGCTCACATTCATCACATGATCTAATACACGTTTTATACAAAATGTTATTCACAGCACATTGGCTCAAAATTAAATAGAGTTTTAAAAAATCTATACTCTAAAGCATCCAACAGAAAGGATATGTTAAAAACATCTCTGAAGTTCAGGACAATTTCATTCAATCTATGGCAAATGTGGTAACTCATTGTAACCAAAGTACAAGATAACACTTTTGAATATTGACGGCATTAGCAGACATTGCGATGGGCTGGCACCATGCCCGGGGTTTGTTTCCTGCCTTGAACCCTGTGTTGGCTGGGATTGGCTCCAGCAGACCCCCGTGACCTTGTAGTTAGGATATAGCGGGTTGGATAATGGATGGATGGATATATTATCAGACATGCATTTTATTGATATTCATGAGTAAATACCATGTACTGTACTATTAAATAATACTAAACAAGGCAATGCAAAGCCCTTTCTACAAAATGTTTAAACATAGTGTAATAAAGCTAAGATTCTTTGTCAGCCCATTCTTGACCATGGATAAACTACTATAGAGTGGGAATACCCCATGTCCCTAAGGTGCAGCAGCAACATCTGCCTACAGTATCCCAACTGTAGTTTTTAGAGGAGGCTCTATGAGATGAGGTGAGTATAGCACCGGAAGTACTCCTGAGTCTGTGCTTACAGAGGTGTTTAACTTCTCATTTGGATAAGCTTGGAGTTGGGACAGAAGCAAAGACAAGGGCTCACATAAAACTAAGGAAAGAAGAAAGGAGCATATTATATTCATAAATTTGTGTGTTTAGATGAGCATACTAAGGTTATAGACTGTATATTTTTGTTTCCTTGCTTGGTGTATGTTGGTTTCATCGTTTTTTTCCTCTCCTGTTTATTTTTTGTACAGTATATCACTTCCTAATATGAACTGGACTGGTCTGGTGTATTTTTGGGTATGGAGACAGGCCCAGAGTGCTTGCTTTATCACAATATATACAGGGTGAGCCAAAATGAAGTACCACATTTCTCAAGGTCATTGCGCAAGGTAGAGGCAGCCGAGTGGGCAACATGCCTTGGTCAGTGCTTTTGCTGTTGAAGCGTTCTTCAAAAACAACGAATCCATCATCCATACGCAACTCGCCTTCCAAACACACTTCAGCATTCCTCCTAATGGTAACGTCCCAAATCAGAAAAGAATTCTTCAGTGGTTGGCTAAATTTAGACAGATGGCTACAACATTGAACAGAAACTGTACGAAGGCCTGAAAACATCCAAGCTGTAAGGGCATCAATTTTGCAGTCTTCTAGACATTCAGCGCACAAACATGCTTCTGCCTCAGGCATTTCCAACACATCTTTGAGGAAGATTTTGCATGAGGACCTTAATTTCCATTCATACAAAATGACGGTAGTGCAAGAACTCACTGAGAGACCCCTGCACATTAAGCTTGTCACAGTTTGGTGTACCGTTGCAGAATTTTGCATTGTGCCCTTATTTTGTTTAACGGCCACCATTACTTCAGAACGTTACATTAAAATGCTAGAGAACTTTTTGCGGCCCCAACTGGAAGAAATGATTGTGGTGGATGCCTGGTTTCAACAGGATGGAGCAACAGCTCATATGGCATGGAGATCCATGGAGGTTTTGCAGGAGATCTTTCCAGGGAAGCTGATCTCCCTGCACGTTCACCTGATTTAGCTCCATGTGATTTGTTCTTGTGGGGTTATCTCAAGTTGAAGGTGTATACACACTGACCTCAAAATCATGAAGCCCTCAAGGACGCTATTCCCCTTGAAATGGCCGAACGAGTCATGCGAACGTTCAGAAATTGTCTTGAAGTGTGTATTGATGGCCACCACCTTGAAGACAATATTTTTTAAACACATTGAAAAAAAATCTATTTTGTATACCCTTTCTTGTGTCGTAATGAAATTTATTTTGTCTTGCAGAGTTTTTTGTAGAATAAACATTTGATATGTGGTACTTCTTTTTGACTCACCCTGTAATTTATAAAATAATCAATTTATAAATAATGTAAAAGATCTACAGTATATTTACCCATCATTTTTTCTGAATCAAAATATCCAAGCCAGATAGAGCCTTTTTTGATATTAATCAACACCCAAACCTAGATTGACCGCACAAACTCTTACAATATAATGTATGAAAGGAAAAAATGACAAACATTCCTTGTATCCCCAGCAGCAATTAACTTTTCAAGCCCACTGTTATCAGAAGAACACATTTTGCTCCCACTGTGACTTTCCTACTGTTTCCACTCTTTTGGTTTTGCACTTTCACTTTTGCATTCACTCCACACATAGCACCATTGGCACAAACCTAAATAGAAGTTGTCCCTGAAACACAGAGTTTCCAAATGTCTTGTCATTATGTAATTAATTTTCCTTTGCAAGTGAATACTAATACAGCTATTCTCTATCTCTTCTGTACACAACGGTTTCTCTCAGCCTTATAATGTAATCAGTATGGAGAGAATCTACAAGTGGACGTGGCAGAAATTGGAGAATGTGAAGAAAAACAATGGGACACTAAGAGAATGTGTAAAGTCTGCTTAGGCAGTTACCTAGTCAGGAATCAACATGCAGTCTTGGAAAATATACATAACTAGAATGAACCCAGCACTACCAAACCACTGTCTCTAAAAAGTAATATATTTTATTAAAACAATGAAGCCATAAAAACACTTATTTTTGCAAGCAAAATTGTTGTTACATTTGCTATTACAAGTTGTCTTTTTGGTGTGATAAATGCACATTTTCCATGTTTAATATTGCTTGCAATAACAAAGAACAAATCCCTGCTTAGATAAGTTTATGTGAATAAGAGATTTAACCACACTGGTGGGATGGCACAATTATAAGAAACAGAAGTGCTTGTCTACTACAGTTCACAGCATTGTAGCATAAGCATTACCTTCAATTTCAGGGACATGACTGGGATAATTAATTAATCAATGACAATTTTACACTGTTCCTTTGATAGTAGCATAATCTCAAATGCTTTAAAAACTTGTAATGAGGCAGTATATAATAATTATGAGTTGTCAACCACTGTTCAAAAAGTAAAACAAAATAGGTTAATCAATAATTATTCGCTTTAATGATTCTATTAGCAAACACCATGCCAAATGGATGTTTTAAGATTATGAATGGGAAACAACAGCCTATATTCCAAAAAATAATGGCAAATAATGTAGGTGAGGTTGCAAAGTGACCCAATGTACAGTATTCAAAAATACATTTTATTATTAGATTATCTTTGCAGAGCCTGAGCTTAAAAAGGACCTAAATTTTAAAAATTAATATATATATATATATAATTTTAACAATGGACAAGCCATGCATAGAAATAGAGAGCTCATGGTAATTAGGAAAATAAGATCAAATTGAAAAAAAGGCCTTTAATGACCTCCTGGGCACAGCCATAAGCAGTGTGTCTATGTGCGGAGAGAATGTTGACTTCTTAGAGATGTTTACTTATTGCAGCAGCAACATTCATGAGTCTGGTGACTGCTCCTATTAAGACAGTAGACAGACTGGGAGAGCATGGGGGTTGTGAGTTCACTGGAAAGGGGTGTGTGGCACTCCCAATATCTCTTCAAAGGGATGAAGGTCCAAGTATTTAGAGTCCTGATACTTCCGGTTGTGCTATATGGTTGCAAGACATGGACAATATTCAGTGGCCTAAGAGGAAGTTTGGATTCCTTCAGTACCTTGTTTCTTTGGAGAATCCTTGGGTACCGCTGGTTTGACTTTGTGTTGAATGAGCAGTTGCTCATGAAGTCTTGAATGAGGCACAATACCTGCATTGTGAGAGAGCATCAGTTATGGCACTATGGCCATGTGGTGTGATTCCCTAAGGGTGATCTGGCTTGCAGGATCCTCATTGTTGAGGACCCAAGGCGGCTGGACCAGGTCAAGGGAACGCCCACGTAACGCCCATCTGTGGCAGATAGGCAGAAGGTCATTTCCGGAGGTTGGGACTGAACTACATGTCTGCCTGGGGGGGTTGCCAACCAGGATACTGGGCTGTTTTGTCGTGTGGTGGGTGTGGCAACGAGTTGTACCAGTGCATGCTCCCCAATCTGACCTGAAAATGATTAATATATTGTGGTCTGACATATTTTTGGGCACTGGACTGAAACTGTATGTAGTTCCCAGAAATCTAAAGTCTTTTGGTTAGTGTGAAGAGTTCACAATACCTCACTAAGGATAAAATCTAAATACCATTAAGGTGAAAGTGTAAACAGTGGATTGTATATCTAAAAAAACAGCAGACTGAAAAAGAGGAGTCATCAAATAAGGTTATGTTTTCCCCAAGATCCCAAACACACTAGTCTGTCCAAAAACAATTGTTCTGCCTTAGAGATTTTGAATTGTAATTACCTACGTAATTTGAATTTACTCAAATTATAATTTCAATTGTGCATTTCAGTAATTACCCATGGTGATGTAATCAACCACACACATTATTTGGACTAAATACTTTTTTTTTTTCAATAAGCCCCAGAAGCATAGGAAGTTGTTTTAAGGATGGTGTGCTGTCAACATAAAATACATTTTTAATATACATTACAAATTGTTATTAATAGTGTAGATGTGTTACCACATCACACATGTACCTTGCAGCATGCATATAAATCATCAGGATACACAGCTTTATGTTTTATACAAAACTGTCAAAGAGATAATTCACGAAAAATATTTTATGTGACTAAAAGATCATTTGGAAAATATGAATTGGAATACGTAATTGAAAAAAAACCTTTTTCTTTTAGATATTGGTTCAAATGTTTTCCCCAAGAACTTTAAGTAGCATCCCAAAATAAGAAAAAAAAATACATTTACAAAAGCATTGCACAGTCCTAAATTACATGCCACACTAATATCTGGTGTATTACTAGTTTTTGCAGTGGTGGCTAAAAGCTACTGATCAGTAGTTTAGAGATTTATTGAAAGGTAATCTAATTTCTGTTTAGAGTAAGTTTACAACTTGCACGCAATACTAACTGGATAGGTTTAGGCCCATGTCACTCTAAAGTCAAGTGGTCTTTGTTGTCATGCCATGTATACAAATATCTTTGTACATTATACAGTGGTTTGAAATTGTGTTTTTCAGTGCCACAGTACAATATTTGAACAATATGACAATATAAAAATACAGAAGTTTAGATAATTATACATTATTTTACATAAGAGAATGCAGAACAAGGAACGACATCTGTATAAATCAACATCATATTGACAAATGGTAATTAGTGATGATAGGAGATGTACAATGGACAAGAAATGTAGAACAGAACCGTAATTAGATAAGAGCCTGTGATGAGGGTGCATTGTGTTTAGGAGCTTTATGGGAAGAAGCTGTTGTTCAGTCTGGCAGTGCTGGTCAGCATGCTCCTATAACCTCTGCTGGATGGAAGCAGAGAAGAGAGATTGTTATCTCCCACAATGCTGGATGTCTTATGGATGCAACACTTTGTGAACATGTTCATGATGGAAGAGAGAGAGAAGTTGATGGTCTTCACAAGGCGTATTGTTTGCTGTATGCAATTAGATACATTATAGTTACTTTTAATGGTTCCCATAGAGAATATGGTGAAGAAATAATGTGGATGGCTTGACCTCTTGAGCTGGCGCAGAAAGCAGAGTCACTGCAGTGATTTCTTAGTCAAGGAGGAGACATTGACAGACCACATCAGGTCGTTCACCAGATGCACACCAAAGTATCGGTGCTCTTCACTCTCTGTACTGCATAACTCTTGACATAAAGTGGATTGTAAAACAATCAGACATTTCATTCTTGCCAATAACTGTTGTTTCTTTCTAATATGATATGCTCTTAAGCCAAAAGATTTGCGATTGCCTGTTCTTCAAACTAATACATTGTTTCAACAAATTACCCCAAAAAATCTCTTCTTCCCTCAACAATACTAACAGGGAGGCATTTTATGTGACCTTTGAATCACTGCTTATTGTCTTTGGATACAGTAAACACACCCAAAGAATCTAACTCCAGCCCCAATGAAAATCAGGATATGTTTATTCCCTTTAAGAATTGCTCAGTTTGTCTTGTCACCACACAAAATATATTAACCGTAACATTTCTCTGTAGTGTCAGGCATTTGTGTCAAGGAAGCATCCTAACCATGTAAGAATAACAGGTGTTGAGAAAGGTGTAACACCATTGTTACCAGCCTTTACATTTTACCTTTAGAATCTCAGAAGAAAACCAGGAGGAGATATGATGTCATTAACACCACAGCACCACAAAGCCATGTCCCTTCTGCTCCCTCTGCTTTTCAAAAACAATAACCCGGACCAGACGTCGGTGTTCAGTATAGAATCTGCATCTAAGACAGATGGAGCCGCATCCTTGGAAGTGCTACAGTCCGTCTAAGGAAGCCATTATTAATACTGCACAGTCTTCTGTATTTTTTATTAATGGGGATCTGCAACACCCCATGTATGTCACCTCCTTTTGTTTTGCAGTAGCTATTCACAAATCCAGCATCATATATCAGGCAACAAATGGCAGCCTTCAATATGCTGTGGTGCACAATTCAGCTGCAGGGCAGCCTGAAAATTATTTTGATGTGAAGTTACAAGATTGAGTGCTCTTTACAGTAGTTTCAAAATACATAGTTTAGAAACTAATACACTTGATCAATTGTTAATGTATCAGCAAATATTTTTCCTTTTTCTTAAACTTTTTTAAAACATTATTTTATTGATTACAACAGCATATCTTTCATTAATATGTATAAATTGCAATAAATATTAAAATAAAATCACATTTAAACAATAAGATATCGACTTTACCTAGACATCTTCATCACTACAATAAAATTGCCTTAGACTGCCTAAAGAGTCTCACTGTTCATTTATAATACATAGGGAAAAAGTAAAGACAAAAATTGTTTCAGAAAATAAAACTAAAAGTGTGCATGGTTCAAGATAATTTATTTGCAAAAGAAAGAAACAGATATTAAATGCAGAGTCACAATAAGACTTTATGGTGGCCCTGAGCATGAGCACGTCTAGTCCCCCAATGTGTCCCAACTTCCCCAAGCCCCAAACTACCTCCTACATTCAAATGCACACATACAGTGATAAATTAAACGCAATATGCTATACTATATTTAAGGAATATTATGTAAGGGCCACATTGTTTACACTCTTTTACACTTTTTTTGTAACTAAGGGCCCAATAAGGCTGGGTGTACACTGTACAATTTCAGTCTGATAGCTTGCAAGCTCCCGAATGGTTTATTAAATCTGCACAAAATCACAATAAAAATATTGAAGAATGTTTAAGTTTCCACTTGCAAAGTATGAGATACAGTGTTGTAACACTGTGCTTTACTTTACGGGTGCCAACCTAATTGCCTTATAAAAATTGCCTTTCATCAATTTGTTAGGCAGCTCACTATCCTTAAAAGGATCACTCACTACAACCACACTAGAATGGAGATTGCTGGGCAAGATCACTCTTTTTATAGCCCCCCCGTAGCTGGTACTGAAAATTCTCATTAAATATGGAATTCCAGCTCATAGTCCTTCTGACTATGTGCCGAAGTAACCCCCAGTTGATACATGAGTCAGTGTCGTTACAATATGTTCCAACATAATCTGAAAGTATAATATAGTTTATTCAATGTTGTTTTTACTTTTTTATACATTTTTTAATGCACTTTAGAAAGATTATAAATCAAAAAAGAAAACATTTTGTTCTTCCAAATAAATGTTTAAGTAACAAACTAATTTATTTATCAGACAAGATGATGAACTGAAACTGGATTATGCAGATACTAAGCCAATGAGTTTTTTAATGAGCTACGCAATTTAATCCGTATTATGTGTTTATAGACTGAACTGTAGCTCAAATTTCCCTGATTTCCTTTTAGTTGAAAGTAGAATGATTAATTAGTATTGTTTAACTTTTGGGGACTCATTAAAGCAGGTATTCCTGAGAATCTGATGTCCATGAAACAGTATCAAAAGTATCTTCTATGTACGAAAAGAAGCCAAACACAGAAAAAGGTTTGGGGCATGACCATAGTCCTATATAATGTGAAGCAAATGAAGGAATAAATCTTTTAACAAATATAGGCGAGATGTCTTTTCAGATGTGAATCCAATACAGAACTAATTTGCAATGACTGTTTCCCGATTTATAAGGGCTGTTGGCAAGAACGGGCGGGTGCAGGTGGACAGACAACAGAAGTGACTTCTTCAGTGGAGTGGGTGTTATTCTTCCATTTTTGGAGGGAGGAAGAGAGAAGGCATTAGAATACAGTGCCAACCCCTGGTTCTGTGGGTAATTACCATCACCAGAGCCCTTAAGCTGCTTACGAAGCGCACACGTATGACATTACTTTTACTAAAGAAATCAACTACATTATTAAAATATATAAAATATATTAATATGAAATCTCTTTAAAATCTGTTTTTTTCAGCCTGTTTCCTGATAAATATGCCTGTTGTGATTCTGCTACTTAAATAAAAGAAGAGGTTCATTATTTAGTGGCTATTTGTGATGTGTTGAAAATTGTAATGCAGCATGAGCCTGCACAGCACACTGCTCTGCCATCTGACCCAGTCTGACAGGGTAGTCATGAAGTGATTTATCTTTATTTTCTACTTTAATTTCATCTAAAAGCTGGCTCAATGACACAATAGTGAATGCTTCTTCTTTACAGCCCTACAAGATTCAGTTTAAATCCCATCCTAGTCAAAGCCTGTGTGGATTTTTTACATTCTGCCTGAGGCTTTGACAATTTTTCTCCAAGTACTACTAAACTGCAAATATTTTACGTAGGGTAATTGGCAACTCTAAATTGGGCTGGTGCAAATCATTTTGGTTGTGTGCATCAACATGCCCTGCAACAGGGTGGTGCCTTGTGTAAAGCTGGTAACTGACTAAGGCTGGCTGACAGATGGGATTCTGTCCCATGACTATGAACTGCATATAGTTGATGTGTTGGAGTGATATACAGGTACTCCTCACTTTATGACCTATTTGCTTAATGACCACTCGCACTTACGACCAATCGAGTTTCGACCTGCAATTCGAGGAATCCCCTTTCTCAGCTTGAGTGTCGGTCAGTGGCTAATGGTGACATGCGCACTGAGTGTACTATAGGCTTGCTATGCGCTTTTTCAGTCAGTTTCATTCCTACAAGCAGTCACTGTGTAACCTTGTTTTTTTTTTACATATTTGTAACCCCAAAATAGTACAGATGTCGATGAAAAGAAAAAGTATGGCATCACCTGGAGAAATTGTTAAGAAATGAAGGAAAGCTACCTTGAAAAAAAAAAGCAACCTTGAAATGAAAATAAAAATCATACAAGACTACGAAGCTGGTAAAACGGTTAAAGAAATAGCATGTGACTTGAAATTGGCACATTCGACAATTTCAACGATTTTAAAGGATAAAGTTAGAGTGAAAGAGGCGGTGAAATCATCGACAGGATTTAAAGCCATAATAACTAGGCAGCGAAAAGGTCTTATTAATGAGATGGAGAAATTATTGGCAATCTGGTTTGACAACCAGATGCAAAATAATATGCCGATAAGCCTTTTAATAATTCAAGCTAAGGCACACAGTATCTTTGAGACTTTGAAGGCGAAAAATCAACAGAATCATTTACAAATGGTAATATGTACATATGCATGTCTTTTTATGAATAAATTTGAAGTTTGTTGAATAATTTTATATAATTTTATAATAATCCTATATTCCCGACGCAAGCTCCTTGCTTATCGACCAATTCGCTTAACGACGCAGTCGTCGGAAAGGAACTTGGTCGTAAAGTGAGGAGTACCTTTAATTCATATAATTAATAAATGCTTGTTATAATGTTTAAGAGCAAGGAAACTTGACAAACCTTTTTTTTTTCTCTCTACCTCCCAACCCCAAACTTTAGGAATGCTGTTTTTTATGACTGAATTGCTGGCCACCTTTGACAGAGAGGGATAGTTTTATTGCTTAAATTACTTAAGATGAAGGGCTGTGCTATTCCACTGGTGAATGGACCACGAAGGTGTGTTTGTCAGGAGCCACACAGGGAAAATAAAGAGAGAGGCTTGCAAAGGCATGCTCTCACTCCATGTTGCATTTTGACAAAAGTAGACCAGATGATGAGCTGAATAAAGCAGGCTACCTGGGCCTGTGCAGTTGATGAGCTAATCAGGAAGAATCAAATGCAACTATCAGGCTACCTGGGCCTGTGCAGATGATGAGCTAATCAGGAAGAATCAAATGCAACTGTAAGTTATTGTACCACCTGAAATTACATATGGAGCGTTGTTAGGTTGTATGGTCTAGGTTTAAAAGCCACATTCAATTTGCTAGTTATAAAAAACATATTACCTATAATTCATAATTAAAAGTGTAGCTCTTTTTCATGCCTGTTTTATCACTCTGTCTAATTACCTGAAGTTATAGATAAAGAAGGGAAAGGAGAAGGAAGAGATGCACTGAAATAGTGTATCCAACCACAAAGTGGAAAGTGTAGGGGATTTGGGACATATTTTTTAAGTCTACACAATAAAAAATATAAATGGAAAAATAAGGTCACCACAGAACCCTACATGACAAAATAGTAGATTAACCTGGGGTGTCCTTGCTGGCTCTTTGAGATTCATGCTGTAGCCTCGTACTTCTGGGCTGGACAGACAGACACACACACTTCCACATGTAAATGTTTATATATAAGATTGTTCTTAGATACAAATTATGTTCTTTAAGGATAGCTGTTCTTACGAAAATTATTGACCACATACCTCTCTCATCACAACTTTAAACAACACAGCAACTTCAACAGGGCCATACATATCCATTAACATATGACAATATACTGTATGTCCACACAGATTCATCTGATTAAAGTGTTTGACAAGACCTCACAAATTACTTTGATTGGGCGTAATATATAGTAGACTATGATAAAAATATGTATACCTAGATACAGGAATGTTGCTAGACAGACTGTCTAACTTCATAAGTTGTAATCCTTAAATTGCTGGCCTGATCTGAAGTGTTTTGGTTGTACATTGCGGCCCAAGAAGAGAAGATTAGATAGAGCCTTTGTCAAGTCAGAGCTACATAGCATGATTACTTCTTTTGTCATCTCAACACTGTTGTTTTGCAAGCCCTATGGAAGTTCTCACTTTTACCCCCTATTGAAATCTAGAGATCAACTCATTCTAAAATAGTTTGGGTAGCATCTCTATAGAGTACTGGGTTACATAAATGGAATGATGTAACAATATGTATCTGCACAAAACAGTGTCAAAATACATGAACAATGGCTAAAAGATACACAAGACCAAAAACAGCACACTACAAATGGAAATGATTTTCTACCAGAAACACATTACAGAATATCAACTACCATGAGCTGAAAATAAAAAAGAAAGAAACAAAGATAATGCATGCACTTTAAGAAGCAAATCTTTTATAAGATCAATCATATCCCTGCATCCAATGTAGAGCTGAATGCATTTCAGAAAGTAAAACTAGTTGGAGCATTAACATTATAGAAATATGTCTTAACAATGATTTCAAAAGCAAAGCCATTTATAAAATTTATGAAAAATATAATATTGACAGGGCAGATAAATGATATCATTATCCTTAATACAGACATCATTTTAACACCATTTTCAACTTGTCTCACACAGTGTATCACCCACATATATTACAATTGTAAATGCATTTCGTGTCTTAAATACATAATAATTGGAATGCCTGAATGAATGACGAACCTGCTGAGTGTTTTCTTTTTACATTCAACTATTCTTTGAAATTACTTTTCTTCTGTGGCTGTAAATTACTCGGTATTAGGATTCTAACTAAATGTTAATAGAATTATTTTGACATAATTGTATTTGTGGCTCTTTTTATTAAAGAAGTTAATTTCTGAGGCCATTTGTTTAAAGAAGGTGTGATGAGTGAATTACATTCGAAGTGCAAATTATGGAATATAACCCATAGTGTTAAGCTACAATTAATTTTTAATAGGAAGAACAAAAGTAAAACATTTCTAATGGAAGGTGCTAATGCTTTATAATTCTAAATATATTAAAAACAAATCACTCAACTCAAAAGACATTTTTTTATATGCAGACAAGTGTAAGGATGCCTTCTTCCTCTTTCGACTGCTCCCACTTAGGGGTCTCCACAGCGGATCATCCAAATCCATGTATCCCAGTCTTTTACATAATTTTCTGCCACACTGACTGCCTTCATGTCCTCTCTGACCACATCCATAAACCTTCTCTTTGACTGTTCTCTTTTTCTCTTGTCTGGTGGTTCCATCCTCAACCATCCTCAACCTTTCCCGATGTACTCCTAATCTTTCCTCTGCATATGCCTAAACCATCTCAATCTAGTCTCTCTCACTTTGTCATCAGATTGTTATACCTATGTTGTCCCTCTGAGATACTCCAAGTGAAAATCGTAGCATCTTTAACTCTTAGGCCTTCCTCTTTTCCTCTTGCCTGGCAGCCCCATCCCTAGTATCCTTCTGTCAATATACCAAGCATCTCCTCTCTGTACATGTCCAAACCAAAGCAATCTCGCCTATCTGGCTTTGTCTCCAAAACATCCAACTTAAGCTGACCCTCTAATGTACTCATTTCTAATCCTGTCCATCCTTGCCACACCCAATACAAATCTTAACATTTTTAACTCCGCCACTTCCAGCTCTGCCACCTGTTTTTTCGTCAGTGCCACCGTCTCCAAACCATACAACATAGCTGGTCTCACTACCATTTTATAGACCTTCCCTTTCACTTTTGCAGGTAGTATTCTATCATAAATCACTCCTGACACTGTTCTCCACTCAGTCCACCCTGCCTACATTCTATTCTTCACCTCTCTGCCACACTCTCAGTTGCTTCGGACTATTGAACCCAAGTATTTAAATTTGCCTATCTTCACTACCTCTGCTCCTTGCAGTTGCCTCCTTCCACCACCTTCTGTGTCATTCATGCACATGTGCTCTGTCTTACTCCTACTGACTTTTATTCCAATTCTCTACAGTGTATACTTCCACCTCAAAAGTTTTGTCTGATCCTGTTGTCTACTCTCAGTACAGATCACAATGTCACCCATGAATATCATAGTCCATGGAGACTCCTGTCTGACCTCATCTGTCAACCTGTCCATCACCATTGCAGCAAGAAAAGGTTCAGAGCCATTCCTTGATGTAATCCCACTCTCACCTTGAACCAGACTGTCTTTCCTACTGCACACCTCACTGCAATCACACTGTCCTTGTTCATATCCTGCACCACCCTTACATATTTTTCTGCTATTCCCAACTTCCTCATACAGTACCATAGCTCCTCTCTTGGCACTCTGTCATGCACTTTCTCTAAGTCCACAAACATGCAATGTACAGTAATTCCTTTTTAACTTCTCTGTACTTCTTCATCGACACTCTTAAAGCAAACATTGCATCTGTAACACACTTTCATGGTATGAAACCATATTGCTGCTCAAAGATCACGGCCTCTCTTTTCAGGCTAGCATTCATCACTGTTTTCCATATCTTCATGGTGTAGCTGATCAGCTTTATACCCCTGTAGTTACTGCAGCTCTGAACATCTCTCTTATTCTTGAAAATTGGTATTAATGTATTTCTTCTCCACTCCTCAGGAATCTGTTCTCTTTTGAAGATTTTGTTAAACAATCTAGTGAGAAACTCTACTGCCATCTCAAACATTTGCATGCCTTCACTGGTATATCTGGGCCACTGCTTAGTTTATAATCTAGTCTAGTGATTTTTTGTTGACCATTAGTTAGCAAACTTCCAGAAGACCCACTATGTCAAATCCTCTAAGACAAAGCCTAAAATACAATAAGGAACCACTTAAGAACATTTACATTAGGTAGAATGCCCAGTGGGAACTCCTGCAGAATGTATTTTTTTCCATCTTATCTGTTTTTGTTTTGTTTTAAATTTATTTCTTCTGTCTTCCATGGTCATTTGACCTTATTTACCTTTAGAGCTAAGTCAAAATTTATTTATAAAATATATTTAAAATTATATATTAAAAATAGCCAAATATAATAATAGCCATTATATATTTAAAATAGCCAAAACTAAAAGAAACTAAAAGAAACAATTAAAATACAGTATATTTACAAATACCAAAACAAAAATCATGACTACCATACTTAAAAGAAAAACTCAAAATTCCCACACACACATACACACTCATAATCATGAATGTACATGAAGCAACATATACAAACATAATATTTAACTTCTTACAGGGTCGAATGCGAGTGACAAGAAATGTCTTTAACAATACCCTGAAAGTACCTAATGTCGGTGCAGACCTAATATAATGAGGTAAGCTATTCCAAAGAGAACGAGTGGCCACCGCAAAAGCCACACACCCCCCATGCTTCAGCCTCCATCTTGACACCACTAAGAGCATATGGCTAGTAAATAAATGCAACAGCATTTATTTATAAAGCACATTTTCATACACATGATGTATCCCAAACTGCTTTATAAGATAAGAAAGAAAAATTTAATGAAACAAAAATAAGATTAGGCAATACTAAGTAACAAAGAATAAAGTAAGGTCACATAGTCAGGAGAACAGAAAAAAAAAAGAAAAATCCTGATGGCTGGATAAAAAAAAAACAAAATCTGCAGGGGGACCACAGACCTCAGTGCTCTCATTGGCATGTAAACATGAATGAGTTCTGAAAGATAAGAGGGATTGTTTCCTTTCAAATATTTAAAAACAAGTAACAAGATTTTAAAATCAATTTTGTAGCAGACCTGAAGCCAATGGAGAAAGGTCAATATTTGTAGAATATGGTCACGCTTACAAGAGCCTGTCAATAGGCAAGGAGCAACATTCTGGACTAGTTACAGTTGTCATAATGATGCCTGATCAGTACCTACATACTAAGAGTTTACTTTAGGTAAGTTTACGTGGTGTGGTATACACCATAAAAATGTTACTGTTTTACCCAGATTAAAGCTTAAATAATGCCACAACTTTAAGAAAATAGGAAAAAAAAAAACAAAGAAATGTATGTGGATGCCGAATAAGAAGGTGAACTACTGGAAATTTAAATTGTGTGTATGTTCAAAATGTCAGACTTAAGAGAATGATGCATATAATATGTACTGCAGATTAATATGAGCACAAAAAAGCCTTGAAAATGACATATGAAGAGGGCTATAAAATGAAATGGAGTATGAACTAAACACCACAGCTAACAAGAGATCATGCAGAGGAAACAATT
Organism: Erpetoichthys calabaricus; assembly: GCF_900747795.2. NCBI lineage: Eukaryota > Metazoa > Chordata > Cladistia > Polypteriformes > Polypteridae > Erpetoichthys > Erpetoichthys calabaricus. Next base: position 92,604,516 of record NC_041399.2, read on the forward strand.
CAATTAAATGTATTGTCATTATACCATATTGTATCTTGAAAAGTATTTGTAGGAATTCCTTCTGGTGTAGAAACATTAAAATGTGCAAATGGAGCAGTGTACAAGACAGTAGTAGTATTTTCAGGTTCAATGATATAGTGCAGTAGATGCTGCCTTCAAAATAAACTACACAGCTTTCAAAACAAAGCAACTGAAATATGCAATAAGTTTGTGGATATAATATCAGCTATAAGCATTTAATACTTTTTATACAAAACAAGAAACCAATTGTTAGTAATACAGGTGCTGACATAAGGGAGTCTTGGCCATAGAACAAGCAAATTTTTGTGTTGGAGTTAACAGTTAATTGGCCAGGAGATAAAAAGTTACACATTTTTTGCACAATATCAAAAGCTACATTGAACGTTTCATTATTTCTTGCTGGATAGTAGTGGTTTTGGGGTAGGAGGTGGTAACGTATTGCTTTGGTGTGTGGGGCTTGACATGATAAAAACTGCTTTCTTTAGACATCTCTCTTCATATATGTCTTGCATGCATAGAGCATGGATTCAGGTAACTGCACCATTTAAGCCCTGTGGCCTGCCACAGTGCATTATTTTTTGTAGATCTATAACAGCTGCTAAAGTATTACCTAATACATATCAATGCATCAGTCAGATTATAGTTAGAGATGTGGAAAACTAGAACATTCCTTGATACTACCCTGTCTATAAAAAAAGATGTGAATCTAATGCAAAATAATAACACAGACACAGCAAAGCAGTTAATCATTTCCATTCAGCCAGATGTCTTTGATGGCAGGAATGAAGGGATGAAACTCATGTACATGAAGAAAAAAAATTAAGGATCACTATGTTTTTTTCAAGTGCCTTTTAAATGACAGCAAGATGTTAAGAGTTAATAAGTGCCAAGGATACAAATGTCATTGTTACTTATATAAAGAATACATTTTATTTTGGAAAGTTTTTTTTGAGAAGTACTATTTGTTTTATCTTGCATTTCATTTTTACAGACTGATTCTGAATAAGAAGGGAAGGCAATCTATAGCACTGTGCTCCGTTTGTGTATTCATAGATAGATCTATTTTCTAAAATATATTTGATTCAGTCTGGTCCCTCTTCTAGATACCAGCAGGATGGCACCTAGCAAGTATCGCATTTTGTCAATGCCATTCCCTCTTCAGTCTAAGGCTCTAGGCTTGCAGAATTATTTATTTTATTCATATCTGTTGTTGACAGTGGCTTTTTAATGAGCTAAATTTGCACCTGCTTAAAGATGTAATGGATTACTCTATGCCTGTATATACAGTATATATGAAAAAGGTAACTACTACTTCCTGCTTCACCTTCATTATCTACAGGTGTCTCATGTTTTTCTTTCAAGTAGCATAAATATTTATGTAAATGTGACATTCATAGCAGCATTGAGTAACAAATTGGTTTCTGGCCAAAATAAATTTTTCTACTGCATTGCAACAGACCTTATTTTATTTATTTAGTTAATATTTTAAATCAGACAGACTCCATTTTTCACTTGGTCATCTAAAATTTCTGCTCAGTTCAATGTCAGTTGTCAAGCAGAACATAATGATTTATAGACAGTAATACATTACTAAGAGTGGCTTATGTGCTTTTGGCAAATGCTTGGGCATTGATGATGCAATGGCATAGCAAAGATTTATTATCAAGGGCACAGTTTGGACTAAAATTCATTCATCCAAATATAGTTCTGTATCGGAAGATCTCTATCTTGTTCGTACTTTTTCTCAGGGGCAATTTTTCACTTAACACCTGCTTGAAAATGCAGCCCTGGGTGAGAGCTTAAAGGGAAAAAAGGTAAAACAACATTTTATGATACAGGTTGACACACTCTAGAAAGTGTCAAAGAAAACAATTTTCTTTGGCCTAAAGATAATAATACTGTATTGTGAAGTGCTGCTCTGATATTGCTTTAGGGAAATAATTGAAACATGCATGAAAGGAGCAAACATACTCAATTTAATATTTTTTATTATTGTTTGTTTTCTAGTAATTATGTTTTGATGATTTTATAAAATGAGAAATGTTTGAAATTGAGAAGCAGTTTAAACATTAAAGTTAATACTATTTAATGATACACACTTTACACATTTTTATGCCAAATGTATGTTGGCTATTTTCCCAATGCTTGAACTGATATAGCGCAATAATATAAAGCTTTAAATTGTGATCTCTAAACACATGTTAATAGCAAACCTATGTTTATGCCAAAGCTACTGTACATCGCAAGGCATCATGGGAACTCAGACAGCATATTAGGTGACATACCAACTGCCAGCCCTGGTTCTTTTTTAAAGACATATGTGCAGAACACCCACAGTCACTCAAAGTAGCATAGTTTGGGGTCATCAACAGACATGACCTTGGCATGTGGGAGGAAAACAAGTGTAACAATATTTATTTAGAAAATAACAGCAAATTAGTTAATTAACCTGTATAATGAATTTAAATTGCATTGCAAGCAAGATACAGTATTTTTATATCTACAAATGTTTACTAACAAATTAATCTCATAAAAATCATTATTAACAATCTACATTTTTCAAGACTTAACTAAAAACATCAACAATTTGTATTGTACTAATTCATTAATTTGTAATTTTTTTAGTAAAATATACTATTATAGGATGGGTGCTAATGGTAGGCCTTGGGGCACAGAGCAACACACATGGGGCAAAAAATAATTTTATTACTATAAATGACATTAAATGAAGGGATGAACAAATTAAGAAAAAAAAAAGAAATAAAAACTAAATTAAATCCAAAAATTCTGTAGGCTCTTTTGGCTATCCTCAATGACTGTTGACCTTCTGTATATCCAGGGTTCTACACAAGCACACTCTTCAGCTCCTGTCTCTCCCTCTTACATTGAGCCCTGACCCATAGTTCTCTTCTTATCTCCACTTTCAAATGTTTGGTAGCCTTAAACTCCATCCTCAAGTGTCATTTGGCCAGGCTTCAAGGGTTATCAATGACTATGCATTTTTCTTCACAACAACAGACTAGATTGCTGGTTCCTGGTGTCCCTGAATCCTTGCCCATCAGCTGCTTGTTCTGTTAGAGACCTGATGTCTCTCCTTACAATGCATGGAAGACACACCAAGTCAAGTGGCTTTATTGTCACACCATCCATACATAGCGTTACAGCATATAGTGGCATGAAATAACGTTCTCCAGGACCGCAGGTCAACATATACATAAACACAGGACAAGTGTGAGAAAAACTAGACAATACTAAAAATAAATAAATAATAGGTAAATGAATAGACAGTAATAATTTGAAACAGCAATAAATAAATAATAATAACAACTGATGATAAAGAACAACTATAGTAAAAAATGTACTGCATATACAACGTAAATAAACTACTAAGAGCAGATCCTTGGAAGAGCAGCACAGAATTCAAAGTTCAGACAGCCAAGGACAGAAGCTGTTACAGGACCTGGCAGAATTGTTTCAGATACTACAGTACCTTCTGCCAGATGGATGTGGGACAAAGAGACCATGGTAGGAGCAGAAGTGGTCCTTCTCAATGCTATAGGCTTTGCGGATGCTTCCCTTTATAAAGATGCTTTTAACAGAGGGTAAGAGGTCCCAATGATCTTTTCTGCTGTGAGCACTATCCGCTACAGTCATAGACAACCAAAAAGTGATGTAGCTGGTCAGAATGCTCTCAGGGGTGCCCTGTAAAATATGGTGAGAACGGGGGAGGTAGGCTTACCTTCTTAGTTTTTATGTATTTATATAGCACATTAAAACAACTAGAAGTTGACTAAAGTTCTTTACATAGAAAAAGGTAACAGTATGAAATAAAAGCCGGATAAAGAATTATTAAAAAGAAAAACAAAAAGGAAACATTATACATACGTGAACACACATATACCAACACACAAACATAAATAACATATAAAATTATGCAAAATAAAAATACATGCCTAAAATGAACACAGTATAAAAAATATAAATAGAAAGATTTAACCACTCAAACTCACAAGCTAAAAACAAATGAATGAAAGTGCTTTTTGTAGCCAAAACTTAAAACTGTAAAGTGTGGGAGCCGACCTTATTACAAGGGGCAGACTGTTCCACAATTTAGGACCAGCCATCGCAAAAGCACAATTGCCCCTCAGCTTCAACTGTGTGCATGGGACAGTAAGCAATTGCTGATCTGAAAACCTCAACTGCCTGGCTGATGATTATGGAATCAATAAGATCAGCTAAAATATCAAGGAAGTCATGGTTTTTATTTTTGACTGAGTAAACTTTCTTTCACAGGAGCAAACTATTAAAAAATGATATATTCATAACGCCAATGGTTGTATTTAGGTGATTTAGTTAGCTGAAGGTTGAGTTACAATGATCCATTGCATACCACTTTAGTTTTCACATGATTTTTCCTGTTATTTAAATGAATAATAAAAAAAAAAAAGTTTTTTTATCTATAAGAATGTCAGTTAAAACGAATGTATCGTTTATTTAGTCTCTTATAAATACTCATCGAGCATAGTGGACCTCAGTTTAACAGGAATACTTCAATCAGTAAGAGAGTAAATATTTTATTTTCATATCACGATTTTTACTCTGTTAAATAATAATTAATCTTTTACATATTTATACAATTTCATGATTTTGACTCCAATAAATAATAATTTTTCTTTTCTACATTTACAGATTTTACTAATATTCTGGCTGCAACTGGGGGTTGGGCGCCAAAGGCACCAGGGGGCTTGCCCCCCTAGTATATATATATTGTGAAGGACAGCCGGGTCCCATGCCCGGCAGGGACGCCCCTACTGCATCTGTTCCGGGGGAGCTACCATGGACAGCTCAATACCTCCCCTGGGACGTTTTGTGGCAGCCTCCCTGGCAGACGATGATTCCCCAACCTGGCGCATGGCTCCATGGGAGATGGAGTCCTCCACAGCCTGGTTGGGTACTCGGATGGCCGCCAGGGGGAGCTGCATGGAGTCTGCAGCCCGGCTGGTCAAATCTTCAGCCCCACCCGGAAATGCAATTAGGGTCAGGTGATCAAGCATCTGGAATGCTTCTGGGTGAGGTATAAAAAAGGCCAGCCACCACCACTCGGGAGAGCCAGAGTCGGGAGGAGGAGGACTAAGCCTGAGGAGGAGTGGTGGTGCCAGAAGGATTGTTATAGTTAGTGTGAGTGTTTTGAGACTGTGTTGGGCCTGTGGAACATGGGGAAGGCGTGCCCCATGGCTGAAGAAAAATAAAATCGTGTTTTATTTAAGTACGTGCCTCTGCCTCAAACTGTGCCGGGTCGGGCGCTATATAGCGCCTTTCTCAATATATATATATATATATATATTATATATATACTGTATATATACATACTGTATTTATTGAGCTTCTGTATAAAGCCAAATTACCCTTGGGGGAAAGATGAAGTTCTTTCTACCTAAAATGAATTGAATTATTAATGAAAAATTACTGATCATTTTTTAACAACCCTGATTTATAAAATGACACTTTTTTACTGTGGTTTGTTGTCATGTCTCCCTGATATCTAAACATGTACATTATATTACATGTTGAAAGATTATGTTTTGAATATCCTAAATTATTAAACCTGCACACTCCTCATCTCGAAATCTTACAAATTATTTTAGGACAAGAACATTCAAACAAAACAATGCTTATTTAACATTTATGGCACATTCTAACATACAGCACTGATCTGTCCCTTGTAGCTTTTGCAGTAGTACAGTACTATGTATTTAAGACATTTTTATTGCTTACATACAGCAAACTGCATTTTTAAAACTTTGAATATTTAACAGACTTTAAATATTTATGAAATGCAAACTTACTCTATGTATGTCAAATCTTATAAATAATAAAGATGCTACAATAATATACATTTTGTGAAAAATACATTGTTTTTTAATTGATATTCATAGTAAAAAGCAAGCTGAAGTTGCTGGAAATGCTGAGTCCTCTACTATAAATAAATACAAATTTGGCTTTTTACAGAGGTTCTTCAAATAACTACATAAAGAAATAAATAAATGTATAAACATACACAATGGTCTGAACACATATCAGAAAAACCACCAAATAAGAAAAAATTAAAAAGAAAGTAAAGAAAATTTCTGACTTGGCAGTCATAGTCACATTATGCACTATAGATGCATATTGTTGTTGGTATAAAGGTGCCACAGTAGCATTTCTTGATACTATGAAGTAATTAAATGTGTTAGTTAATGTTGCTGTATCTGCATGAATCTTTGGTATATGGAGTAGCATTAGTGAATGCTTGTGTTAAAAGACTGCCACTTTGGGAAATCACTTTGACCTTGCATGTACTTGGCAGTTTCTGTCTTTTTTTTTTTGGTCATGCTCTCTTCATCTTCCATGACATAGTTGTTTTTCAAGTGAGAAAACAAGTTTCTCATGTTATAATTAGTCTCGGACATGGTTTTTCAACAGAGTTTACATTTGACTTTTGTTTGATCAGTACCTTATTTGTCAAAGCCGAAATACAATCAAATGATTGACCCTCCATCTTTTTATATACCAGCTCATTTTTGTAATGAACAAATTATGCCTACCTGACTAGGTTTCAGCGTAATTGCTCATGTCTTCACACACTCAACATGCTACTTCTGTTTTGAATGAAGAGCGAGGCTGGAATGAGGCAGAAGCAGGTGACTGGATATTATGACTGGGACATGGGCTATAGTTTTTTAAATGGAAAACTCTAGTGCGTACAGTAGAGACAAGCTTATACAAAACAAACTGACCTGATCAAAATTGGTTTGGTGGGACATTTATTGGTTCATTTTTGGTATATTGCCCAGCCTTAAGACAGAGAAACTTTCTCTTATGTCTGGAGGTCTTTGGAGGGACCCAGTCCTATCCCTCTTTTCCGTGGTTGTGTTGCCCTTGCTCCTGGCAACCTAGTACAAGCTGAGCATTCACTCAAACAAAAATTATAAAAATAATTTACAAAAAGCAAAGTCAAGTCAAGCTTTTAATTCTTTTCCTTTTGACTGGAAATTCCCTTTGCTACTGTAAGGTTTTATATAAAGAGATGGAAATTGTTAAACGACCCCTATTCCTCTATTCATGGGGCAACAATGGCATGATAACCATACAGGTTATATACCATACTCAATTCCGTCACTAAATTTTAATCCAGGAAAGTGCCTCTCAGACTAGCTCACTATAATGGAGGTTTTCTTAGGGTTTCTTCCACAAAGGTTCATGAACTGAGGGCATTAACTGTGGTATAGAAACAGGCAAAAGGAGTACATTAGTTAAGTTGACTTTAGTTTTCTTTTGAATAAAATTAGGTTATGTATTGTAATACATTTTTGTTTATCATGGCATAGGGGAGTAGTGATCTGTTGCATTATTGGTTAAACATTTAAGAAAGTATGCAATTTCTGTACATATCACAATGTTGTTTCTACTTTTTACAGGTGTTGTTTTCTTATACTTTGTTTTTTGAAAGTACTAGGGGGTTCTGCCCCCTGCTCGCTTCGTTCGCCAGCCCCCATGTGGGCCCTATGTGCTAGTCATTTCCCGGATCTGCCGCTTGCGACGAATCATGCTGTGTTTTTGGATAAACACGAATATCAACTCTGTCTTTGATATCTCTGTCTTTCGAAACTATTATCGCTGACAATTTGTCACATGTTGGTTTATTATATATGCGAGCGTGATCTTTCGGATTTATATAGAAATCCAAGAAAACTTCTTTGTCCGTGTTTTTCAGATAAATTTCATGTAAAGTGCGATACTTTTGGACGTATGGATTTGTGTCCATTATTGGCTGTAGAATTTCTAATACATCCGATCGTTTAACTCTTTCAATTCTATGTTGCATCACTTCTCCATCATCATAAATATAAATCTGACCGAATTGTGGTTTCTTTGAAATTAAACTTGTAGTAGATTTAATTGTTGCGAGACAACAGATTCTCATAGTGTATGGTCCTGAATCGTGTAAATCTATGTTTTGAGCATTGAATGATGCGATCACGAACAGATTATTGTAGATTCGGATATTTTGCTTGTAGTGTTTGTGGATTTCACTTTCACCAAATAACAAATCTTTTACTCCACATAGATATGCCTCTTCAATTGGAAGAAACACTACTTTTCCCTGATGGCAACACGAATTAGACGATCTACAAGTCTCCGACTTAAACTTTAAAGCTGAACAATATCTACATACTTCTGTCATATCACCAACAGTATATCCATATATTCGATCTCTTTTCGCTGTTCCATTATTTCACTGAGTAATAATTTCAATTTGTTAGTGCTAATGCGATCTTTACTATCAGATTTTTTGAGACTTTCGAATTTTAGTACTTTCATAATCTCTAACCTGCTTTGCATGTGTATCGCGCCAACGTTTTTGAACCTCTTTACGATGTTCTACTTTGTCTTTATTCTTCTACTGTTTGTCTTTTATTTTCACCCCCGCTTGGATCTGTTAGGTTTTCAATTCATTTCTTGGCACAAAGTGTCGTCTCGCGGGACTTGAAATTATCTCTCTGAAAATGTCTCGTCTCTGAAAAAGTCTTGTCTTGTCCCAAGATTTTTTTTATGTAATTGAGAGATGTTTTGATAACACTTTAGATAGATAGATAGATAGATAGATAGATAGATAGATAGATAGATAGATAGATAGATAGATAGATAGATAGATAGATAGATAGATAGATAGATAGATAGATAGATAGATAGATAGATACTTTATTAATCCCAAGGGGAAATTCACATAACTTTAGTTTAAGTAACTGGAAAAATGCATCTATTATTCACTTACTGTTATCTTACTAGACCCTCAACATGTACTTCTTTGTGTCTTCGTAACTATTATAAAGCATTAGTAAAGTATTTATTGATATCTGCAATGTGATCTACTAGCAAATCTTCACTTCAGAGTGGTCTGAGGTGGTTTAACTGAGACACATTTCTCTTGATATTACATATTTAGACCTGTGACTTCTTCATATTAATAGGTGATTTTACCATCGTGTCGTACTACACTGCACAGAGATGAATAACCTATCTACTGATGTTTTACAAGCGTAATGAAAACAAAAATAAGTTGTTGTTAAAGTCTTGTTACATAGGAGTAAATGGGTAACAGATGCATTTTTGAAGTACCTAAACTAAAGTTTTACCATGTTTTAATAAGGAAGGTGTTAACTATATTGAGTTATACATGCAGTGAAATTGTGGAAAATTGCAGGTTCCAACAACATTATTTTAGTTCAGAGTACTTGGCTGCTTAAATTTGTGATCAATGAAAGGTCATAAGAAAATAAAACTGATGTTTTCAAGATCTAGGGTGAAACCTTTATTAGTTTCACTTTAATGGTGCAGAATGGCTGAGTATGGATGCATTAATCTTTTGTATAAGAGAGGCAACGGTCTCCCCTCTAGTATCAGGACCATGAACATTGACCAGGAGTTAGTACAGGGATGCAGGATTAAGGATGATATTGCTATTGAAGAAGCAAGAGAGAAATTGAGAATAAAACACAGCAGGGTAAGCACTTCAAGTCAAAAGATAAAACAATGTGTGCACAAGCTTACAAAAAGGTGTCCATTTCTATGTAATAATTACACATTATGTCTGAAAACAACAATATAAAATTAAGACAAGACTGCATCTTTCAAAATGAAATAAAAATTGAGACGAAATAAATGAATAAAAGCAGAATATCAGGCAACAGAGTAAAGCTTCAAAACATATTCTTGCGACTGCTATCAGATAATTTGAATTTTCTAAGCTTTAAGGAAATGACATTGAATGCAGGCCATTCTAGCTTTTGTAACCTGAAATCTTCAACTCCAATGTTAATATTCATAAAAGCCTCGACATTTAACAAAATAATAATATTTTATAAGTAATAATTACAATACCACAATCTATTAAAGACATCTATATATCTCATTTCATTCTCTGAAATCTTCTTTTTTGAAGAATAATTGTATTATATCCCATGCTTGCAGCAAACATCTAACAGCCAATGACATTGTTCTGCCATAGCAGAATTAATAAAGGAACACAGACTCCAGTTTTGGTTAGTCTGTGTTCATGCAAGCAAATAGAAACAATTCTGAGTTTTAAAGATTCTTGGTTCTACACTATTCATTTTAAACAGAGAAAAAAGTTTTTATTTTCTGTTTGTGAGTTCGGTGTACAGCTGCTTATGCTATGATTGTATTCAATAAATGTCAAAAAGTTATTGCTGGATAAAATGGGAATCAACTCATCCTAAAATAACGTTAATATAATAATAGTAACAAGTGTTTTTGAGTGCCAGTAGAAGGGTATCTCTGTGGTGCCAGAGGAGTAAACACATGGAGTCCTGGCTGGGAAATAGATAGCAGGCAGTGTCTGTTTTGAAATGGAGGCAGCTGCTTTGAGTGATAATAAAGGATTATGCATAAAAAGAGCTTGCAATTTTTTCTTTAAAAATGATCTTCAAAAAACTCTTTAATCTTTGATTATTACCTTTTAACTTGACTTTTCCCATGCTCTGATCACTCTTGACAAAACATATATGGATCAAAGTGAAAATATATACATAGCAGAGTGAACAGAAGGTGACAGAAGTGACCGAGGTATAAATGGTATGTTGAGTGTTGCAGATTGATGGCTAGTGTATCAGCTGGTGTACATACCAGGTATCACAATGATGATTTGATGATTTCTTATATTACTCAAAAACAGACATGAGAATTAAAAAAAAAATGAAATAAATGTTGTAGATATGTTTATATCCAAACACTTTAATGTTACTACTACTAATGAGATATGTTTTACAAAAAGCAAAATCCTAGTGTTGCACAAACCCTTCTAGAGTTTTCATTGAAACTACTGAAATGACAAAATGGGGGCAGACTGGAAACAATTGTAAACATAAAAAATGTTTCAAACTAAGTTTGTACACATCTTAATTGATTATTTGAAATATTCAATTTGAAAAATTATTAAAAATGCTTATGATAAACATGTACAACTCTTTTTCAGTAAACTGTAAGGTCTTCTAGTTTTTGTTTTTTAAACTGATATGATTCTAGCATTTATGGACTGTAATGTGAAAGCAAAGTTTGATCAAGACTAATTGATCAGTGTGTTACTTACATGACATACATACCCTTACATACAGTACATAGGGAATGATATGATCACACATATGCAGATAGATTTCATGTCTAAAATAGTTCAATCACATTCAGGAATTCCTAAAACATCTAAATCTGTCAAAAACTCACCCAGTTTTTTTTTTTTTTTTTATCATTTTCCAATAAACTGTCTTGTACCACATAAGGAGAAAGTAAAAAAAAAAAAAAAACACCATTCAAAAACACTGTGGATGGCTGCTACAGCTCTATAGTTTCATGCTAGCCTTGCAAAGCATCATGGGGCACTGGGAAAAAATGTTTGTCTAAGCTGGCTGTACAATAAATTTCCAAGAAAATATTCATTGAACAATGTCAGTGGTGAACACAGTCCCAAGGAAACTCTGAGTCCCACCTCCACAGTAAAAATTAAAAGTCCAACAGTGTGAGAGCTTGGGGAAGGTGGAACAGACCCCGTAAAAGGAAGCAGCAGTGGAGTTCAACAAAAGAGAATGAAAAAGAAAAACAAGAACAAAAATTAACTGCAAAGCGTGAGATGAAAAAATAAAAAACCTGAAAACTTACAACCAATACTGTATGCATGGTTGGCGCCACCATTAAGACAAATTAAGCATTCGCCTAGGGCGCAGATCATAAGAGGGAGGGGGGTTGACCCTGCCACACAGGTTAGGTACTGAACAGTCGGTTGGTGCACTAATTCGCTTGGAAAATAACCTAGCACCGGCACTGACTGTATGGAAAATGTAAGTCTGTTTCTAACTCTATTAAAGAAAAGCATAATGCTCAAGTAATAAATGAAATGTTCTATAAATATGTGATTTGTTTTTACACAGTCTACTGACATTATATGTAATTTAATTCAATGTGGGGTGCAACCAGTGAGATACCCTAATTTTACAAATATAGTTTAGTTCTAATCTACATACAACCAATGAACAGCATATAACTGTATGTTTCTCTAGGTTTTGTCCCTGCTAAAACAGTTTTCACTAATAGTTTTTCTAGACTGACAAGATTGTTAGCATATACAATTAAAGTTCTAAAGGACCCACAAAACTGTTTTGTAAAATGGAATTCAGTTAATATGGTGTTATTTTCCAGGTTAAGGCAAAACATTTTGGAAATCTCTGATCAACAGATTGCTGTGTCTCACAGTTTTAATGTTCAGTGATGTCCATGCAACACAAGTGTCAGTCTTTTTGTGATGTTACTATTAATATTATGATTATTAAACTACTACTATAATTATAACATACCATAATATTCCCAAATCCTCTCAATCCAATCATAACCTGGAAACGCTGAGCACAAGGCAGAAAACAGCTATGGACAGGGAGCCAGTCCATAACTAAACCTTTGTTTAATCAGTGCCTGCAGCATATGTTAAGAAGACAGTTATTGTGGATAGTCCCTACCTGGTACAATCATGGTCACCCTCTTCACCCTTATGTGCTGCCCCAAGCCAAGTCTTTGTAGTTTATTCAGTCTGGTAAGATGTATTTTTATTACCAAAGCTTTCAAATATATGACTTCTCTATCAATTGTACTAATTCTACTTTTGTCATTGTCAGCTCATACTGTCAATTGTTCTCCAAATTATTTCACTTTGTCTTTACTAATGAACATTCTAATTTATCTTGTATGAATGATCTTATTCTTATTACTTTGAGCTGTATTTTGAATTATAAAGCACTCATTGCTGATATGCTCTGTGAAGGCAGCTATAGAACAATACACATTCATTTATGATTCATTGAATAAAGTTCCATAACTTTCTTAGAAAAGGAAAATATTCAATTAGTGAAATATGTGACAGTGAACAAAAGCAGTAACAATCCATAAAATGAAAAAACAGGTTTCAGCACTAGCAACAATTGGCTTCAGATTACGAAAAGACACTGTGGCCTTACCTATGACTGATACTTCCGTTTGAGGCTATGAATTAAACACTGTATCTTTATATTATATCTCAATTAGCTGCATTGTGAATTTTAAAATAATAATAAAAAAACACATTCAGTTCTATATTTGATTGGCACACTATCCACAGCTCCAACCTTGTGCCTGACACCATTGAGATAAGCTCCAGATGTCAGTGACCATGAATTGGACTGGAGTGGGTTACAAATATTATTTATGCTATAGTAATGTTTGCACTATCCACCTTGTAATATTTTTCTTAATCTGCAAAGCTTCCACTGAAGGGCTTGCAACTATATGTCATTTATTTTTTTATTTTTTCCAATTAGTTGAGAGAGCAGATTTTTTAAGCAATTATCTACAGATTTCAATTCTGTAGTTGCTAATGTCTGGGCATCAACACCTATATGCACAGATCCAGTGCACCAGCCACTTGCCTTTACTTAACAATTTCCCAAGAAGCTGCTTCTAAAGGGAATCTACTGCTACATGGACATAATCAGTTATTAGCAGTTTCATCCTAAGGCCTCTGCTTTGTTGTTTTGTTGAACCTTTTGGGACACTTTGCTCTGCAATGAAGATTTTGTTTGGAACTATCCCCTCTACAGGCACACTTTAGGGAGAATGAATATCTAAGGACATTGCATTTGTAGCTGCAAAAGACTATTTTTCTCCCATACAGTAGATTTTTATGACATGTTCAGTGTAATCTTACTGTTCAAAAAGATATGTTTCTTGGTCTTTCAGCAAGATGTAAAATTAGAAATGTTAGCATTTATAAAATAATAAACATAAAACAGACCACCTTATACCACAGACATTAAAATAAAGTCATTGTATCTACAGGAAAAAGTCGAAATAATGTTGATTAATATATACAAACATTACCTTCATTACAGGCTACCTGACTGAGATAGATTTTGCACTATTAAAGGTCAGTAAATGTCACAAAAAGACCTATTGCCCCACAACAAAGCAGTACAGAAAACCAAATGAGAGAGGGGGATTTAACCCAAGAGATGCTTTGGTAACAGACACAAAAATGTAATATTTGTGTGTTTTCTACATTCGGATTATTGTTATTTTAGGCAAAATATTGTTTTTTAGAGCAGGTGCTTTTATTTAGGGTGGTGCAATGGTTAGCACTGCTGCCTCACAGTCCCAGGAGGTTGGGATCAAATCTCAGCCTGACCAATTTCTTTGTGGACATTACACATTATGTTTTACTTGAGATATACTGGCTTTCCACTTACATTCAGAATAGGTTAACTGGTGAATCTAAATTCATAAAGCATAGGTGAACAGTGTCCTGTAATGTACTAGACTTGTGGCTGTGGTTCCTGCCTTGAGGCAACTGCTGCCAGGGAGATCTGCTGCTCTCCATGGCCCAGAATTGAATATACTTATTTATTTCAAGTCATAAATTCATGTTGATATTTATGTCAAATGTGTACAGGGTGGGTCAAAATTATGTTAACACTAATGGTACTGCTATGTACAGTATATAGTTATATGCAATTTTTGTGGACAATTTATGTGCCACATATGGAACATGTGTTGAACAAGAAGGTGAACAGGTTGAGACATTCCTGTAAATCATCTTGCACATAAGAAGTATGTTTTATGAATAAATTGTTTCTGCCATTCAAATCTCTCTATTATAATAAAAAAATCCTGGGACGAGACGTGGCGTTTTCAGAGAGATACCTTCACGTCCCGCAAGACTTTGTGCCAAGAGATTTAACCATGCCCAGGGCCAGAAATAAAGACAAAGAGTAGATGACAAAGTAGAATGTCGTAAAGAATTCAAAAACGTTGGCGTGATACACATGCAAAGCAGGTTAGAGATAATGAAAGTACTAAAATTCGAAAGTCTCAAAAAAATGATGGTACAGATCGCAGTGCAAGCAAACGGAAATTATTATTCGGTGAAATAACGTGAACGGCAGAGACATGAAGTGGCTGACGCGTAGCGCAGGCCTGTGGTTGGCGAGCGAAACCCCCTAGTGTTAACATAATTTTGACTCACCCTGTATATTACCATTTTAAAGTATACTTATTATAAGCATATTAAAGTATACTTAATACAATATTTTATTATAATTGAGACATTGTCCCTTAATTGAAAAGGATTGTATTGACTTTTCTTTTTTTCCCCCTATTTTCATTCCATTGCTTGTGTTAGTTAAACATGTCCACACTTGTGTGTTGTGCCTTTCCTACTCAGATATTTAAATGAAAATAAGTCATTGAGCTGTTATGTCTGTTGTGGGATCAGATATTTCAAAGTTACTTTTGTAAATATTTGTTACCTATTCGGGCTTTCTTGACAATAATAAAACTTAATTTAAAATGTCTATCACACTGGTATTTCACTTTATATGTAATGCAGTTTAAAATTACTAATCGACTCAAACCCTGAATTAATTCAAGAGTATGGAATAAGAAAGAAAAGTTAAATCATACAAAAAAAAGCAAGAGGGAGTCATCAAAAATCTAAAGAGGTAACTATACTTAATGTAATGTAGATAAAAATATAATAGCTCTCCAAGCTACACTACTTAAAAATGCTTGCCACTTGTTTGGTAGAATGAATATTTGCAGTTACCAGCTGTGGATTCATTCAGGCTTTCTGTACGCAAGGCGTGTATATCACTGGGTTGTGACAATGGGCACCTTTTAGTTGAACTTGATATTAGGTAGTAAGAATGAGTCAAACACAGAAGATGTCTCTCAGTAACGCTAAGCTTTTATTGTGCAAATTCACATAATAACATCCCCTTTAACTCAATTCATCAAAATTGTCCAATCAATAATACCCTGCTGCTATAAAATGTAAAACATTAAACAATAATACTGCAATCCAACAATGCACACCTCTAGGTAACAAAGGATAAAGTAAAGTTGAATTCATTCCACTCACAGTGGGACACCCAATATAAAGCATCATCACATTTTGTACCACTTTCCTTAAGCCCTGACTATCTGTGCCTCTACCCCAAGCGTTAGAATCTCTCTTGCAACTCCTTGCTATTGCTGTTACAATCTGAAACTCTGTAAAATCAACTCATCTCTCTTTTATAGTAACCTGGCTCATCATATGGAGGGGAGCATGACAATGCTAAGATTAGTGAACTAGCCCATCTTTAAACATACATGTGTAGTATGTGTGCATCCCGACCTGGAAACCCCCACCAACTGAGACACAAGACCCTATGACAGCCTCACACACATTATTCTGCATTATCTCCATTAGCCTGTACTTATTACTGAAGACATTTTAAGTTAATATGATCAAACTCCCAGTAAGGAGGATAACCATATACCTGAGGTACTCTGCATCACATATGTATTAATTTTTCACTTTGTATTTCTGATTAACCAAGAGGTGAGAATTAAATGATCACTCTCCCTGTGTTATCTCAGTTTAGTTTTATAATTATCATACCTGGCACAGCATGACACCAGAAATGATTAATCTTAGAGCAGTTTCTTTTTAACCTGTGGCTTCCATCACTAAAGTTCTTCTATTTGTCATCAATAGTTTGAGCTATTATGGCCCCCCCACTCCTGTATTTCCTAGAAGATTCTCTTTGATCTGAATTGAGCATTTCAACTTACACTCATTTCTTTGAAGATCAAAAAATCTTAAAAGCTGCAATACTTCAGTGAATTTGTGTCCTTATTTGCTTGCATTCTCCATGTTCGCTATCAGACATTACCATTTGCTGCACACAAGTCATTGTATTGTTCACTTTTATGGTAATTTTACTGAGTTCTCCAACACTTTCATAACTTGTTATTCAAATAAAAGGTTTTTTTTTTTTAATATAATGCAGTCATTTTCAGTCCTCATACTGAATTAAAAATGGAATAACCTAGCATGAGCATATTTTTTTTCAGCAGGACCAAATACCCAACCATATTAGTGAGACAAGCATAAGTCATCATGGAAGTTAATGTGTACTGGGCAAAAAATTCATTTTCAAATAAGCTGTCCAAATAAATAATATAATAATATATTTAAGAATGTATAAGAAAGGTGTTTCAAGCTTAAACAGACAGAAAGCTGTAACTAAATATTCCAATTGCTGTTACTCAAGACTTTAATGTGTGTTCAGGAAGCACTTATTAATAGACATAAGTCACTCCTTGTGTAAATAGTTTGGAAATCTTTAAAGAATTCTTATTTTCTTCAGCTCCCTTACGTCATGAAGTAAGAAAATGTTATGAATTCAAATAAATCAAATTGTTATTGTTAAAAATAATTCAAAAATGCTTTTTTCTTCAATGTGTAAAACATCTGTCATGCAAGTAACATAAAAGCCACATTGATCATTTAATTTTATTGTCAGCTTTGGTAAGTGAAATGCAAACCAATACCATACCATACCATCTAGAGCTGGGCTGTGTAGGGCTGGAGCCTATCCCATACATACCCCTGGCCAGAGGTGGGTAATAATGAGTTACATTTACTCCGTTACATTTACTTGAGTAACTTTTTAAAAAATTGTACTTCTAAGAGTAGTTTTACTGCACCATACTTTTTACTTATACTTGAGTACATTTGTGAAGGAGAAACGCTACTCTTACTCTGCTACATTGGGTAACACTCGAATCGTTACTTTATTTCCATTAAATACGCTATATTTTTGCCAGAGAGAAGCCGCCAGATTCACCTACCGCCACGTATTCTTTAGCTAAAATTCCCTAAACCGTTTCCCATTCATTCTCTACGGTAGTGCTAAACCACTACAGATGCGATCTATTTTCTGCCATTTCCGTTTTGGTTTGGGGGGGGGGGGGGGGGTGGGGGGGGGGCTGTTCTGCGCTTTCGCCGCTCTGCCTGCCAGCCGCGTATGCTTTCTTAGATGTGCTGGGGCGTTTTTCTTTTTTTTTCTTCAGTAAATCGTTAAGTTTAAAATGTTGATCGCAGTTATTTCTGTTGGTTAATTCGTGCTTTCATTGATAGCTAATACTGTTATCAAGTGGTCGCTACTTTTGCCTGCTGTATACAATCTACCTAGCGTCTTTCACATCTATCTCCACTCTCACTGCCCGCTTGCCTGCGTACAGCGTGTGTCGATTGATATATGATTTAATGTATTTCTTTTTGACATAATTCTCAGAGTTGTAAAATACATGTTCATTATATATAAAATGAAACTAATATATAGTTAATACTGTTATGTATCTGTCTAGTGCCTTCTCTGTCTGCCTATTATATAAGTGCCTTCCCTATCTATCCATTTATCTAGTGCCTTTCACATGTGAATGTACTCTCACTGCCTGCTTGCCTTTCTGCATCACCTGTCATATAGTGCCTTTCACATCTATCTATCTATCTATCTATCTATCTATCTATCTATCTATCTATCTATCTATCTATCTATCTATCTATCTATCTATCTATCTATCTATCTATCTATCTATCTAGCTGTTTTTTTTCTCCTGACAGTTTTATATCTTCTATTATACAGTGCCTTCCCAGTTTATCTATCTAGTAACTTCTCTGTCTGTGCATTATTCAGTGATCTGTCTGACAGTGTATGTCTTACAGAACTTAAAAATAAGAACAGTTATAAGGACACTTGTTCATGTTAATTGCAGTCTTATTTTTTATTTTTTTTTAAAAGAGCATCCCACATCTATTATACAGTGACTTTCCTATTTATCTGTCTATCTAGTGCCTTTCAGATCTATATATACTCTAACGGCCTTCTTGATTTCCTGCAGCGTGTGTTGAATAATAAACAGACTGAATCAATTTTCATTTATTTTATTGACATAAATCTCAGATACACACACACACACATATACTATATATATAATAAAAGTAATATATTGCTGCTGCTGAGATCTATCTGTCTAGTGCTTTCTCTGTCAGTTTTCTTATATGGTGCCTTTGCTGTCTGCTTATTATACAGTGAATTCCCTGTCTGTCTATGTAGTAATAATAGTATTATTTCATTTTGGTTTCCCTTTCTGCCTAGTATATAGTGCCTTTCCTATCTATCTATCTTATATAATGCCTTTCATGTCTCTCTATCTATCTACCTATCTAGTGGCTTCTCTGCCTGCATATTATTTACTGTATACCCTGTTTTTTTCTGACAGTTTTGTATCTGTTATAAAGTGCTTTCCATAGCTATCTGTCTGTCTAGTGCTTTTCACATCTACATGTACTCTCACTATCTGCTTGCCTTCCTAAAGTATCTGTTGATTAATAAAAAGGCTGTACCATTTTTCATTTAGTAGTGCTTTCTCTGTCTGTCTTTTATACAATGAACTCCCTATCTATCTATATAGTAATAACATTAAAAGGTGTCATTTTTCTTGGCTTTACTCTTTAGTAATAACAGTAATTTTATTATTATATAGCAGCTTCCCTGTCCGCCTATCATATAGTGCCTTTCCTTCCTATCTATCTATATATCTATCCCCTTAGCTGTTTTTTATACATCTGTTATACAGTGCCTTCCCTGTTTAATTATATATTTAGTGATTTCTCTGTCTGTCTGTCACTCTATTACGCAGTGCTCTGTCTGTCTGTGTGTTATGAATCTTAAAAATAATGCATGTCTTATGGATCTTAAAAATAACAGTTAAATAAATGTTAATTGCAGTCTCAATTGTTAAAAAATATTTTAAAAGGAACATCCCACATGAAAATATAACAATCTCATTAACTGACAGTGCATACTAATTTATAAATTTTATGTCTGTTTGAGGTTAAAAAGAAGAAGAAAAAAACACTTTCTCCCCAGCGGGGAATCGAACTCTGGTCTCTGAGGCACGGCAGGCCTGCTCCGCTCTGATTGGCTCAGCAGTCTGTGTCAACTATCCACGACTGGCCAGTCAAGGTAAAGTGAGACTTTTTGTACGTGCACAAGCTGCCTTGTTCTAATATTATTTTCTATCAGCTGTGCTATTTGGAGGGCAAGTGAATATGCAATATTATATTGTCAGTGTACAGTATATCTTGTCACTGTAAGTAGTTTGCACTGTTCAAACATACATGTTACCTACTGTAGGTATTGGCTTCAAAAGCTTTGTTGTGAAAAACTGAGATTTGGAACTTTGTGTTATTTGTGCATCTTTATTTTGTAAAGATGTTATTTATTTTTACTCATTTTTTATTTTATTATTTGGAAATAGCAGAATTTGCACATTATGTTTTTGTCTGTCTTATTACAACATTTCTAAAAAATAAATCATATATTATGATCAAACAATTACTCAGTACTTGAGTAGTCTTTTCACCAAATACTTTTTTACTCTTACTTAAGTAATTTTTTGGATGACTACTTTTTCTTGAGTAATATTATTTTGAAGTAACGCTACTCTTACTTGAGTACAATTTTTGGCTACTCTACCCACCTCTGCCCCTGGATGCCCTCTTGTGGACACCCGATCACACCTCATCTATCCATCATTTCAGAGTCCAAATGCCATGAGGCTTCTGCTTTGCCATTATTTTGCTCATCACATACAACCATCAATAAGTAATATGCATAGTGTCACACATACTATTAAATTTGTTGCCTTATATGAAGATAACAAGATTACAGAGAACCCAATCATCCATTCAGCCACCTGTTTTCATTATCTGTTTCTGCAGGGTCTTGGTATCCTGGTGTCATTCTCATCACTGGGTGGAAAGCAGAGCACAGTCGAACTCACACTCATTAAGCTTCTGGCGAACCTCCACTCATCAATCAACCTACACATATTTGGGAAGGGTCCCGTTGTAACTTGGAAAAATGTACTTGACCATGCAGGTCCTATGTTCAGTTTTAAGCCATACATTTTGAATCTTCACACAGGCAGTGCTGACCACTGTTTCACCATGCTGCTTATTAACATAGGATACTGTACATTATGTTAAAATTGTTTTTTATTTTAAGACTAAAGTTTGTGTTTTAATTTAAAAAAAATAAATTCTACTTGCCTTATATGTGTCAGTTAAATTCAGAATAGGCACATGTACAGAATTTTGTGCTACATAGATGTCACAGTTATCCTACTCTGTTGCTTTTCTGGATTTATGTACATTTTCTGGGCTAAGAAACAATGCATAACATACTGCTATGTAGTGCACATGATTAGTTTGTCGAGTGTGTAATTAGATGTAGGTTTTCTTTTTATGTGCGTTATAAAGGATAAAAAAAGTTAATGTCACAGTCACCTTCTGTAGAATTATTAATTACTTCTATAAAAACTTTTTTTGGCATATGTTGGCCAACATCTGTTCTATACACAACACTGCATGATTTCAAAGTTATAAACAAATCATAGCTACCACATGGTGTTGCACAGAAGGATTTAATTCCCATAAATGTTTGTTTTATCGTCTCTACTAAGCTTTCAGACAAATTGGGCAGAATGACAGTATCAAATTGCTACAATTGTTACATCTAAAGCTGATTCAGAGCTAAATACAAATTGTTGTCTAGGTTATAAAAGCATGTCATACAAACTGTGATTAGGGTTGATCTATTTAGAAGACGACAGTTTTATCAACAGGGGTATAATTATCACAAGAAGCAGTATTATACTTAATAACTATATCACAAACGTTTCAGGTATTAATGTGTCTGATGTTTGAAGAAAAATAAAAGTATTGAAAAATAAACAAATAGCAAAACCTTATGAAACCCCTTCATTGAATACAAGAATAATACGTTGTACGTTCTGGGGCAATTTATAAAAAATATTTGACGCTTGACTAAGCAACATATTTTTGACTTTCTCTGGGTAAACAGTTTGCACGTTTATTTTTTTTTTTTAGACTTTCTTTTTTTAACTCCTAGGAAGAAAAAGGAAAAATAAACATTTCTAAATTTAAAAAGAAGTGGACATATAGCAGATGTATAGGATATTATCTCCTTAACATCTGTATAAACTTATGTTAAATTATCTTTGTCATTCCTTATGTTAAATTGTTTATGTCATTCTGTTTTAGAAGTACTTTTCTAAATTGCTGTACATAAACTTAACAAAGATATGGTAGATTTGTCATTGCATTTCCTGTATTGATATGAGACTCTTTGGCATTACACATTCAATTTCTAAATACTGTTGAAGTAACATTACAGAGTAGTAGAATTGGTCATTTGTTTAAGCGAATTTAATATAACTGTTCATTCTGCTGTATGTTACACCTTATAACATGTCAAACACCTTACAATAACTTAATGTATAGAAATGCTTCCTTGGAATTGCAAGCAGATCAAATAATTTTTAGAACAGCATTCTGATATGCGATATTGTGGTTGAATGTTTGACTTGTTAATCAAAGTATAATATTTATGTCAAGGAAAAGTCACTCAGCAAGTCCTTTTTGTAAATTAAAAAAATATAATCAGATGTGCGTGCTGGTGTAAGACAGTGTTTTGTTGTGAATTTAAAGGTGATGATTTCCTGTTTAACAAAGTTAAATAGTTTTTACAAGTAAAGTATGCTATAATAGAAGCTTACTGAAATTAACTTGAAAGAGAAACAATTTTCTAACGTATCAAAGAGCATAAAATGTATCTTTCATTAATAATTTATCAATGCCTGCTCTGTTTATAAAAAGGCATGACCCTTGTGCGGAGGAAAATTTTACAAGTGTAGTACACAGTACTGTACCATAAGGCTTACGACTCTACCTGTAGATTATGTAAAAAGATGCAGCAACAGACGGAGGTATATATATTTGGAAATTGATTCTTAGAGACCATTATGGGACTCAATTTCAATCTACCACAAGTCTTACTTAACCTTACTTTTTTAAATTGTTCCTCATGTATTCAGCTGCTATCCTTATGCTAGACATAACTTTGCAAAATATACAAGCACCCATGAAAATCCAACAGAATGTGAAATGTATACCAGTTCACCACTTAGGTGAAGAAACAAGTCTAAATTTTGACAATTCAGTCATTTTGACTGAAACTATCAATGATATGACTCATTCCAAGTGTCAGAGGTGTGTTACGGATGATAGTCATTTGGACAATTTATTAAAAACCTGTGGTTTTCAACATTTGTACTAATAGTAGAAGTAGTTATAGAAGTAGTATTGCCACATGTACACTAGAAAACAATGACAGAAACATGAAGGCACTTGAGAGTAGGAGTTTAATCCACTACAAACAAAAACTCTTAAAAAGATATTGTTTGTAAATTAATTTGTCAAACATAAGCTACAAATATTTGCATACTTACCTAGACTGGTAAGAGATTTCAAGGGTTCATGTTGTTATTTTTGCTATTGTTTTTACACGCTTGCTAGAATATTTCTAGCACCAGTTAACGCCATGCAGAATGCTCACTTCTGACAACTTCTTTTCTTTTTATTTGCCTTCAAGGAGTAGATGTTTTCAAGTTTCATTGAATGTTGTTAATACTACTTTGTGTTCAAGTGCACTGTTTTTACCAGTGTGTAAAAATCAAACATTGTGCAAAGAAAAACAAAACCCTAAATGCAAATGTTGTAAAACACTAGGATGGACGATTTTGTTAAAAATTATAATAGAAATTAAACAGGAACCAGGTTTAGCTTGGTTACATCTGCTTGCCAGTGGAAAAGAGGCATTAGTGATAGATTATATGAAGTGTGGTGAGCAAGAACTTTCTTTCATTACGGTCTAGAACATGCTTTGCCATAATAAATATTTTCTGGGTTGGTACTGCATCTACCCTACAAAACATTCACTGTCAGTGTGGAGTTTGTACACCTTTCCTGTGTCTAAATTGTTTTTCTTTGGGTAAGAATTTCAAAAGAATTTAAAGTAATTTTTATTGTATGTGGGCGAATAGTTTTGTGTTTTGCAGAATATAGATGTCAGAGTTCTTCTCACATTATGTCAACACTGCCATCATATGCTATTGCTCAGTGAAACTCTGTAGAATAAAACGTTGATTTTAGAAGTTAATGAATAATCAATAATGAAACTACATGAAATAAGTTAGGGCAGTTTAAACATTTTTAAAAGTTGCAGGTCTGTACAATACATAGGCAAATCTGACATAAAACTCTAACAAATCCAGCACAAAAACAAACAAAAAATGAATATGGCATTTGGTAAAAAATTGATTTCTATCTCAGAGGCATTATTGTATGCTAGCACATGTAGCTGTTCTAATACAATCTTCAGTTAACCCAAAAAGAAAAGGACAAATCACAATCCAGACAAGTGAGTTAAAATGCTCTTGATGCAGTAAATTTCAGTCCTATCACCTACTTGGCCTTGTAGCTATCAGATCTTTGTAATCCACACTTCTAGCACGCTTTTGGACAAAATGTGTAAATGTAGGAAACATTGTAATTTATGTTTGACAGCTGTGGTGCCCAAGTGTTCAGTTTCTGAACAAAAGCTATTACCTTGTCTGCTAGAAGAAGGATATTTGCATTCTTCATTTGCATACTTGTGTTTTGAGAATTTAGGTAAATGAAAATATCAGCCAGGCAAGTTCAGCGAGTCAGTCACAAATGAGCTTAACCAAATCAGACATTGTTTCAACTCAGTAGCTGAAACCTCTTTGTAAAGCTAAAACTAAAGAGAAGAAGTATGATTAGAGAAAATCCAATTTACTTACATACAAATGAAAGAAAACTTCTGTAGCTCTATCATTTTCCTTAAATATTAAAATAAAACTGGTAATGAAAAAAAGCTTCTTGCTGTGAACAGACACAACTTCTACTGCAAATGAAACTTTTCACTTTGGGTTTAATTATCTTGGCAAAAAAATGTAAAAGTTTACAGTGCAATTAACAGTCATGTACAGTGTGTGTATGTATATATATATATATATATATATATATATATATATATATATATATATATATATATATATATATATATAGTGACCACCAGTGGGTGCTCCAGCCACCCAGCCCTGACACAGAGAGACTTTAGACACAAGTCT
Source organism: Erpetoichthys calabaricus (assembly GCF_900747795.2). Lineage (NCBI taxonomy): Eukaryota > Metazoa > Chordata > Cladistia > Polypteriformes > Polypteridae > Erpetoichthys > Erpetoichthys calabaricus. Next base: position 92,629,524 of record NC_041399.2, read on the forward strand.
TTGCAACACGCACTTTTTATTTTCAATGGGAAACACTTTTCTTTCATTTTCCCTACGGCACAGTACCTTAAAAAGTCCAAGCACCAATACACAATCCTTTCTTCTTCTTTTTCTCTTCTTTCTTCCACCTCCACCTCCACTCCTTCTGACTCTGGTTGATTGAGTGAAGTGAGATGGCTCCTTTTATGTTACATCTAGAAGCACTTCAGGTGGCTCATCAGCATTAACTGGAAGTACTCCGATGTGTGATGGAAATCCAAAGTAGGGTTCTGCAGCTCCACCTGGCGGCCCCCACAGAACCCAACAGGGCTGTGCCAAGCTACAACTCCCATGGAGCTCTGCAGGAATCTGAGGAGCTGCTGCAGGCTGAGTCTTGTGAGGTGAAGCATCCCGTCCCACTAGGGATGTCTTCCTCCAGGAGGGGCAATCCACATCGGCCAGTTCACGGCTCCTCTCTGAATGATACAAATAAATTGTCAGGGAGACCCTGCGTTGCTGCTACCTCCAGGCATCCTTCTTTCACATTTCCATTCATGTCCCCACCGTTGACAATAGAAGCATCGTCATGCTTCTCCTGGTCTCTGTGACCTGACAGATTGAAAATAGGGTGGCAACTGCTGTTCATCTTAGGTTGTCTCACCTCCCTACATTCGTAGAGAGAGGTCTTCTTGTCACTGGTAACATGAAGTGGTATCTGCAGCTAATTCAGGTTGCACAGGTAGTCCTGCTCCTCCATGATGGCACATCCTTATGTGCCATCGCAAGAAGGTTTGCTGTGTCTGTGACTGCTGAATCAAGTTTCCTTTCCAATTTCAAATACATGTGTGTTAACTTGATTAAAATCTCAAAATTGACCATAAGTGTGTGTGAGAGAACCCTGGCATAAACTTTTACTACATTCAGGCTTGATTTGGGCTTTATTTGTGACACTGCCAGGTTTTGGAACATTGTAGTCCTGTTCTGAAGTGTCTTTGGAAAAGAAACACATCCGAATAATTTTGGCAGCATTCTAACTATACCAAATTTATTAATTTTATTTAGATTACATGAAGAAGGACCCAGCCACAGGAGATGCACAACCCAGTGTGTTTCTTCGTGCCGGTCCCAAGCTGGGATAAATGGGGAGGGTTACATCAGGAAGGGCATCCGGTGTAAAATTTTGCCAAATCAATATGCAGACAACAATACAAATTTTCATACTGGATCGGTCAAGTCCCGGGTTAACAAAGACCGCCACCAGTACTGTTAGCCAACAGGGTGCTGACGAAAATTGGGCTACTGTTGGCTGAAGAAGAAGGAGAAGAAGAGGGGGGAGACATGTCTGGAGGCAGGAGGAGAGGAGGAAAGTAAAGAGAGTGGAACTGAGGGTAGGAACTTTGAATGTTGGCAGTATGACTGGTAAGGGGAGAGAGTTAGCAGATATGATGGAGAGAAGGAAGATTGATATATTGTGTGTGCAAGAGACTAAATGGAAGGGGAGGAAGGCCAGGTTGATCAGAGGTGGATTCAAATTGTTCTATCATGGTGTGGATGAGAGGAGAAATGGGGTATGGGTTATTCTGAAAGAACAGTATGTCAAGAGTGTTTTGGAGGTGAAAAGAGTGTCAGACAGAGTAATGATAATCCATCCATCCATCCATCCATTTTCCAACCCGCTGAATCCGAACACAGGGTCATGGGGGTCTGCTGGAGCCAATCCCAGCCAACACAGGGCACAAGGCAGGAACCAATGAGTAATGATAATGAAGCTGGAAATTGGAGGTGTGGAGTGAGTTGGAGGAAGTGATGAACAGTGTACCCAAGGGACAGAAAGTGGTAATTGGAGCGGATTTCAATGGACATGTTGGTGAAGGGAACAGAGGAGATGAGGAGGTGATGGGAAGGTATAGTGTCAAGGAGAGGAATGAAGAAGGTCAGATGATAGTGGATTTTGCCAAAAGTATTGACATGGCTGTGGTGAATGCATACTTTAAGAAGAGGGAGGAACATAGAGTTACGTACAAGAGTGGAGGAAGATGCACACAGATAGATTACATCCTATGCAGAAGAGTTGATCTGAAGGAGATTGAAGACTGCAAAGTGGTGGCAGGGGAAAGTGTAGTTAAGCAGCATAGGATGGTGGTCTGTAGGATGACGCTGGATATCAAGAAGAGGAAGAGAGTGAGGGCAGAGCCAAGGATCAAATGGTGGAATTTGAAAAAGAAAGAATGCAAGGTTGAGTTTAGGGAGAAGGTGAGACAGGCAGTGGGTGGTAGTGAAGAGTTACCAGACAGTTGGGAAACTACAGCAGAAGTAGTAATGGTGACAGCAAGAAGAGTGCTTGGTGTGACATCTGGACAGAGGAAGAAGGTAAAGGAAACTTGGTGGTGGAATGGGGAAGTATAGAAGAGTATACAGAGGAAGAGGATGGCAAAGAAGAAGTGGGATAGTCAGAGAGATGCAGAAAGCAGGCAAGAGTACAAGGAGATAAGGCGCAAGGTGAAGAGAGAGGTGGTGAAGGCTAAAGAAAAGGCATATGATGAGTTGTATGAAAGGTTGGACACTATGGAGGGAGAAAACTACCTGTACCGATTGGCTAGACAGAGGAACCGAGCTGGGAAAGATGTGCAGCAGGTTAGGGTGATAAAGGATAAAGATGGAAACGTACTCATAAGCGAGGAGAGTGTGTTGAGTAGATGGAAAGAGTACTTTGAGAGGTTGATGAATGAAGAGAACGAGAGAGATAAGAGGTTGGATGACGTGGAGATAGTGAATCAGGAAGTGCAACGGATTAGCAAGGAGGAAGTAAGGACTACTATGAAGAGCAAGAAAAATGGAAGGGCCGTTGGTCCAGATGACATACCTGTGGAAGCATGGAGGTGTTTAGGAGAGATTGCAGTGGAGTTTTCAACCAGATTGTTTAATGGAATCTTGGAAAGTGAGAGGATGCCCGAGGAGTGGACAGGAAGTGTACTGGTGCCGATATTTAAGAATAAGGGGGATGTGCAGAACTATAGTAACTACAGGGGGATAAATTGATGAACCACAGCATGAAGTTATGGAAAAGGTTAGTGGAAGCTAGTTTAAGAAGTGAGGTGATGATTAGTGAGCAGCAGTATGGTTTAATGCCACAAAAGAGCACCACAGATGCGTTGTTTGCTCTGAGAATATTGATGGAGAAGTATAGAGAAGGCCAGAAGGAATTGCATTGTGTCTTTGTAGACCTGGAGAAAGCATATGACAGGGTGCCTCGAGAGGAGCTGTGGTGTTGTATGAAGAATTCAGGAGTGGCAGAGAAGTACGTAAGAGTTGTAGTACAGAATATGTATGAGGAAAGTGTGACAGTGGTAAGGTCTGCGGTAGGAGTGATGGATGCATTCAAGGTGGAGGTGGATTACATTAGGGATCAGCTCTGAGCCCTTTCTTATTTGAAATGGTGATGGGCAGGTTGACAGACAAGATTAGACAGGAGACCCCGTGGACCATGATGTTTGCTGATGACATTCTGATCTGTAGCGATAGTAGGGAGCAGGTTGAGGAGACCCTGGAGAGGTGGAGATATGCTCTAGAGAGGAAAGGAATGAAGGTCAGTAGGAACAAGACAGAATACATGTGTGTAAATTAGAGGGAGGTCAGTGAAATGGTGAGGATGCAAGGAGTAGAGTTGGCGAAGATGGATGAGTTTAAATACTTGAGGTCAACAGTACAGAGTAATGGGGATTGTAGAAGAGAGGTGAAAAAGAGAGTGCAGGCAGGGTAGAATGGGTTGAGAAGAATGTCAGGAGTAATTTGTGACAGACAGGTATCAGAAAGAGTGAAAGGGAAGGTCTACAGGACAGTAGTGAGACCAGCTATGTTATATGGGTTGGAGACGGTGGCACTGACCAGAAAGCAAGAGACAGAGCTGGAGGTAGCAGAGTTAAAGATGCTAAGATTTGCACTGGGAGTGACGAGGATGGATAGGATTAGAAATGAGTACATTACAGGGTCAGGTCAAGTTGGACGGTTGGGAGACAATGCCAGAGAGGCAAGATTGCGTTGGTTTGGACATGTGCAGAGGAGAGATGCTGAGTATATTGGGAGAAGAATGCTAAGGATAGAGCTACCAGGGAAGAGGAAAACAGGAAGGCCTAAGAGAAGGTTTATGGATGTGGTGAGAGAGGACATGCAGGTGATGGGTGTAACAGAACAAGATGCAGAGGACAGAAAGCTATGGAAGAAGATGATCCGCTGTGGCCACCCCTAACGGGAGCAGCTGAAAGAAGAAGAAGATTTAGATTACATGAAGAAAAGTAAATATAAGATGAATCACTTAACTTTTCAAATTTGTTTGACAATTGAATTGTAAAGAGCATTTTTGTTTCATACTTTTTTTTTTTTTGTATTTGGCACACTGTATTAATCCCCGAGGAGAATCTGTCTTTTCACTTGACCTTTGGAGAACAGAACACAGGGTCAGCTATAGTATAGTGCCCCTAGAACAATCTTTAGGTTAAAGGCCTTGTTCAAGAGCCAACAGAGTAGGATCTCTTCTGACAGTAATGGGATTTGAGCTTTCCAGATACCAGCACAAATCCTTAGTCTCAGAGCCACCACTCTGACTATACACATATAAGTACCTGTTTTTTTTAATAATATACTGTAACAATAATAAGTAATCTAGCTGACCCAGAGTGTATGTGCTAATTTAACATAAATAAACTAGAAATCCTGACAAACTATTCAGTACCGTAGGCACTACGTCAGGAGGTCAGTGATTACAGACAATTGTGTAAAGACCCGAAGACATGCCACTGTCAGGTGTAATGATTAAGCATGCTCAAATCCTGGCTATGCTATCCCTCATTGTGGCAAGGTACCCAGACCCAACAGACAGAGTGAATAATGTCCTCCTTTAGCTAGCTTCCTTAATCTGCATAACAGATACTTTAGTTCACATGTGTCAATACATTAGGTAAGGCAGTGCTGCATTTAACCTTTTTTGTTCAAAAAGTGATAGGTATATATCAAGGGAAAGAGAAACTATAGTATATGCAGTTACGTGAAGAAGTGGTTCCTGACTTCAGTCTTGAATGCATTTTCTCTTAATTTTGACTAGTGTCTTTTAGTGACTTTGTGAATTCTGAAGACGTGGATGCTACTCTTCTCTGCTCTATGCTAAACAGGTTTAACGTCTTATAGTCTATCTGAGGTGCACATGCTCTTCTTTCCAGGGAAACACCTTGTTGCTGTCCTCTATAGCTTTGTAATTTTTGTATTTTTTGGTGTATGGCAACCACAACTGCACACAATCCTCCAAAAGCAGTCTTACTAGTGCATTATAGAGACTAAGCATTACAAACCTTTATTTATATTCAGCAGTTTTTACAGTGTAACATTTTATTTGTTTTTTTAATTGCTTCTGCACATTGCCTAGATGATGAGAATACTGCATCAACGTCAGTCCTTAAATACTTTTCGGAGATTGCTTCCTGTAAGATGCATTCCTTTTGCCTACATGTAGCATTTTGTACTTTTCTACATTAAATTTATGGTAACACTTTAGTTTAGGAATGGCAAAAATGCATCTATTACTCATTTTCTCTTCTGTAATGACCTAAACAAAGGCTTTTTTTTGCCTTCATTACACTTATAAAACACCAGTAACGTTGCACTACACGATAACATGCAGTGAATACACTTGACTTGAGCGAACCTAGTTTTCATACTGTTTCTCTGTACATTTAGCATTCGTTTGCTTAGAGGTTGATGAGCTTGCTGCTTCCTCAGCAGTTATTCTTTTCTCCACCCTAGTGTCCCGCTTCTTCTCTTCTTTCGTCAGCATCTTTTTCCGTTAAAACTGGTCAGTGTTTGTGTTGCAAATGTTTTCCTTAATTTTTCGCTTAAGCTGGCACTTAAGTCTTCAATCTGCCTCAAGAATGATTTAAGATATGAAGAGGTAGGGGAAGTGACGGCGAAGGTGGTAGGGATGCGGCTTGCGCTGCATGGCCGCCCTGCGGCCCACAGCCGAGAGTTGATTCTACAATAAAATAAAACAAAAATAAAAAGAGTAATAACCTTAGAGGTCAATCATCTCCCCGAAAGCAAATAGTAGACGTCACATAGTATTAATGTACCAAATTTCAGGTCAATAGGTCAAACAGTTTGCGAGCTACAGGTGATTTAAAATCCTGGACAGACAAATGGACAGCCACGGTAGCGTATTATATATAAAAATTACTCATCTCTGGCAGCGTGTTGTGAGACATGGACACTATCCAGTGACCCAACACGAAGACTGGAATCCTTTGGTATTATGTCTCTTTGAAGAAGCATTGGGTACTGCTAGTTTGACTTTGTGTTGAATGAATGATTGCTCATGGAGTCCCAAATGAGGCACATGACCTACATTGTGAGGGAGTGTCAAGTATGGTACTATAGCCATGTGGTGCAATTCCTTGAGGTTAATCTGCCTTGCAGGATCCTAACTGTTGAGGAACCGAGCTGCTGGACCAGGCAAATGAGATGCCCATGCAACAACTGGCTGCGGCAGATAGAGGGTCACTTCTGTAGGGTGGGAGTGGGCCAAGTGTCTGCCTGGGAGGTTGTCTATCAGGATCCTGAGCTGTTTCATTGTGTGGTGGGTGTGGCAATGCGCTGTACCAGTGCATGCTCCCCAACCTGACCTGACCTGACCTGCAGCATGTCATCTTGACATGATGGTAAAATTGTTAATATGATTCACAGGTCTTTTACTAAATATCTAATATTAAGAGAAATGTGTCTCAGTTAAGCTACTCAGACCACTCCAAAGGTACGTTTTGTTAGTAGGTCCATTGCAGAGATAAATAAACACTTTGTGGATGCTTTAAAAGTGTTATGAATAGCCAAAAAATGTTTAAGGTCTTGTTACATAACAGTAAATGAGTAATAGATGTACTTTTTCAGTATCTAAACTAAAGTGTTACCAGCTGCATTTTATAAATAATAAAATAATAATGAAACTAAAATAATGTTTAATTGTTGCTGTTTCTTAAATGAGTATATTTTTAGAAGCACAATTAGCCTAAATAGTATAGAAAAATGTTATCATACAACATTCATTCATCTAATAATAAAGTACAAATTAATTTAAAACAGGGCTAGGCTGTTAAAAGACTGAGAATCCCTTTAGTGAATTTTCAGGTTTGTCTTTTGTACACATTGGAAGTTTTTCTTGTACTGAAAATGGACACATCACTTCCTTTCAAAGAGAAATTGTGTCTCTCAAAAAGTTCTTTCTGTAGAGATTCCTACATTGATATACTATATACACACATACAAAGAAACTCTTTCCTTTTCAGTGGTTAAATTTTTAGCAAAACAGAACAAATGTAAATATATTACACTTTGTGTAAATGACATGTAAGTAGAAAAATGTGATATGGACATTTGAACCTAAATGTTTCCCCTGTACATGCTTGTTATACAGAATAAGTTGAAGTTAATGGGACTTTTTAAACAACTGAATGCTCAAATAATTTTCAAAAATAGAAGGATGGCTCCAACACTTTAAACATTCATTTGGAGTGAACAAGCAGTAAGGAATCAGACAGTGGTTTCAAAAGCCAATATTTGAAGCTGAAACTATCACTGACTGACTTGAGAGTATGCAATATATTTCTCCATTTAGGAGCATTGCGATAAAAACAAAATGTTAATATGATTATGTTATTGCTCAGACCATTGTCCCGGTAATAACTCTCATGACCTATTATATAGTACATTACTTGTAACTAAAAAAAAACCAGACAGAATTATAATAGGATAAAGCAGGATAGCTTGAGACATATTCTACTGGGCGAAAAACCATTCCCACACCTTATCTTCCTCTATCAAAGGTTTTTCCACTACATTCACTGAACACATTTACTGCGTCTTTTATACTCCTAGCCTCTAAAGATAGAAAATGGATGGTCTCTACCAGGGGTGGGCAATGTCAGTCCTGGAGAGTCACAGTGGCTGCAGGTTTTTGTTCCAACCTAGTTTCTGAATGAGAAGTCAAGTATTGCTGATGACGTGCTTATTGCTCAAGTGACATTTTGATGCTTCATTTTAGTGGTATCACTTGTTAAGGTTCCCCACCCTTAATTGCTTATTTCAGTCTTAAACAGCTGCATTCACTGTGTTTAATGGCTCCTTATTAGCAGTAAGATGTAAATGACAAAGCAGCTAGCAGTTCTCAGTCTGGCTTGTTTCCATTTACATGTGTGTGTGTGTGTTCATGCACTGTTTGAATTAATAAAACACGTAATAGAAAATGTGAGAAACTGAAAATTATCAGTTTTAAGCTTCAAATTGTTTAGATGATATCCTTGGAAAGGAAAAAAATCTACGATATAAGAACCTTACATTGCAGACTAACAAGCCATAAAATTAAATAAGGCTTGAGATTGGCAAGGATTGGTTTCTAATTAAGCAATTGGGTTGGAATGAAAACCTGTAGCCACTGTGGCTCTCCAGGACTGACATTGCCTACCAACTACATAATTAACTCAATAAAAAATTTGTAATTATTGCCTTGAGGTTTTCACATTTTAAAGAGAAAAAGAGAGAGGTTGGGAGCAGGTGCTGATGCACCCACCACACAATGAACCACCTGGATTGGGGCCTGAGTGCAATGGGTGACACTCTAAAGTTTGTAAAAAAAATAAAAATAAAAAGACATACTGTTTAAATTGTAAAAACAGACTGGTAAAGCAATATTTTAGTGCAGTTAATAGTATCCAGAGCATATATAAAACAGGATGATTCTGGTATATAAATATATCACGATCCCAAATATACAGTACCATGTAGCACATACTGTTGAAATACTTAATTAAACATTATCACTTTAAAAGAAGGCACATTTGCTGTTACATCAGTTTAGAGAGTTAACCAAGTTAACTAAATGATTATAGTAAATACATTTTGTCACACACATGCATATGGAAGGCAGCTAAAGGGCCCGAAGGGTGGTAATGCCATGCAGGACAAGGGGGAAGCAGTGTGTAATAATATTTTCCCTCTTCCTCCTGCAGACCACCTGAGGCCTGTCGACATCACTTACAGTTCTGGGCCCGAAGACATCACTTCCTCTACCCGACTTTAAAAACACCATTTTGTTAACCATGAATCAGTTCGGTTTTGGTCTCAACTCTGTAAAGACCAATTGATGATTTTTGCTGTCTTTTTCCGGCCAAATCTTTAAGTATATGGTGTGACTACCCCAAACCTTTTGCTATGTTCTTCCACTTTATTCAGAATATCCAAGTATGATAATAATTTTCTGAGCTAAATACAGTATGAAATCAGTTAGGTCTGTCTTACAGTTCCAGTCTCTTCAGTTAAAATCTAAGTACGGGCAATACCTGTGGGTAATTTGTACAAATACATTTATTTGTGGTTTTTTTGGGGTACTCCTGTTCCCTCCTTACATCAAACTTGATTTAGAACAGTTTCTGTTTGTGACTCAGTGTTCTCTGTGATGGGATTGGTGTCCTATCCGGAATTGCTTTTTGCCATGTGCTTAATGCTACTATGATACTCTGTGAAGTATTTTTGTATCATTAATTTTAGTTAGAAATTATATTTTCTACCATTTATATGTGCTGGATCTGCTTTCATAATATTATTTAATCAGAACATTAAATGGTGACATCATCATCCCACCATTTTGTGCATTTTTTTCTTATGAGTCATTTTATAGCTTTGTTTTCAATGGTGTTGCAATCTTGTAAATAGTGTTGAGAGTCATGTGACTGATGCTCTTACACGCAATGTCACTGTGTCACATACAGTACATTAAAGATGGTAGCATGGTAGTTTTGGGATTCAAACCCTAAAAAAACTTGCTTGTTTTGTGGTGCTTTTCTTTATTTTTAGATCATCATTCTGGTTTTGAACTTATTATTTTACTTATTTTTTATGCCTTTTCTATGCCTCTAGGCACTTCCTTAATCTTAACAAAATCAGAATGCTGCAATCCTGTACAGGAATATGTGGTGTCAGAAAATGAAAGAACACTATTTTATATGCTAATATTTGATGTTACCTTAAACTTGACAGTGACAGTCAAACTTCTTGCATGTTTGTTTTTTTTTGTTTGTTTGAAAACTGCATTATTTTCACAGAATTCCTAAAACAAATAATTAAAGTCCAAAATGGCTTAGTTACGTGACATGAAATTCGCCACTGTTTGTTAGCTATGCATTCAAAGTAAAATTGCATCAGAAATTCTGCATAACAAATGCTCCATGGAGGCCATGTAAAAGAATATAGAATAATACCTGCAATCTAATTAAAACAGGAGGTGGAAAAGTCAAGGACATCACAGTTGCAGAAACCACAGCAGGCACTCACTTTGTAAAAGTTCAAAGAATACGTCGGCTGCAGCCTATTTAGCACTTAAATAAAAATCTCACTTCTGCCGATAAGTTTAACAGTTCAGAGAGTGATATTTTAAAAATAATAATAAGCAAATAATTCTGCAGTCTTTAAAAATGTTTTACTATGCCATTATAATGGAACCACACAAAGAGACTTAAAAGGCATCTAATGAAATTACTCTGAGAAAAAATACTTTCTAACTAGTTAAGTCATAAAACAATGGAGATTGGTTTTCATTAATAACAAAAAATTGACAAAACAGTTTACTTTTACTGTTTTCATCAACTGACTAAGTGTGTCCATGTGTTTAGTAGTGAACAGTATGAAGTCAAGGAAAAAGATATATCCTGTGAAAAATTAAGGATTAATAAAATCTAAATAATACAAAAATGTATATTTTTAACTAAACACTGAATTTTGTTTATCTGTCAGGGCTAAGGATTCTTTTTTTCTTCAATTAGCCTTTATCTTTTCTATGCCACTGGTTTATGAATCTTGCAGAATTTTGGATGTCAAATTTGTCAGCAGAGCCTGTGAGATTAAGTTATAAGTAGAAAGTTCAACAAGCTAATTGGCCAGTTATGACAAACTAAAATAATTCTACCTTCGCTTAATTGGCATTATAAGAAGCCCAAAAGTCTATGTATGCTTATACTGCATTTGTCACCAAATGCAAGTGAAAGAGGTAAATTAATTGAACTAAAAGGTATCTAAAAATACATAACCCATGAAATCCCTAGGTTATAACAAGTAAAATCCAGACATGTTCTATACATTGTTCATATACTGACTAATAGTGACTTGAAAAGTAGTCATCTTCATGAATAAAAAAAAAAATCAAGTATGTCACTTTTCAACATTGCCTTAGGATTGCAAAAAATGTTATTTCTTTTTGGTACAACGTAAATTAGGCTAGTCAGAGAAAGATTTAATTTCAGTGTTGTATGATATTCATGGATTTCTGAGCCCAAAATCAAGATATGAGTCCAAATCTGCAGTTTATCATGTAGACTTTCAGATTTAAAAAAAGAAAAAGTATGCTGTTTATAAGCTGGTAGCATTGAAAAATAGGCTACAGATTTTAAGGAGAGAAGTGGATCAAAGTGTTGACGTGACATTCAGAGTGGCAGCTGCAAATTGGACGCAAAACAGAAAGTGAATGAGTAAAATATATGTCCCTCACTCTTAAAGCTGTGTATTATTCCTCCCACTCCTCTGAAATAGCTAAACTGCTAGAGTATATTAAAAAAATATTTTAAATAGTGGCAGTCTTTTTTATTTTCAATCTAGAAATAATCAGCATTTGAAAATGTTATTTTTAATCCAAAGATTTTATACATAACCAAGGCAGGTTTTCTATTTCAAATAATTAATATATTATTTGTAAACAATATCTTTTTTTGTTTTCAGGAATTTCATGAGTTCATTGGCAAAACTTCTTAAATAATTTCAGGAATGTGCGAGTCAAGGCAAATCCTGACAACACTAGTCAGGATTCCACTATCTATTTCTTCTTGATATATTAAGTTGTGTGTGTGTTTTTTAATTATTAAATAACACTGTATTTTTAAAGGGAATCACTGTGGTGGGGTGTTTAATGATGCTGTCCCATGAATCCATTTTCCTTGATTTAAATCCAGCTCCTAGTCATTGTCTATGTGGAGTATTCACATTATTCCAGTGTTTGTTCAGGTTGTCCTCTAGATACTCCAGTTTTCCTTTTTATATCCACAAATAAATCAGATTAGGCTACCTGGCGACTATGGACTGACTCCAGTGTGTGTGCCATATTTTGTTCTAGGTGTGCTGCCTGAGGTTGTTTACCTTCATGCCTGCAGCACTGCTGGGAAAGCCACCACCCCTGCTCTATTGTTAATTAAGATTTAAAAAGTTTATATTTACTGAAGTTGTATTTTTTAAAAAAATATTATGTAGGATGTAGGCTTGCAATAAGTTTTAATGGCTTTACTGCAGGGAATTATGCATAATGACCATTTACTGTAAGTAGGCATGCACTCAGACTCAAAGTACATAAGTATTTAAAAAATGCAATATATGTACACTTAAAGTATATATGTACACTTCTCTTAAACATTACTGAACTTTACACTTTTATCCTCTATTTTGAAGAAGAAAGAATTTGACTGGTGTGATGGCTAGAATTAGTGCTTAAGGGGTTAACCAGAAATTCAGTCCAACAGAAAAGTAACGATGTTTTAAATCAATAGCTGGAGCACTGCTCTCAGAGTATGACTTCTTACTGTAATTAATGTCTGTGTAAAGCGCATATATTAATGTGGATGGATCACAAATGACTGAGGGTACACTTTTTTGTATTCTGTATTTAAGCTGATCCTAAATGTCATTTATGAGATTTCTGTAGATTTTCTTTAAGACATACAGATCATTTTTAAAATGAGCTGGATTAGCATTAACATCCAAATTGAACACTGAACAAAAATGAACAGAATACTATAATGTGTTTTAGTCAAATATAAGTAGTTGTAAATTTTCTCTGAGTACTATGGTTGAATACTCCCACATTCAACAATGCATGGTTGATGTTAACTGGAGTGTCAGATGGGCTCTATATATCTATGTCTCAGTACACTGTACAGGGTGTCCCTAAAGTCTGGACACATAAGAAATAGCACTATTTATAACTAACTATATTTTTTTTGCCCCACAGATTAAATATGAGTTTGTCAAAAAAAGAAAGAATTGAACTGGTACTTCTCACTGGAAGTGAAGGATGGTGATATGGAAAGATTGCTAAGCTGATTTTAATGCACGTCATTCCAGAAGGACCCCAATTGGCTTTTCCACCGTGGTAAAGGTGGTTAGAAAGTTTAAAGAAACAGGCAGAGTTAATGCATTGGATTCATGTGAATCTCGCAGAGCGCATCGAACTTTGTATCACAAATGGTGGAAATTACATTGAAGATGTTATTAATTAATATTTCAATTAAATAAAATGTTCATTTTTTTATTATTGAAAAGATGCATTTTTCTTATGTGTCCAGACTTTAGGAACACCCTGTAGAACCACTGCATAGATTTAGATGTCTCACTTCCTCCTTCATACCCTTCGTGTCTTCCTTCATTTCTTTCATAATCACCCCAGTTTCATTAGCAAACACTTTAAATCCTTCATCACTGAAGCATTGCCTGAATATTTTTTGTGCACTGTTCATCTTTCTTTTGTTGTTTCCTACTAGTCTAATTGGTGGCCTCACTAACAACTAGGGGAGCAGACTGTTGGGTGTAGAGTGTGTCAGTTGATGTTCTTTCATTATTGTGGCTCAAGACCTATCAGGCCTGCATTAACTTGGAAGCAGTCATATCATATCGCTCTTTTTGGCTTTGGTGGTTCTTTGTTATGCTGTAATTTTGAAGACATATTGTGTTGTGTGCCATAGGAAATGTTTCCAGTTGTGGCAGATTATCTATGAATTGAAATATTACAAACCTCTTCTATATGTAATAAGTTTCGGTTTGCGCCACCACCATCTGATCAAAGTACTGTGCTGCTGCTTGAGATATTGGAAGGAAACTGCAATACAGGAACTTGAAGCATCTGAACTTCTAGGATGAAGCTTAAAAACAATAGGAACTACTAAAGCAGATTTATGTTAGGTGAGGGCTGTGTGGTGTTTTGGCCTTGGAATTCCAACCCATTTCTTGCTTCCTCCAGCATCTTGCTAGCTAGAGTTTTTTTTTAAATTTTTTTAATTTTTCTGTCTTAATGGGGCATCTAACCATAGCATCGAACTTATTGTGATTATGAAGAGACGTAAAAACAAAAGCATAATTAAGGACATTATTTAATCTATTACTTGTATATTTGTATTATTTAACTGTGTGCTGATTTATTCTTATACTGTATACTGCTTTTAGTATTTGAGTTATTCATACATATATTTAGTTCTTAATTGTTGTTTTTCTTTGTTTTTTTGCAGTTATTTCTTTAACTTCATGTAAAGCACTTTGAGCTATATGCCTTGTTTGAAAATGTGCTATAGAAGTAAATTTTGTTTTTGTAATAAGTGTTTCATTGCATTTTGTACAATAAATCTCAACTAATTACATAGCTTTGCATAAAAATATAAAAAAAGATTTTTGGAAGAGCCAAGGCCACCTGCAAATCAATACTTAGTTCACAGTGCCAGTCAACACTCTATATTGTGTGTTGTGTGGTCACACGATAAAAAAAATTTTGTGAAAATGAAAAAGGCAGATTTTTGCAGTAGGCCAAATCACGATAAGAGGTGGATGAGGTGAAACACACAGTCAGTTGATCTCCTCTAAAATGGCTAATTCTCACAAAAATGCTTTGCTTTTCACCCTTCCAAAAATCACATGGATATCCATCCATCCATTATCCAACCCGCTATATCCTAACTAAATGGTCACGGGGGTCTGCTGGAGCCAATCCCAGCCAACACAGGGTGCAAGGCAGGAAACAAACCCTGGGCAGGGCGCCAGCACCTCAGGACATGGATATATAATACAATACAATACAATTTATTTTTGTATAGCCCAAAATCACACAAGAAGTGCCGCAATGGGCTTTAACAGGCCCTGCCTCTGGACAGCCCCCCAGCCTTGACTCTCTAAAAAGACAAGGAAACCCCCCCCCCCCCCCCCAAAAAAAACCTTGTCGGGAAAAAAATGGAAGAAAACTTTGGAAAGGCAGTTTAAAGAGAGAGGATATGTTGTTTAGTAATATGTGAAGTATCTATCTATCTATCTATCTATCTATCTATCTATCTATCTATCTATCTATCTATCTATCTATCTATCTATCTATCTATCTATCTATCTATCTATCTATCTATCTATCTATCTATCTCAAGTCATGGATGAATACTCAAAAATGCTCTTGGCTTGAAGAATGGATGTATTCTGGAAGTTTTAAATCATTTGTATTCATGTTTAGACCCCAGCCACATTACCACCATACCTAGCATGAACAGTATGAGTAGTTTTTTTTTTTTTTAATAATTAAATATACTACTTCATTTTAAAACAAAATGTATTGTGGCAAATATATACCATGATTGTGAAGAAATTACTTTGACTAGAAAAATACCAAATGTATTCTTTAATGAATTGCCCAGAGTGTATAAAAAGCTATAACTCTGATATGGAAGGTTATGGTGATAAGGAGATTTTTTGATTAATCTGAAGATTAAAAAAAATTCTTAACAATGAACACTTCTTTCCTGTTTGAAGTTTGCTTTTTTAACATTGATCATTAGTTTCATGGTGAATTTTTAATTTTATTGCAGTATTTTACAGCCACAAATTCTATAAATTCTGTACTATGTCAAAATCTAGTTTTCTAATTCTAGTATAATGCAAGAACATTGTTCAAGATTGAAATGAATCAGACTTTTATTACTACATTTACTAGTCAGTTCTCTAAGAACACATTTTATAGTGGAATCATCAGAACTAAATTTTTAAGGAGACAAACTGTTTTCAGTACCACAATAAAAACAACTAAGCAGTTATTATTATTCATTTTAAATAGTGCCTTTCAAAGTCAATTCGATATCAGATTCCTTTAGAAATATGTCTTATAACAGTACAGAAAAGAATCCAAACTGATGTCGGCCACTGCTCTAAACAAATTGCCATAATTGGGTAGCCCAGGGGTGGGCAAATTCATTCCTGGAGGGCCGCAGTGGCTGCGGGTTTTTGTTCCAACCCAGTTGCTTAATTAGAAAACAATCCTTGCCAATAATTACATTTCATGGCTTGTTAGTGCTTTAACTCTGCTATGTCAAGTCATTCTCATATTCTAGATTTTTTTTTCCATTCTAAGGATATCATCCAAATACTATGAAGTGTAAAACAGATGGGTAATTCTCAGTCCTTCACTTTTTTCTCTTCTCTTTCCTTCCAAGTATTTAATTAAACCAAATAGTGCACGATAAATACACGCAGGTGTAAAGGGTAACAAGCAAAATGGATAACTGCTGGTTTCTTTTGTCATTTGCATCTTATTGCTAATAAGGAGCAATTAAAAACCAAGAACGCAGCTATTTAAGACTTAAATAAGCAATAAGGGTTCATAATCTTAACAAGGGAGATAACTAAAATGAAGCAGAAGTGTTTCTAGAGCAATAAGTGCTTCTTATTAAGCAATTGGGTTGGAACAAAAACCTGCAGCCACTGCGGCCCTCCAAGAATGAATTTGCCCACCCCTGGGGTAGCCTATCACTGTTTATTTTACCATTCATATATAAATCTCAAATAAAAAAAAATTAAACTCATAAATGAAGATGTACAACAAACAAGTAGACACACTTTTTTTCCAATAAGATTATTGAAAGTGCCAAAATTGTGCCAAAAAGTATGTGATGAAATACCAACATTGCCAGCTGTGTTAATAATGTATGGGCCATTGTTTGGACTATTTCTTCTTCTAAGTAAGATTAAATTATTTGCATAAAATGTTTGTATTTTTTTTCTTTCCAATGTTTTTCTAATGAACTGCAATAATCTCTGAAAGGGTATTTTTATACATGTTAAACTAGTCATCTTTTAACAAAATCCATCTCTAATTTCTGAGTTGCAAAGTGTTTTTGGCTTTTTAAAATATTTATAACAGAATAACAATTAAAATGATTGTTTATTTTGTGTTACATTTCTGAAATGCACTTTTAGTTTTTGGAAAATTTGTTTCATCCTCAGTATGTTGCTTTTTATGCCTATATGACTGAGCACTTAAGTAGAGGGAGGCTATCCCCACATACTTAGTGTTTGGGTTGTGAAATGCCCCCCTACTGACCACACCAAGTTTTGGGTTTAAAAGAAGCCTGTTTTTACCATTTACCTTCACAATGAAAGTTTTTCTTTCACAATGCAGTTATTTCTCTTCCTCAATTCCAGTTAAGCTTTGTCCCTACTCCTCTCCTGGCTCCAACTAACCTGACTGAGGAAGAGAGACTTTTTTTAAAGCCAGACCCAGAAGAATGGCTGGCACGTCAGATACATATCTCAGAAGCACTTCAAGATCTAGTGGATTCTCATTGGAGCTGCCACCATAAAGCTCCCTCCAGTGGCTTTGGAAGTCTCACAACATTTCCTAGGCAGCACTGTGCAAGTCAATGATAAAGAGAGGCTGGATACATGCTGCCACGCAGCATACTGGGGGAATATATTGTGAGAAGCAGCCCGGACACAGACAGACGGACATCATATTTTCTCCCAACACACGTTTATTTACACTATTTACAAGGTCCAGAACGCACAAACCCAGTGCCTCCAGCACTAATCCCCCAAAGTCCAGGCCTCTTCTTCCAGTGCCTGCTTCCTTCTGGCCGCCTTCACTCCTCTCCAACACGACTCTCGTCCACTTCCACCCGACTCCAGTCCTCTTGCGGAGGAAGGCGGCCCCTTTTATAAGCACCCGGATGTGCTCCAGGTGTGTCCCGGCAATCTCCCGCTGACACTCCCCAGTGTGGTGGAAGTGCTGGCTGCGTACCCGGAAGCACTCTGGGTGTCCCCACTCATCTTCCCCCCAGCACTTCCTGGTGTGGCGGAAGTGCTGGGGTCCAGGGTTCTCCAGGCTTGGGTGCGCCCCCTGGCGATGACCACGGGCCCCTACAGGGTTGAGCTTCCCAGCTCTGTACCCGTGGCCCCCAAAGGAACCAGGGCGGTAGCCCCCTCGTGGTCTGGAGGAGGCGTGAGTCCTCCTCCGGTCTTCCTGGAAGCCCCAGCTGGGTGCCACCCCCAGCCACGTGCAACAATATTAATAGGTCAGAGAGTCCACTATTGCCCATCCATTACACTAGCTCCCCACCCAGAAAAGTTACCATCACCCAACCTGGCCATGTCACATATCCATTCATTCTCTTCTTTACATTAGAATAACATTAACAGGCCTAAAAGAAAAAAAACGTTTACTAAATAACTCTTCAAAAGTAAACAATGAAAAATGAAGAATATAAAGTATAAAATGAAACCCAGCACCCTTTCTTGGCCTAACTTGTTTTTTACAGGTGTTGATCCCTGTCTATCTGATTGGTTGGCTGTACAAAAAGAACTCCCCTTTCCCACTTCCCATCCTCCCCCTCCCCCTATAGCTTGGATTCTCTTCTTAGAGCCAAAAGGGTCCTTGACCCACCACACTTCCTAACGATAGACTAGGTATTCCCGAGTATTTAGGCATCTTTAATTCCTAATCCAGGGTTATACCTAGATTCATTACTGGTGGTAGGACTGGCCCTACATTTCCTCCAGGGATACCAAGTTAGAAATTACTCTAGTGGCTACTGGTTTTCCTAAATCTTGGAGCCTTTATCACACCATGTAGAGCCACGCTTCATGGCTGATTCCCAGGGGAATGAACAGTTAAAGGGACACAGGTCCCAACTTTTTTCTGATCAGGATGGATTACCATATCTGGCATAACCTCACTTGCCCTTTTCTCAGGTCATGATCCCCATTGTTTGTTGAGTGGACTTTAGCCCTGAGAGAAAACTGCCTATTTCCTCTTAAGTTGGAGATACCTGTCAATCTCGTGTGTGCTCTTGACTGTAGTCCTTCCGGGGGCAACTGGTTCGCTGCCAAAGTTTATAGCCACCTAGTGGTGACGTTCCAGCCTTTGGATCAGCTATCACTACCAGCTCAAGCTTCTATTTCTAATAAGGTTTGATGGGCAAAAATCCTCCCAGTGTAACTCTTTACTGTCTGCATTGTTGTTTTCCCCTGAGCCACCTAAAGCATGTTGAAAACTTTCCATAAAATTATATATGATAATATTGATTATTTATATTATCTTCTTAGTTATTTCATAAAATTATAATTTAATTCTGAATTTAACTTTTGTCCGAACCCCGATCTAATAATTGTTATGTCATTTTAAACCTCTGAAGTCTCACAAGAATTATAAATAAACATTAATTAATCCGCCAAAAGAATGCTGGGCTTATTTTGCAATTCAAATTTCTTCTGAAATAATTTCAGCATTTATTTTGACTGGGTTGCCACTTTGTCCAACCAAGTAATTTAGAAGGCCCTTCTGTACTAGACTCTATTGACAGAGTCTTGAACAGGACCAGGGATGACAAAGACAGGTGTTAATTGTATGTTGAAACCAATATAGCTCTTGAATATACATAAATTGCAGCAGACAGACTCTTTAGGGAATTAATTTTAAGTTGGTATGTTTTAGCTGCTCTCATGCAGATTACAGGAACAGAATTCTAAGTGCATGTATTGAGAAGAGAGAAAGCAGATGTGATTACTGGTGGGCAACACACATTGATTACATAGTAGTTCCTGCTTGGACACCCAAGTAAGACAAGGGATGATACTGGAAATAGGAACAAAAGACCTTCGGTGAGCAGTGAAATGCACACAGGTCCCAGCTGGGCCTCAATAACTTGAAAGAAAGAGGTTTTTCATTTGAGCTTAAGCTGTATTGATACTCTCTGTCGAACCACTGAGCTAATGTATCGTGTGCTATACTTACAGGTATCAAGGGTTTCTTCACACAATTAGATACTTAATAAAGTGTGATATATGTCATACTTCAAAAAGATTTTGGTTTTATCTCCTATATTTAGGTACCTCCTGTTCTTCTATTTTCTGAACACACTTATTCCAATACAGGCTGCAGAAAGCAACAGCTTATCTTATTATCATAAAGAACACTTAATGAGATGCTAGACCCAACATGCATACTTAACACATAATAAGACAGTTTAGATTTGTATATGCAGCTACCTTTTGAAATACTGTAAAGTCAAAATTAACATCGTTGACTATGATATTAGATAAAACAAGCTTTTAGCACAAAGTAAGTTTAAATACTATCATAGTCTGTAATAATTTATTCAAATGTATATGCTGATTTGCTTATGTGTGGAACATTTAATGATATGAATCTGACGTTATTCAGACACATTAAGCAAATGTGCATAATAAAAAGTAAAAAGTAATGTAATCAGCTAAAAAGAAAAGTATCTAAACATAACACAAGGTGCACCGTAGACAATTTAAGCAAGAGAAATATATCTGTGATGGATAACAATTAAATTCTCTAATCCTTTCAAAAAATGAGATTACAAGAAGAGCTAATGTATTATTTCTTAATGAAACTGCTCTAATTTGCCTGATCTAATAGCATTCTAGATTAGTTTCCATTATTCTTTAGTGTGAATCATCAGTGTCATTAACATTGTCTGTTCATAGTGCACAGCTGGATTAAGCAGTAAACAAACAGCTTAAAGGTTTTTTATAGGAAACAAACAATTTGAAAGCAAAATGAATACCACAGTAGCAAAGCATAGCGATATTAAATGTCACAGTAATGTAGCAATAAAATGAACTATACAGAACTAAAATAAATGTATCTCATAGCACTTCTGAATGACACAAATGACAAAGCCAAACATAATGATAAATAAAAAGGTTATTTTTGTAAACTTTTCCAAAGTAAATATTTGCAAGGCAGATGGACCAAAAATGCTTGGGATTATTTACAATGTGTAAAAAAAATCTAAAAATCCAATATACTTGTATAACAAAAACCTTTGAAATAAGCGTAGTTGACATTAGATGAGCAGTTAAATACCTCAATTCAATAATTACTGTATAGTCCGAGTGAACTATAAATAAATATGAAACTAGCTGCAAATATAGGTGTACCTAATAATTTACCTATAGGGCTATCTACTCTGAAAATAAAGTGTCTACACTTAGCATCCCTGCCATTTCAGTTTGAGATGACAGTAAAGTTAATTTTATTCTAAATGAATATGTTGTAGAAGTATTTCCATTAATTAATTAAACAAATTAAATGCAAATATTCCTGGGTCACTGTTTAGGTCATTAGAGATACATTTTACACTGTACGGAATTGGCAAGGGTCTGCCCCTTTGGTAAAGGTGCCTAATAGACAGCAGCAGGGTAGGAGACAATCCCACCTGAGACTTCCTGGTGTGAATGAGAAGATATCCACACTACTAGATTAAAGTGAGACCACAGTTTATATTCCTGCACTCAATTAATTATTGCTAATTTACGAGCTACTGTATCTGATGTTGAAATTTTTACTCAAAATATGGTAATATACTATCAATTCATATACTGTAGATGAAATTTTTTTCAGCCTTTCATAACTTGTTTAACTCATGACATTTACTTGGTATTGAGACATGAAAGACTTGTACTGTATATTGACAAAAGTTTGGTTACACTTGGGTAATTTTTATGCATTTGGTCTACACCACCTTCATTACCCCAGTGTTTCTGAACTTTTATGGTTCTGCGACCGAGTTTTGCCTTTTTAATTTACTGACCCATTAGCAACAATTGCAAAACACCCCTATGACCAAGCATGATCGGGTGTCCCCCTTGTTGAAACAAACTCACTTAAAAACAAGGAAGCATATTGCTCAGCATGGCCAAATTCTTAGGCGACTCAATATGATCCATCTGCAAACTAAAAACAGGAACCTAGTTTTTTTGACCTAGTGATTGACATATGGTTTCCGAGTGTAAAAGATCAATTTGTGTATAAGGTACTTCTATATATAGTAGTACTGTATACTGCACTGCCTTTTTACTGTCTTGTCTGATTCAATTAAAAAAAACCCTATTCCACTGTTCATAAAACAGTGTGAAAATTATTATTATTTTATTTTAGAAAAGATCAACTTTTCTCTGAGTGAAATGGCACAAAGGTTTTGTAAAATTTGACCATCCATCCATTTTCCAACCTGCTGAGTCCAATCACAGGGTCACGGGGGTCTGCTGGAGCCAATCCCAGCCAACACAGGGCACAAGGCAGGAACCAATCCCGGGCAGGGTGCCAACCCACCGCAGAAAATTTGACCAACACCTATTAATAATTTCTGTTAAGTTTTTTGATGTTTCAGTCTATAAGAGAAGATAATGTATACCAGACTTTTTCCCATATACTGTAGTTCTATGAATTTGGTAGGGGATGGGTGTAGCAAATATTGAATTAGTTTTTTCTTTGTCTAATTTATTGCAATGTGACTCATAAAATACATTAAAAGTGTTGCATGAAACACTATTTCTTAAAAGACAGCTCAGGGCACCAGAGGGCTGTACTTGTTCTCTTTGGTATGGAGGCAACCATAGGATGGAATTAAAAGAAGAAATCAATTTTGGAGTAAAAAAAACAAAAAAAAACCCTAAGCTGAATGAGTACTAGTAGGAGAAAAAATGATTCTAAATAGAAAAAGAATGAGAGAGAGAAATGGGAGGCAAGAGGCAAGAGGCAAGATTGCTATGTATTACTTTAGAAAAGCCACACATACAAACATTTATCCTATATATATATATATATATATATATATATATATATATATATATAGGCCCATTTGCACAGCTAAGTCATTGTGTTCTTATTTAAAACATTTTATTTTATTTACAATGCAAAATTCAATTCAGGCAAGTGAAAACAGCATAGCAAAATCAACAGCATGGTTCCAAAGACACTCCACAAAAATCAGCAATTATCTTTCACCCATCGAAGAGAGTCATATACGAAACAGAGCGCTATCTAAAAGGATTCTTCACATATGATACAACAGCAAATTAGAAAAAAAGATGGACCACAAACCAACATATTTACTTTAGAATCACTTTAATAGGTTCTTGTTAAGTTCTGAAAAAAGTATGAAACATCCTCGTAAAGTTAATTTGATTTTTTCCCAGTTTGAGATAAAATAAAATATTGCTTTTCCACATGGTCGTAGATGGTGAATTGGGAAATAGTCCAGTACAGCAAGACTGAGTTTGATCGTATGTACTGTAGTATAAAATATTACAACCAATTTTTCAAAATACAATTTTATCCTTTCTGGTATTACCCTAAATACTGCTGTTTATTGAGGTATAAGTTATTTTAAAGCCAAGGCTCTCTGCAAGATATTCATTTATTTTTGCTCAAAATGGTTTGACTGTAGGTCAATTCCACAGCAGGACAGTTAATAGTTAAAAGTGCTTGATGGTATCACTCTCAAGTTGCATCTCTCCCAGGATACATTTGAAACAATATTAGAAAGGAATTACTTGAATGATTCACAATTTTAACTGAATTGTATCATGTTTGGCATATATTGAATTCGAATTTATTTTATTAATGACCAAGTTCCATTGCCTTTCTTATATTTTATTTAAGAGGACCCTTTTCCATCATTCTCCCAGATCAATAAGGGATAAATTCCTTAAAATTTTTATAAAGCTTGGAGATGCTGTCTAAACTTCATCCATACTAACCAGTATCACCTTAAGAATGGATATTAAGGAAGGAGGAGGAAAGTTAAATAGGCCACATTAAGTGAAGTCTGTGATTGAATAAAAAGACAAGTGTCTGTGTTTATGTCTGTACCCCTGTGCCTGTCCATTTGGTATGTCTCTGTTATTCACCATTTTGTATGTGATTCAAAAGCAGTGGTAATGTTTATGATGTGTTATCTGTTGGAATGAAAAATACAATGCATTTTATTGCTACATGCATTACAAAATACATTCCAGTAGATGGTGCCCTAAAAATGTTAAGAGAGTAACTGCTGGATGGACAGATATCAGCTTATTCACCTTAATAAAAGAACAAGTGTCTGTTTTTGTATCTGTGTGCCAGAGTTAGTAAGACAATTTTTAAAATAGACAAAATGTAAAAGAAGGGTCAAAAAATCAAAACTAATACTAAAACTAACCCCAAAAGAATCTAAAAATAAGAAAATTGGCCATATCGACCTATTCTGTTTTTGAACCTTATATGCTATCAACAGCAGCATAGTAGTGACTTTCTTGCATCCACTTGGGGCATGTGAACGATGTTTATGACTGTAATGTTAATGAACGATAACTTCACGTGGTGGGTAATAGATAACCGAAAATAACAATAAACCGACTTACATGTCGGAAAACCAAAACACTAACAAGACTAGGCAAGAGTCAGTAAACCAGGCTAATCTGGTAGTGACCACTGCCACATTTTCCCAGCAAAACACCTCAAGTATAAGATTGGTCAGTTTGATGAGCAATGCCAAGAAAAAGCAAAAAAAATAGATGGCTCTATCCAAAAAGGAAAAGGCCGCCATTAAGGAAAGGAATCAGGTTGTATTATCATTATATCAGACCCAATGGGCAACCCATGTATCAAATAAAACAGATGAGGTCTCCAATGATTACTAAGATTTTTGTCCATCTTAGAAGGGTAGCACAGCTAGTATGTATATATAAAAAAAGTGTTGTTGGTAGATTAAATTTAGAGTGTAACAGTTGAAAAGATGAAATGAACTATTAATAGACAAATCTCTAAATGTTACAATCCTTAACAATTTCCACAGTCTGAATACAGTGTAGATTAAAGATGGCTGAAGCAGGTGATTATCATTTATATGGGCAACACATAAGAGCTTCTCTGCTTTAAAACATGACTTACATTGGTCATGACTGTTGATCCACTGAATGTTGAATGTGAATATAAATCCACTGGGTTGCTGGTAAATTGACGATAATTAGTATTGGCCTGACCAAAAGTCAAAGTACACAAAGATGATTTACAACAAGATTTCCTTTACATTGCAAACTAAGCAGTTGTGGCATTGTGGGCTTCAGCTAATGTCTAATATTTTATTCTGCAAATATTTGCTCAACAATAAAGGTTGAAGTTCAGTAGTGCCATACCACCTTCAACTTTAGATTCCTGTAAATTTTCCCTTTGTTGCCTTTCCATTTTTAAATTTCAGATAAATGATGTTGCAATTGAGTACAAGTCATTGTTTTCTGTCTGTTTCTCTGTTACTTTATGTCTTTCTTATAGCTTGAAGCTTTACACTTTAACAGTAAACACTATCTTTGTTACTAATGTACCTTCCCTGACCTTGATCTACATGTAGAGAAATGCCATGGGATGTCAAATGAATAATAATTTTATACAACACCATGTTCAAGGGTAAAGTATTTTAACTACACAATTGGCAAAGAAAAGCATAAATTATACAATAGTACTATTGATGTTAACATTCTTTTTCTTATTAATTTTTTTCATTATTATCATCACTAATATATCACTTTTTTGTCTCTATGAATAGGTTGTATATACTTGGTACAATATCATGACAGTTGGTGTGCTTCACTGAGGGCCATTTTTAAAAGACCCAATGTGGACCCAACTGCTTTCAATCTTTGATAATCTGACTTATTTTCATGTATCAGGGACTAACACAGAAACATATTTTGATTACCATTTTTCCTTCTCTTAAATGATCTGATCTTAAACCAACAGTGCAGTGATTACTTTCTCCAAGTATTAGGCCATCCCAGGCCAGAGAATTATTTATTGATGGTATCAAATGTCCTGTTACTGCAAAAGACATAATAAGCATGTATGTCACAAGGAAATATGATCGCTGGAAATAAAGGATTGCACAGATGCTTTAAATAATTAAATAACAAAGGAAGTAAGATAGGTTATAATATTGACAGGGAGATTTATGTTCAGTGATCAGACATCAGCATGTTAGAAGCAGTGAAAGCAGAATGGAAGGAGGCAGGAGCAAATTACTCAGCATAACTCAGGAGTGCAGTAACTGGAATTATATGATCACGACGTCACTGCTCAGACTAACTGGAAAGAAACCAAAATACTCTTTCCAAAGTGTTGCAAATTGTACACTTTGCATTTACAAAATGTAGTTTCAACTTGTGTAGTATATTGTTAAGAAAAAAATGAGAAAATTGTGTCTCAGACAACTTCATACATTAAAGAATGTTTAATTGTATTTTAATGAATTATTAAATAATAAAACACAAAAGGACACATACTTTCGTAAGTTAAAATTGCTTAAAGTGCCACTGATTGAATTAGATGAATAACATTTTTAGTGTACAATATAGTAGTTACACTCTTCACTCTGAACACTGGCCTCTATTCCTCCTTTGAAGCAGTTTTATTTCACTCCAAAGCTGGAGATAAATCTCAGGGAACATCCAAGAAGTACTTCTTAGTATACCTGAGGCCATATGTTTAGTTTGCCCACTGGTGGCCACAGTGCTCCTCTATTTTTGAGTCTCATTTAACAATAAAAAATACAAGCATCTCCAATGTAGCCTGTTCTTCCTAATATTTAAAAGGGGGCCTTAAATAAAACAAGAGATCCTTGTGTGCTCCTGTTCAAACTGAAGGAATTTCACGTGTATACAAGTAACCTGCAATTGTTATAGAACAGCTGCCCTTGTGGACCTCAGTTCTATAAACAAGAGTAGCACCCATTATCAGAATTCTGCTATTTGTTCCTCTTATATGCTATCCAGTGACATGAGACAAAGATTGGACTCCTTTGGTACTGTGTCTCTTCGGAGAATCCTTGGGTACCGCAGGTTTGACTTTGTGTCAATTGAGCAGTTGCTCATGGAGTCTGAATGAGGCACATTACCTTAATTGTGAGGGAACGTCAGTTACAACACCACGGCCCCAAGGGTGATCCGGCTCATAGGATCCTCATTGTTGAGGACCCAAGTTTCTGGACCAGGCCAAAGGGATGCCCAAGTAACACCTGGCTGTGGCAGATAGAGGGTCATTTCCGGAGGGTGAGTCTGAACTTTGTATCTGCCTGGGGGGTTGCCAACCAGGATCCCGAGCTGTTTCATCATGTGATGGGTGTGGTAACGTGCTGCACCAGTGCATGCTCCCCAACCTGACCTGACCTGATAATATCAAGACCTTCCTTGGTTCTTGGTCTTTCAAGTTGCACCCACTGCTTGTTGCTAACACGTTGCACCTGTCTTGCTTTTAAATCAGTTAATAAGATTTTTTCTTTTTTGCATAATAACTGAGTAGTGAGTGCAAAATAAATGGTTATTGGTTCATTACACAATATTTTACATTATGGAGTGCTTAAAGTCACATTGTAGGCAAGCATGAAGTTCAACCCATATTAAATTGCATCATTGTAGTCTGTGCATTCTATAAGCTATGAATTTTATTTACCATAAGTATATATTGTACTTCTACTTACTATTATTATTGTGTTGCAATGTTTGCTTTCCTTTTTTATTATAGTTTTTGCTTTTTGCTTTTATTATTACACTCTCAGTCTGTACAAAAAATATTTCTTGATCTCTTCCTGGAGAAACACTGATAAAGTTTTGTTCTCTGTGATTCTCTAGGATGGTCGAGGGACTTCTAATGAAACACTGATTGCTTTGTAGTACCACAATAGTATTATATTGAAGTTATAAAAAACTTACTGTGAGATCCACTCCAGATATTGTGGAGTAACAAACCTGCTGACCTGAACAACCCTAAGACTTCTGAATCATGGCCCTCTGTAACCTTCCATCCTTCAAATTTCAGCGCATTCCAACAAAATAATGGCTGGAGCATTGACAGCACGTCACATAACTGTGTTCTTCTCTGTCAGTTTTTATCGTGGGTCTCCTGGCAGAGCCCGATTGTGGATTTTTGTGCTGGAAGATACTCTAATACAAGCATAGAATAAAATTAGTATTTGTGTTGTGCATTGCTTTGTATTATTTTGTTCGCTGTTGAGGCCTTGAATTGACAATGTAAGCAAAATGACTTTTCCACAGTGCATTTTTCATCATTGAATACAATCCATTTGTGGAGTTAATTCCCCCTGCTAGGCAAAAAAGATAATCTATAGTGGTCAAACAAATGAAGTTCATGACAAAACATTGCAAAAAAAAAAAGCAAAACTTGTTGAGCAGTAGTAATGTCACACAAGTAATACATTTAACTGAATCTTTGATTTTCAGTTACATATTAATATTTTACTTCATAAAAGTTACAGCATGAATGTTTTGGAGCCAAACAAATAAACAAAACATTTTTATTAGCTTACACTTTCAGTACTAGGAACTGGTACACTTTAGACAGGTTCTCATGTCTGACATGTTTAAAGGGTCGAATTTGCATTGTTGTCTCCCAATGAGATCACTCTACAACCTACTTTTTATTAATGCCATGGACTTATACTGTTATTTCATGTGCAGATTTTTTGTTTAGTCTATTGCTATTTTAATCAAGAAGTGCCTACAGCTATTTTTCTGACACTAGCAAAGACTGATGACTCAGGTGGTCTCTGGTTACTTTCATTTCAACAAGCAGTCTTCTAGGATATGTGCCACAACCCTTTTATTTTATTTTTTTTTTTACATTTTTTATAGTCTGTAAATGAATATTTTATATGGCATAGGCTTAATGAGAAAACCTTAATTTTTCAATGTCAAAGATTTTCAAACTGCTCACCACCTCTATATGTGTGTGGTCTGTAGCCTACAGCAACAGCTTGTCAGGACCTTAACCGCATGTTTTACAGAATTGAAGTCACTTACTGAGTTGAATCAAAGGTTAGAAAAGTACTTGGTAAATAGAGAAATAAAACATGAGGAAAAATTCATAAGCACAAAAAAAACAAACTTAGGCTGGTCTACAAGGTTTAGGTGAACTTCGACACAATTTAAAATGATGTGAGGTCATATGCTTGTACCGTATGTTCTCTTACAAACAGTTTCTAGTAAGCAGTTATTCAATGGACTTTTACTAAACAACCTTGCTTCTTACAGAAACATAAAAAGTAAAGTAATAAAATAAAAATTACATTCAATTTTTATTTGATCATCAAAAAAGAATGTTTTAATGTCTTTATTTTGCAAATATATACATTCTATTCATAATGCCATTCCAATTTGTTTAATTTCTAAGGTATGGTCGTTTTTGCTGTATGTGTTGTGGTACCTTCTGCTGTACCCGTGCATCACTTATTTTCTAAACTTGCTCAATCCAGTACAGGATCATCAATACCACAACTGAAGTTTTTGGCACTGGGAACAAGGTGTGAAGCAACATTGGCAGGAAATCCAGCCTGTCACTTTGAAAGCTCAGTCAAATATCCAGACTCAGAGTCAGTTCAGTGCCCCTAAATTAGTGTAAAGTGTATGTCATGGGGATGAGTACACCCTCTCGAAAAAAAGTGTTTAAATAATGTTTACCAGGAACGTTCTAGATTTTTTTTTTGATCTTTTGGTTGTTGAGTTAGATTGACATGATCCTGTAAACTGGTTCATTTGCACCACATTTAGAAAATGGACTAGCATTAATAAACTGGCCTTTCCTTGTGAAAAAATTGAGTGAAAATCTATCAACCTCTCTTCTCTTATTCGAGCTTTTCTTGCCTTTCTTTTCTGGAATTTCTCTTTTCAGAATTTCGCTTTCACATTTCAATTCAAGCAAAACAAAACACAAGTGATGTTGGCTAACACATCTGAGGATTATACTGCTTTGTGGTTCACGTGTGTTGGAACAGGCTGAAACATTCTGGCTAAAAGAAAGCGAAGAAATACAATGTAGGGATTGTGTGGATTGCTGTCTTTTGGCAATGGTAAATTGGACGTTTGATATGTGTGTGCATGTCTGTGTATGTGTGTTTTTCCTGCGATGAACTGGCACCATGCCTAGAGTTTGTTCCTGCCTTGCACCCTGTGCTAGCTGGGATATGCTTCAAATGCCTCACAACCCTGGTATGGATTAAGTGTGTTAGAAAATGACATTGCAAAAAAAAAAGTTTTGTTAGGTTAGGATTTTCTGGCATTCTTTTCTTATTCAAGGGATAGCTTTAAATCTGCTCTTGGGTTTATGTCTAACTAAACCTCTGTGTCAGTCATGGTCCTTTTTTAGCTAAATGTTATACTTTCCCACATTCCACTCTGTCTCATGACCCCAGCAGCTGAGCTGAAGGGTAATATTTTCCAATCAGTCCTCTCTTATTTCTCCCTTCACTGAAATATTTTATCCCATCTCCCTCAGCTTAGCAAAATGTTTTTGTAAGGAGGTATTAACACCACTACAAGCCCTACATTCCCCTTTTCCAACCACCAGTAATGGATCAGGTAATACCTGAGGGAACACTGTATATCTCCTTCCAGGGTGCCATTTTATTCTACTGAGTGCCTCTCCCTCATCTCACCTTTCTTGCATTGATCCATCTTTCCATTCACATCTGGGACACAACTAGGTTAGGGCCTTCCGTCCATTAGTAGTACCTATATTACCATACTGGCATGCTGAATTTCTCTCTCCTCTCCATCACACACTGTTATTAAGTTATATATTAGTTTCAGCCAACATATTATTCCGCAGAAGTGGGCTCCTTCATACTTACAGCAGTGTACCTTTATAATGCCTTACTGTGGCTGTTTAATTATCATCAGCCAAAAGAGTTTTTTCTTTTGTGTTTTAATTCTTTTGTGTATTGGTGTGGTGGGGTTGTTGTCTGTTATATTTCTATATTTCTTCAGATGTAAAAACTAAATTTCCCCTTGGGACAATACATTTTTAGCTATGTATCTCTTTGGTGAAGGTTTGCTGTTGGACTACATTCTTTGCCCTTTGCCACCTTTATTATACTTTTTTCCTTTGACATCTGTTTCCAGTTTGCATATAGTAGTATACAAATACCAATAAACTGACACAATTATCCAAATAGGCTAAGGTTCAAATCAAAATAACAAGTCAGTTCCCTGGGATCATGTATGCATCTTCAAATGAATATTACAATTTTCAAAATCTGCTGCTAAATGTGCAGTACACTGCAAAATTGTTTCTATTTTTTTCCTGTCTGTATAGTCATATTTAGTAAAGAAACAAAAACTGCCTGTTGACTTATTAATGAGTAATTTTCATTCAATTTCGAGGTGTTTACAGTCAAGACTTAAAGAATTACAGGTCCGCTTGACAGCTCTAGCATTATCGATCTTTCCAAACTTGCTACATAATTACTCTTTCTGACTCCATACATATTTAAAAGAAAATCACCTTTATAACAGTCACTTGCTGCTCCATCATCATTAAAGAAGACTTAGAGTGAACTACAATATTTGCATTGAGTTCCCCAGAAGAACAGACATAAAATGTATTGGGAAATAAGCAACAAGAAAGATACCATAAACATGCAGATTTGTTTTTTGAATAATCAGCGGTAGTGAAAGTAACTGCTGTGTAGTATATGATTGTTTATTTAAAAAGGATTCCTACATTACTTTTTATCAATATATTTTAAATATCTAAATATATAATAAACATAGTGTTTGTATATTCTGTATTTATTTGCCTATTCTGGTTTTTTTATCATTTGTGATGTTTGACATTAGTCTCTGTATTTTCAACAAATGTGAAAACATTGCTTTTTTTCACAATATTTAATATTTGACAAAGTGAAATATCTGTGCCTTCTTTCCACTGATAAAAAATGAATCCATTCATATGTATAGTTTTATCATGGGAAAAAATGATAAATATAATTTTGGTATCAAAATCAACCATTTCCATAGACAAATCAAAATGATCATCTGGACAAAAAAATCCTGTTAGATTTAGTTTTTGGACCATTAATTTTTAATTTTTTCAGGCTTACTTCTTTCTTGGACTTACTGAGCCAAAGACATATGGAATAATTTAATTTAGGAATATGGCCTACTCAAATAGCAGCTATTTGAGGACACAGATTAGTGAACCAATCAATTATTTTAGCTAGCTACTCTGTTGCAAAAAAGTACAACAGCTCTTGCTTAAAACTGCAATGGGTAAAGACATTGTTGCAATTCTATATACTCGTAATAAGAATTTGTAACTAAGCAGATCATTTACTATAACTTTACATTAAGTTTTATTATCCTATTATTGTAACCTATAATACAAAAACACTTATAGTAACATTGATGCAAGAAAATGGAAAAATTATGACCATAAAATTACAATTTATATTTAAAAAGTAGACATTTCTAGTTCAATTAAAATCATTTACCTTTCCAACATATTGAGGATCAGATCCCATATACTCCTCAAGTACAAAAAATTGGTTCCAGACCCAGCCACGTTTAACTCTCTGAAAGCTTGTCCGTCCATTTCTCAATATTCCTGCCCTGCTCCCAGCGCGCTCACTCCCAAGTTTTCTTTGCAGTGGCGACTGCAGTGGTGTCAAAAACCCTTCTTCAAACAAGAACCAAAGGAACAGCAACAAGCAGTTCCTTGTAAGCATTGGCAATCTGTTAAGTGCAGGTTTTGGTTAAACCCCAAATGTTTTCCGTATAGAAATTCTTCTGCAGTTGGTCAGGATATTGAAAACAATCAAGTTCTTGAAAAACTTCACTTGACAGAGCAATGCAGTTTCTTCGACAATGAATTTCAGTATTCTTCTTGATTTGTAACCTAAAATGAAATTAAGTAAAGTGTTATTTTTTATTTTCTTACTCAGGCAGTGCATTTCTACAAACTCAACTTTGAGTGCACTAGGCTCACCACTCCCACAAAACTATTAATTAAGGACATTAAAGGTAATTAAAAAATACAACATTTTATTAGCTTTTACAGGGTAATAATTACCATTATGCAGGACTCATACAACCTGAATGGAGCTAGAATAAATGTAGGATTTTCACTAATTAACTAAAACCATGTAATAAAGAAATTTGTAATATCTTGGGAATACACAGACAGTGGTGGCAATGTAAAAGTAACAGAACAGTCTTTGTGGATGGACAGAATATTGATATATATATATATATATATATATATATATATATATATATATATATATATATATATATATATATATATATATATATATATATGTAAACTATATGTATTGCCAAATAAAATCTAAAGCTATGCCTTCTCGTCGTTACTTCAGTGATCAATTTCTCTGACCTTTAAACCCTCACTAACATTCTTAACAATGGATGACCTATTTATTCCTCATTTTGTCTTATTTAATTGAAGGAGTGACTCATAATCGTTAGACATAATACTAAGACATGTGGTTTACAAACTCCTCCAAGCAAATTGTTAAACTAAGCAGATGTGACGGCAAAAAGCCTAAGCTCAATTTGCAAATTTTCGATATTTATTAATTCCGTTTAGCTTTTTTTACATGTCCTTAAGAATAATTTCTATTTCCTCATAACCCTTTCCACTCTTGATTTTATCAACTTTTATGTGTTGTATTCTCCTAAGACTGTTTTATCGTCTCGCCACCCTGTTTCAGTACATATTTACCTGCAACATTTGAATCACAGTAAGAAACATATATCACATATACTGAGACATTTTAAATGTACA
The DNA here is from genome assembly GCF_900747795.2 of Erpetoichthys calabaricus. Classification (NCBI taxonomy): domain Eukaryota; kingdom Metazoa; phylum Chordata; class Cladistia; order Polypteriformes; family Polypteridae; genus Erpetoichthys; species Erpetoichthys calabaricus. Next base: position 92,663,029 of record NC_041399.2, read on the forward strand.
TTATATAAAGCAAATTATATATTTTGCAAAAAATAAAACAAGTATATTTGACAAACTAAGTAATGTTTTGGATTACTGACCTTTTGTGTTGCGTTTGTTTCAGTTTAACAAATTTATCATTTTTTCCCACAGAATAATATTTAGTGAGATAAATACATTTTAAAGTTTAAAATATCAAATTTTGATTATTTTCATAATCAAGAAATACACTTATTCAGACTAAAAAAGTTAGAAATTAAAGCAGAAAGCTCCTTTGAAATGTATATGACATCAACAGTCATCAATTAATTGTTTCCATTTCTTTAATGATTTCCTTGTGACGTCAATACCTATTGTTGTTTTGAAAAGGAACTTTTTGATGCCACAAGTTGTTAGGGAGCATCTGTGATGTCAAGCAGTGTGGTCATATGGTCATTGAAGCTTTTTTTAAAAGAGTATGCTGTATGCTCTAAAAGTGTCAGCAATTTATATCTAATGAAAAAAACATCTATACCGCAAAAAAGCTTTGTGAGCAATTTCTTTCTTTTTTATCAGCTTAGAATTTGTTATGTTCTGAGTACAAGAGTCTTTTTGATTTGGCAATTAAACACAGTTATTCGTTAATGATTGTAGCCTTGCTCTGAATTTACCCTTAAGTATTTTAGTTTGCCTCGACTGCAACAAACAACAAATAATAATACAGTTCTTTTATGGAATATCCAATCTGTGAAGGTCAATTTGTAATTTTCTGAGCATTTTTGAAAAGGTTCAGTTGAAATTAATGAAAATCTTAATTAAATTTTATTAGAGGCTTCAAATGTATGCTGTTGTATCAGCATGAATCATACAATTATTTGGTTGCATTTGCAAGTTACACAGCTGTACTCTTTTCAGTCTTTCTCTATTCTGATTAGGAATTTATATAAAGTATTTGTTGCATTTTCAAAGTAAAAAGGTCCAACTGGTAAACTTAAAACAATCAAGAAATATTAAAATGAAAATTGAAACCACTGTTATATACAAATGCACTTGTTTGCCCAGTTCAGAATGTGTAAGATTTATTAAGAAATTTAGTATAAAATTTCAAAGGGATGAAGAGCTAAATGGTACAATCACAACCTGAGAAAAGAATGTTTCACTGACTTTAAATAGATCTGCTACCTTTAAATTGTGTATGTATATAAATTTTATTAGTTTTGCAAGTGAGATCAGTTTCATAAAAACTGTCTCTGCTCAGTAGGCATTAATAGCAAGTCTTATGTCAATATATTGGTTACTATATATATTGTCATAGTGTCATGAATTTAGTTTTGGATTTCTGTCTGTTCATGCTATTTTAGGAATTTTTGTGTATTTATTTTTATTGGTAATTCATTACATTGTTATTCTGGTGATATATTGTCTTCTGATTTTTGAATGGTTTACAATTTGGGACAGTTTTGGAAGGGCCTTAAGCCTTATTGTTCAGAAACATTATGCCTGTTTTTGATCACATGACACAGAAAACACAGTGCCTTCCATTTCCTGTTTTTCTGAATATCTGTACCATTCCAATTGCTCACAACACATAGTTCAGTTGCATTCCCATGCAAAACACACTGGGTGGACAAAGGGAAGCACTGGAAAGAGGGCTGAAAACCCTGATGTCTCAGAATGTATTGTACAGAAATGCAATGAGCAGCATTTGAATTGTCAAATTGAGTTGCAAGAGAACCAAGTTAAACTAGGAAGATCAGGAAGCAAGTTGTTAACTGTCTCTTCCTGTCACATGATTGTACTCAAGGGTATAAAAGACTACAAAAAGGGAGGAAGGATGGTTTGTGCATGACCTGGACAAAGGAGAGAACTGTGCTAGATGGAAGACCCCAAATATATTCTTGATTTAAGAGCCTCACTATGTTTAAAGGGATAGTTTAAGGTTAAACTGATCATATAATCAGTTTAAAGCCTTAATCTGTTAATAATATATTAAAGCATGGCTCAGTTTAAAATGTTGATGCAAACTCTTTTCTCAGATTGCCAAGTGCCCAAGAATATCTATGTATAAAGAGAAAGGGGAAAAAAACAATGAAAAAAAAAACATGCACTGGCATTTGAAACACATGTCATGCCAGCACCCAAAGGAGGGCAATGCCAAGGAGCAGTACAATTCCCTGTCCCTCTGTAGGTGCTGTACCCCAAGGGCATCAACAGGAGAGGAAGATAGATGAATATTGTCCAGGTCGTCTTTATTCTGAGTAAATTCTTCCAGGATGCAATTTTTAAAAATAATTTGAAACCACTGAAGATGTTTCTTGTTGATAATCTGTTTAATTGTGGAACTCATTAACAGTTAAGTAAGTAGAAAATAAATCTGTTTTCAAATCTGCATGATCCAGTTGTGGTTCACAATAAGGCTTGCTGGAAAGTAAGTTAGTGCTCCATTTGTTCTGAAAAACAAATCTGCTATTCAAGAAGGCATAGACCCAAAATGGTCTAGAAAATGAGGCTCAGGAATGCTTGTCCATGCTATTTCCCACAATAAATGGAAGATTGGAATGTCTATGACATTCAAATAAAATTCACAAGCATATTCCTGTGGAATTCCAGTAATTCTTTATGCCTTTGGAATGGAGGATAAATACTGCTACAAATTTCCATTTGTAGATTTGGACACTATTGCCAAGAACGGGTGTAACTGAATGCCACTTATTTTGTGCCATTCATATACAGTTCTCATATCAAGCCATGCAGTGTATATTGATTTAAAATCGGTTTCCTGTTTCTAAAGTGTTTGTGTTCAGTAGGCAAATTCATCTAGGGCCTCATGTATAAACGGTGCATATCACAAAAATGTTGCGTACCCATTTCCACACTCATGTCGCATATTTAGAGATCAAATTGATTTCTTGTCCTATGATGATGACTGATGAGGAATTGTGCTGTATCTGTTCCTTTGCAAGTTCTGTCCACTCTTGGGTTTTTAGCCACAGGATCTTTTCAATATGAACTGGCTGATCAATCACGTATTTCTCAGTCATTACTGAGTTGCACCATACCAGCTGTATGGAATGTTCTTATCTGCTTGTCATCCTGTTATATAAGATTTCCTTACACGGTGGTTGAATGGGCAAGCATCAAAACACAATTCGCAGCAATGCTGTTTTTCCAAATGTAATCAGAGTGATCGACTGCACACACATTAATAAGTTTTGCTACATTGCTATAAAGGCACCTTTAGAGAATGGTTTTGCTTGTAAATAGAAAGCATTTCCACTCTATTAATGTGAAAATATTCTACATATGATGCAAATATGTATCTCATTGTGTTGCAGCAAGATATGTAAGTGTCTCTCCAATAATTGCAGCAGCTCACTGCTCAAACAGTGTAAGCCCCAGAATTCTGCTACCTCCTCCTGTGGTGTTGACACTCAGATGGTTGGCTGCAACGCGCATTTTCATGTCGACTTTCATATCTGACCACTTCTTATTAATTTCGGGAACTGTGTAACTTTCTGAACTTGAACTTTTGAGTGCCTCCATCAGACTGTGCCACTCCATCAGTTTCCTTTTGTTGCTTATACCACTGCTTAATCCACCAAATGGTACGTTTTTCCTTGCTGTCACTTCACTGAGCAGGACCTCAATTTTGCATTTGCTGAAATTCTTTTTTATATGTGCTTTTGCCATTGTCTTTTACCAAAACACTGACTGGAAGCTATTTATATTAATTTGAATATTCAAACAGGCAAAATTCTGTGAGGAGCTGGGGTTGAGCTTTAGGTGCATGTCCATTAAAATTCATATTGATTGGGGTTTACACTGAGAAAGTGCATAGAAATTTGCTTACGCACAGTTTCATACATCTGAATTATGTGATGCGTACACACGCTTCTAGTTTTACCCATATGCCATATTTTAGTGTGAAATCTACACAAGGTGTAGAAGCTGGACTTACTTGGTTTTTATTAAATGAAATGGTATTTAGTTGGGTATCTCCAGGGGTTGACAGTTGTGCTTTCATTTCTATTCAATTGATAGTTAACTGACAGGAGCTTGTCTACTACTCTGCACCAGCTTTGAAATTCTCTCTGACTCTTTCTCGTGACTTTGAGCTATGTAATCATAATTTTTGATTTATTTGTTTTTGTTGTTTATATTATTATGTTTTGCTCCTTTTGTGACACCATTTTGGTGAGTCATTTCTTGAGCACAGTCATGTTATTTGTATTGGTAGAGCCTGTTGTTGGTCATCATGCAGTATGTCTTTGCTGCCAGTGTTGTAATCACAGTTTCCTAGTTTTAGGATTAAAAATAAAGACAACTTTGTACACAGCAGATTTATTAGTGTTGGGTTTATGCTTCGGTTCTTGATATTTTTTACTAATATTCATTACACGTAAAGTATTGCTTTCAACTGCGGTGGTACCATTGGCTACATTTTTTTATTCTAGTTTCAATACACTTGCAGCATTCTTGTTCAAGAAATTCCTAGGAGGTTTACTGTTTCCGGTTTAATCATGGCATACAGTGTGACAGTAATTGAACAGACTAATTGAATTGTGTATCTAATAATTCAGTCTAGTTTGTGAATGTGCATTAGTGTAGAAAATTGTGTTAGTGTAGACAATTCTGTTGCTTAATCTGACAATGCTTCCATTGTAGAAAAATAAGAACATCTGTCATTTCTACTTATATTTTATACACTGATTTGGAGGAAAAAAATAATTATATGAATAAATGTAAATGTAAAAGTTAGGAGATAACAGTTCCATATCATCATTCCAACATCATCAATTTCTAAAGAATGTAAAATGCATGAAAATTAAATGTAACACTAAAAATGTCCCTTGATGATTTGCTATTTTGTTGTATAAGCTCTTTAGAGCACCCAGTTGTTTTAATGCACCATTTAAACAAATGTATATTTAAAAACACCTACCACAGAACACTGCTTTTTAAGTGAGGCACTTCATTCAAATCACTACTACTTCATTTAATGTACATGTGCTGTAATTGCACTTTAGTTATGCTTTGCTCAAAATGTTCCACATTCAGCCTATAACATCTGTTCCACTTTTACTTCTTCAAATATTTAAGGTAGGAAGTTAAAACAAAAAAAAAAATACAAGGCCCGTATAAAAAATACACTAAACACTTGTGCTGGCACTAGGCTAAGGGTTTTTATTTAATAATGTCCTCAGATGAAAACATTAAATTTGACTTCCCAGTAGTATTCAGATAGACAAGAATAAAAAACACATAGAGGAAACAGTTTTAAAAGTTCACAATGTTTAAATCATTTAAAACTATATTTAGATAATTACTTTTAGTAGTATGATGTGTTTTATCTGGATATATCTACCAAATAAAAGAAGACGCACTTCAGCTCTAAAATGTTATTACGTTTTATTATTTTTTTGTTATAAATCAGCGGGACTGGAAAATTAAGACTTTCTGGAGTGGTTTGTGTGTTTGTGAAGGCGATGATCCTCCCTGATTTTCTAAAGGAAAAAGGTATGGGTGTTGTCTGCCATAAAATGAGATCATTTCCATTTTCTGTTTTTTTTCATAATCACTCTCTGGCAATATCTTATCAAGTCATACACTTCCGCAACAATAATTTTGGCAGCCTTTATGGTAACCTGTTGGAGCTTTTTTTAAATTTTGATTTGTTAATTCACTAAACCAAGCAATGGAGCAGAAAGTGATAACTGGGTTGGATCGCACTGCAATAAAAGAGCAGCATGATGTTTCTGGCAACGCTGAACAGTCTGGTTTTATGGAGGTGAAATACTGTATGTGTCAATTGCATTTAGAAAATATACATATGCATATATACTTATTATTATTAAAGTAATGTGAGTTTCCAGATATTTATATTCAATCACTATTTCTACATCTTCCTCCACAAAACGAAGTGGGTGAACATTCCAATTTCTGCTTCCTAAAGTCAAATATCATTTCTTTAGTCTTTTTGACATTCAGAGAAAGATAGATACTAGAAATATAAACCACTTATGTCTTAAAAAAATCATAGTGTCTGTCATTTTTAACAAGATAACTGAATCACTGATGACTTCTTCGTTATAATTCATAGATGACTTTCTGTTCAACACTCAAGTCATAATGACAATCAATGTATTAGCTCTAACCGTTTTCTTTCTATTCAGCCGCAGGGTACCAAAGCCTATACTGTAGCAGAATATTTTTTGGATATTTACTTGTCATTCAATATACATTGTTATGAAATGATGCTGGGTATTTTATTTTATGCTGTAGAATCCATTTTTTCTACAGTATCTGTCATGATCGATCTAATCACCAAAAAAAAAAATTTGTTTGGTCACTAGATTACCACTTTTGTTTCTTTAATGGCAGAGGTTAAATACTAAATACTGCAGATGCACTTGAAGAAAAGGTTCCTTCCCTAAAGCTAAAACTGTAAAAATGTTCACAATCAAGACATCTGAATGAAAAGAAAACCAGATTAGCAAACCAAAGCATGCCAAAGTAGAAGCTATGTTACTAAAACTAAATAGTTAGTTTCATTCTCTTTTCCTTGTGGGCTCAAAGCTAGGATTTTCATTACATTTTTCACCACCCTAAATTATTTCTTTCCTTTTCAAGCTGTAAGTTGTTTTTTATTTTGATTTATTAATGTTTCTTTTCTTTTAAGTTTCTTTACAAAAGGAAATAATTTGTCTTTGCACTGTTAGGAAGAATAAGAGAAAGAAAGAAATATGTCATTATTTCTTTTTGTCTTAGCTTTAGGCACTTCATTCTTGCTCACCAAAACCATAGCTATGTCTTCTGTATTGTTTTGTTTTCTATACACAAACTTCTGCATCAGATCTGCAGGTCCTCCTTTGCCTGTAGGCAGAAAAATATCTGACAACAAAGTTCAACGTGCCATTTCTTCATTTACAAAATTGATCCTGTAGTATATACAGTAGCACCAATGTCTCAGTAAATATTCACCTGCCCATTTCTCGGCAGGACAGTCTGTAAATGTTTTGCCTGGTTACTTTGGGTTTCCTGATTTGGTACAAAGATGGGGCAAATTAAATGCCAATTTTAAATTGGCCTGACTGTGAATTTGAATAGGCCCTGTGATGGATAAAAGATTAATTCAACTTTGGGTTCAGACTTGACCCCAGTGTCGCAAAATAGGCTCTACATGACCCAGAAATGCATTGACTGGGTTTAAGAAAGTGATTTTATTCATTTATTTATTTTTTATTGATTTTAATTAAAAGCAAATAACAATCTGCACAATCAAATCAAACTTAACAAACAAAAATGTAACCCGCACCCAAAACTAAGAGAGGAGAGCCAAACAACAAAGCAAATCTTTAAAAGTAACAAGGAAGGGAGCATATCATTTTCTCTGATATAGAAGCTTATTCTAAAATGTTATTGATTAGATCCTGCCATATTTTAAAAACGTTTTGAACTTATTCTCTAAGTGAAAATTAGATTTTTTCCAATTTCAAATAGTATAGGACATTAGTTACCCACTGACTTAAAAGTGGTGGGGTGATTAGCAAGATAAGACTATGTGTTAGTAGTGAGGTAAAGGCAATTACGATTTTTTTGTCCTTTTCCACTTTAAGCCCATCTGGGAGTACACAGCTGTTAATTGGTTAGGAGTGATTGTGACACCAAGGGAATCTGATTTGCATTCAAAGATTTTTGTCCAAAAAGATGTTAATTTGCTGCATGCCCAAAACATGTGGCTGGCGCTTAATTGCAGCGTTCACAGGTTGAAATTTGCTCTGGAAACTTTTTGGATAATTTTAAATGAGATAAATGCACTCAATAGAAGATTTTAAGTTAAATGATTGAGTAATTCAGTGCCTTAAGCATGGGAAAGATACTATATAAATAAAATGTATTATTATTATTATTACTTTGCGCATATGGAATTAGAGTGTATTCTGTGCATGACTGCCTTTCACTTCATTTCTGGAATATTAAGTGAAAGATCCTTTCCCCATTGTACCCTGGGATCTTAGAAAGTAAGGGACTTTAAAATGTTTTTATAAATTGTAGAGATGCTATCTGAGTCTTCAAGACTGATCAGTATTTCTTCTGCAATAGAAATAGGTGGAAAATAAATTTAAAAAGTTCCAAGCTTGTGGAAAGTAGTGGAAAAATTATGTTGATGAGAAGTAAAATTTGAAGTTTAATTGGTCATAGAATGCAAAAACTTTATCTATGTACAAGTCCCTAAATGTTTTAATTCTAGACATTTTCCAAGCAGTAAATACTGTGTATGTTTGAGAGGGTGGAGAAAAGTGGTTGTCATGTAGTGGTGCAACAGATAAGAGCTTCTCTGTCTTAAAGTTCTTTCTACATTGGTTCTATATTTTGAGTGAATGACGGGCAATTGGATTATTAGTGTATTGATGATAGTTTGTGGAGCACAAAGCAGGGAATATAAAGAAGTACTGCAAGATTTTAATTCTATTGCAGACAAGGAATTTGTATGTTCATCAATTTAGGTCAATATCCAGGTCTTTATGTCCAGTATATTTACCAACAGTAATAAAATTGAAAGTTAGGTAGGGCTATGCCCCATTCTGCTTTAGATCACCCTTTGGATGCATGGATGTTTCAAATTCCAAATAAATGAGAGTTATGATTGAATCTAACTTCTTAAAAAAATATTTATTAATGTATATGGGGATGCTTTGAAATAGCAAACAAAGCTTGTGAAGGATGTTTATCTTAACAGTGTTGAGTCTCCTTGCTAATGTGAGATGGAGGGTGGACCATCTATTCACATCTTGTTTAATTTTTTCCTTGCAAATAGTAAAGTGTTGTTGAAAAATAGCTTTATATTTGCTTGTGATATTTAACCATAGATATTGAAACAGATCTGTTAACATAAATGGGGTGGTGTCCAGTCTAATATTGTGTGCTGGAGATTCACTGGAAAAAGCACACTTTTATTCAAACTGATTTTGAGTCCAGATATCTTTTGAAAATCTGTTAATGCCTTTAGGACTGCTGGTACAGAAATCTGTGGGTCAGATATACACAGCACCATATCATCTGCATATTATCTCTGATGCATTTTGAAAGCAAACAGCCAGTGGCTCAGTGGTGATTGCAAACAGCAATGGTGATAGGAGACATCCTTATCGAAATAATGTTGGTAAAACAAACTGAAGCTTTAGAACTAGTATAGAGCAATTTGATCCATGCACATATGTTTAGGCCGAACCCAAATTTGTGTAATGGGGTGAACAGGTAGTCCCATTTAACTTCTTTTTCTGCATCCAAAGATAGTAAGATCTCTGGGGTGTTAGAATTAATGGGTGAATATATTACATTAAACAAAAGTTGGAGATTAGAAGCTAAGTGCCTTTTAATAAATCATGTTTGGTGTTGTGATATTACAGAATGTAGTACTTTCTCCGTCCTTCTAGCTAGAACTCTGGAGAGTATCTTAACATCATTATTCTGAAGTGAGATTGATCTGTATGATGTACATTGTAATAAGACCTTATTTTTCTTAGGAAAGATGGAAATTAATGCTTGGCAAAAAGTTTGAGGTAGAATTTAGTTATCTTTAGCTTCTATAAACGATGCTAATAATAGTGGAGCTAACTTATTTGAAACTTTTTTATACAATTCTATGGGGTAGCCATCAGGGCCGGGTGCTTTTCCACTTTGAAGTGACTGTATAGCATCTAGTAATTCAGAGAGTGTCACAGGTTTATCCAGTTCCACAGCACTAAGGGTAGCTAACTGCTTTATCTGTAATGAGTCAAAGAACTCATTAGATTGTGCCTTATCTTCTTTAGACTGAGTCAAATATAAGGACTTATAGTACTCTCTAAATATATGGGTTATATTTTTATGGTCAATGATTTTATTTCCATATGTGTTGTTAATTGATGTTATTGCATTTGGATTTGTTGGGCTAAAATCTTATTGGCTGTCTCTTCGTGCTCACAATAATGATGTTGCGATTCAAAGATGAGCTGTTCCGTTTCTTTAGTAGTCAAGATATTAAATTCTGATTGCAAAACTTGTCTTTTCCTATAAAGTGCCTCATTTGGTGACCTTGTATGTTCTAGATCTTTTCTGATAATTTCTCTGATTAACTCAGACGCCTTCTTGGTTTACAATTTGTCTGTACAGTTCTCATCAGCTAATGGTTGGGGTTAAGACACCAACTATGAGTGTGTAGGGCATAGTGATTTAAGCTCCATGATCAGAGGGGCGTGGTCAGAAATAACAATAGTGTTGTGATTTTATTCTTTAGTGTACCTCTGAATTATACCAAATAGATTACAAATTGTACAAATTCATTATAATCTTTTTTAATATAGTTAAAAGTTGCTAGGTCATATAAAGTATGCTAGCTGCTGAAATGCTGAATGTCAATATGAAAGCAATTTTCAATGATTTTCCTCATATAGAATATTTGGCAGAGTTCCTTCTTATTAATTTCAAAACATATAAACTTTCTCTTTATCTTTTCACACTTCTATGTGGGGTCAATATGTTTGATCAACCTTTTCCATGCAGCACAGTCCTACATCTCCTTGCTAGTCGGACCCTTTTCCTTCAGATCTTCTTTTACTTTATTCATCCACCTCTGCTTTGGTCTCCCTTGCTTTCTCTTCCCCTATACTTCCATTCCAATCACACTTTTGCCCACATATTCATTGTTTCTCCTCTGCACATGCCCATACCACTTCAACCTACTTCTTGTACTTTCTTGGATATCTTTCCTACTTTTTTTGTATCTCTGATTGTCTCATTTCATATTCTTTTTTGTAACTCCACACTTCCATCTCAACATTTTAATTTCTGCCACATCTGACTTTTTCTCCTGCGCTTCCTTTATTTACTGTGTCTCAGCTCCATACATCATTGCTGGACAAGCCACTTTCTTAAAAATCTTACCTTTAACCTTCACCTTAATTCTTTGATTACACAATACTCCTGATGCCTTCTTCCAATTGTTCCATCCACACTGAATTGTATGAGTTATCTCTGCATCTAATTTTCCATTTTGGGCTAATACTAACCGTAGGTATTTAAATTTATCCACTTTTTCCAGCAGCTCTCTCTGCAACCCGATTATCGTTAAATATAATATATTCTGTCTTCCTATTTCCTCTGTCTTCATAAGCCCTTCTTCATTCTTCCAAATTCCTCTCCACTTCCTTTTTTTCTGGTACTACAGAACACAATATCATTACCAAAAAGCTTGCACCAGGGAAATTGGTCGTTTATCTCAAAACTTAACACATCCATAATCAGATCAAGGACTTAAGGAAGATCCCTGGTGCAGACCTACTCTAACTGAAATCTTGTCAGGTACCCAACACTGCTTTTAACCCAATTCCTTACTTCCTCATACAAATTCTGGGCAATCCTCACATACTTCTCTGGTACTTGTTTCTCTCTCATGCACCTCCAGACCTCTTGATGTGGTACTCTATCATAAGCCTTCTCCAAATCAATAAACACCATATGCAGTCCTTTCTGGTTTGTTTTTTTTCAATGCTCTTCTATGCACTGTCTCAATGCAAGAATTGCATCAGTTGTTCCTCTCCCTGGCATAAAACCAAACTGATCTTCCCCTACTTACTTCCTAAGCCTTCTCTGTATAACCCTTTTACCAAGTTTTCACTGTGTGAGATATCAGCTTTATCATTCTACAGTTTCCACAATCCTGAATATTGCCTTTCTCCTTATGAATGTATACAATCACACCGCTCCTCCACTCCTCAAGGAATTCTCTACTGTTCATAGTTCAAAACATATACCGTATAATGTAGATGAAAAATGTTTATTATTGGAGGTGCTCCTTGTGTTTTTTCAAGGACAGAGTAACATGCATATATTCCAAAGCTTATTTTGGGGTCCCTTTATTGCTGATGTTTATTATACTTACTTATAGACTCTAGGAACATATTTTGTATGTAACTTGTTTATTAAACACAAGAGCACAAGTACTAAATCAAGATTACATTAAATATTTTGAACATATCTGAAGAAATGGTCTGAACACATGATGTCATTTAGTATAACATTTTCATGATTTTACTCTAAGGAAATTGTTAGAGAAATAGTAGCCAGAACGTAACTAGTTATATTTGAGCAAACATTCCAACAGATTCTGTTTTAAAATGCATAAAATGCCTTCTTTTGCAGCAGGTGTTGATCTCTGTCTTAGTACTTAGTACTGTTTTAGACATGGTAAGCACACTTGTCAAAACTTTTCATTTATTAAGAATTACATTTCCATCAAATGTTTTGAGCTGCTGTTTTTTATTCCTGTGGCATGTCATTGCATTTCTTTTCCTTTTACTAATGCAAAAAGCTTGGGGATTAGATCACTCAACAGTTACCTTCTCTTATGTCAAAAAAAATACTTGGTTTCCTAAAAGAAATGAGGACCCTGGGCCACACAAATGGATGTCCTAAGTACTTTTTTCATCATTTATGCCAGTTGGCTATCAATGTCCCTGTCTCTGCTTCAGAAGTACAGTAGATTCCCCCTTGCGACTGCCTAAAGCTTATTGCTACTCAAGATAGTGGCATAAATGTGCACTTTATATCTTACTAGGTACATTTTATTTTGTGCTTGCAGTGCGTCATTAGATCTGAAAATTTTTTTTGTAGAAATTTTCAAGGTTAAAAAAAAACAAAAAAACACTTCTGTTGTACAAATGAATACCCTGGAGGGAAAAAGCAATAACATAAAACACAAAGTTCTACACTGCAAAACATAAGAACATAGCATATAATGTATCTTGAAAATGTAATTAAGACACTCACTTCATCAACGTTGATTTGCTAAGAGGTAAGTTGATCCAATAACATAATTCGGGGTCTCTATTTTAATTATATAACTTAATAGATTCTATTCTGAATCCACTTTCCCTTAATTTTCACTTCATCCACTGGTACTTGATCTATTATTTAAGTGAAAGTATTCTTCTGTATTAATGTTTGTGAATTTTGACCAATTGGATTAGGGCCTGTACAGAGCTGTCTTGGTGAGGGTAGGGCAGCTTGTTTAGTTAAGAGATGTACTTGACTGCTCTGTTCTGCACAGACCTGCACTTGCTGTATGTTATTTATTTATTTAATTTATTTATATTGTTGTGTGTTAACCTATGCCATATCCAGTACTGCAGATGTGGCTTCACTCATCTTCTTCTAAATATTATACAAGTAGTCATTTTTATTTTTGATGAATGTTCTCCAATATATAGGGTTATGACTTAATGGTCTAAGATTACCAGGAGGCATTATTTGCTTTCCCAGTTCTCATACACGACTTACATTTAAATTTATCGTTAGTATGTGTTTACTTACAGTTATATGAATAGTGTCATTTATTTATTTCAGCATTATTGAAAAAATTATATCAGCATTCAAGGCATCTGTTGCCTGAAGCACATCTGACCTTTGCATTTTTAAGTCCTTAAACAAGGAGATTCCTGTTCTTATGCCTGAGGCATTTCATCTTTTTAATTTATTTATTCATTTGTAGAAATACAAGGAAGCATTTGTTTCCTTTATTTTCTATTTATTGCTCATTTTAAATTATTTTTCTAGGGCACATATGAGGGTCTTCTGTTGTTTACTGCTTCTTTTTTCTTGATATTTTCATGGTTTGTCTTAACATCCACTATAAAAAAAAGCTGTGCTTTTTCTTTTGTAAAGAAATACTTTTAATCAATATGTGCTAAAATTACATTTCCCTAACTACCTTTCCAATGATTTTTGGACTTGAAAAACCATGCTTTGTCAATCTTGTGCACTGCTGTATAGTGTAATCTCTGACAAGTGAAAAAGAGAAGGATTTTAAACTGCTGAAGTATAAAGATGCTTATTAATCTTGTCTGAAAGAATTGCTGTATCATGCTTTTAGTTTTGCTTGCAGAAGGAATCAGCGTCACATCTCACTCAATCCATGCTGTGTCCATCAGTGACAGAGCAGATCCTTGAGCAGATCCTTTCATCCTCTTTAGTGTGATACTGTCATCATGTAATTAAAGACACAGACAGGAACCAAAAAACAGGATTTGAGAAAATAGACAAGACTATAGACTTAGTAAGGCTCAAGGTAAATGTTTTACAATAATTTATAAGCATTATCGCTTTTAAATTTAACCCATCAAATGACTGCTGTATATTTAGAGTTTCTGTGCAACACAGTTACATGGGTGAGGGTAAGGGCAAACGCCATCTGAACAGTGTCTAGGGTAATAACTTCCAGCATTGCTTTGTTTATCCCAGTAACACTGACTTCTCTTTCTTCACATAAGTAATGTGCAATGTATACAGGGGAAAACCAAAATAAACCAGTGTGGCATTGCATTTTCTCACTAGCTTAATAGACTGGTGCTCTAAGAACCAGGACCTGTGAAAACTCCTGCCTCCAATATGTAAGCCATTTTGTTTTTCTCATTGAATCAATAACAGATATCCATGTTTAATTACTATAACTAAGTAAATACATACTAAGAAAGACAATTTTAAATTCCCAGCTAAATACAGTTACAATAATTGCACAGAAGCAAGTTAGAACTAAAAAAGAATAATGCTGGAAAGTTAGAAATAGTGACAGTTCTGATTGCTTAAGGGCCATCGGTCATTTAATCACTTTAAATTTAAGAATACAGATGGTCATAAGAAATTCAATGAAAATAATTTCATTATGCTTCTGGACAAAGAGAGAATAAAATAATATAAAATAAATGTCTATGTTCATACTTAACAGATAGATAGAAAACTGAATTTTTTTTTAATATTTTACATTTTTTACAATATCTATTATGTAAGTATTTAAAGTAATTATTTTTATTTATATTTTATATCATTTATGCATTGTTGATAATTATGTTTCTGCATATAGTTTTGTATATGAAACATACATCAGTTCAAGATAAAAGAAAAGAAACAGATGGAACTATGATACCACTGACTTGCAGTCAGACATACTGTGATCAACACTATTCTACAATCACTACAGGCTGGTAAACAAATTGCCATTTAAAAGTATTAAATATGTGCTATAAATAAATAAATAAATGTATTATATAATAAAATAAATTAAATGTGTTTTTCTGAAGTTTTTTTCATGTTTAAATAAAACTTAAAATTAAGTTGGATTTTTTATGTTCTGTCAAAACCAAGTTGTTAATCAAAACCTGAAATAAAGAAAAAAATCAAGAGATCCTAGCACCCTAAAGTATTTATTCGCTAACCATTCTTTCCGCAGATTTTTTTTTATGCAGAAACTTCGGCAAAGTTTGAAGCACTCTGTCATTTAAAGTACTATCCTGATCATGAGATCATGCAGTGTCACCTCCAGAGACTATGTGGTAGTGACAGCACATTGTTAGTGTCAACAAATTACCGTTATCCTGGGGGGAAAAAAAACATAAAATGGCAGTTACCACAACTCAAAATAAAGTGCAAAGTAAAAAAACAAGCATGAAAATGAAACCAGAAACACCTTGGGTTGTCTGAAGTGATATACAGTATATATGTTTTTGTTTCTGTTTCCCTCTGTCTAGTTTCTTTCATTGCTTGTCATCTACAACAACAGATAATTTTACACTTTTCTGACCACACTTTAAATCTCCTTGAAACTACCAGAAACTTCTAAGAAGACCACCAACCCTACCAAATGCCTGCCACCATTACAGACTGCAGTGAACATATGCCCTTTACTTTGTGAAACAAAGCATATAGGCTAGAGGTTGTTCCATCAATTTTGTGCTATAGACTCTAGATTAATATTGTAACTTTCCCTGCATATTCTTCAAATGCTGTATAGAAAGCTCTAGAACCAGACATACAGCAATGACATATTCATCTGAAATTCTGCAAAGCTAACACACCATTTCTATTGTGCTGAAGCTTTTTGTTTAGGTGTTTTTTTTGCTCTCACCAATGGCTCTCTAGCTGATGGAGCTGCTTTCTCACCACTGTTCCCACAAATCTATTCCCCCAAGGACCTGTGATATTAGTTTCACTGTGTAAAGTATAGAATACATCAACATATTAAATTTGGTTCCTTATGTGTGTGCAGATATATCTGTGAATTACCCGTACTTCTTATTTTTGACAGAAGGTGTGGCTGAAGGGTAAAAATGAAAAGATTTTCATAATAATTATAACAGAAAATCTTTAAATCTGTTATACTGATGTCAAAGGGATACATTTTTTGTATCTGAGGATTAGGGTCAGTTGAAATCAATGTAGAACAGACATCCTGATCTATCATCTTAGCCGGCCAAAACTGAGATAATGAGAGCAGTGTACAAGTTAAGACAAACAAAAGAAACAGCAGAAAAAAATTAATGAGCTTTACAGTCAAAATGTTCTAACATGGAGACTGCTTTATTAGCCACTATGTTCCAGTCAGATAACATGTCGCAGTATGGGCTAAACTCGTTGTTCACCAAACATGGCTCTCAAGAGAGGCAGAAATGATAAAATAATTTAAATTCATCTTGCTAAGATTATTATAATTGAAACCTTTTATGGTATTTTGTTTTGGTCTTACATTTCTTGCCAACAGTACAATGAAAGGTCCGGGGGATATGTGCAGTCCTGAATATTTTCTCCCCCTGCATGCTAGGCGGCAGCATCCCTAGGCTGGGATTCCCAAACAGACACCCTCAGAGCATGCTGAGACCAGTAGTATTGTGGGGAGGCCATGTTGGGTTAACACTTGGGGGCTTATGGAGGCCACCAGAGGGAGCTGCCAGGATTCACAATTCCCTACTTTCAGGGACTTCCATTCAACCCAAATGCCTCACACTGGAAGTACTCCCGGGTCATAGCTACAAGAAGCAACGCAAAAAATCTTACCCAGGAGAGTCAGAGCCAGATAAAAGAGGATGAAGCCTGCCTGGATGAGTGGAAGGTGAAGAAAATAAATATTGGGTGATCTGCAAAGCCTTTGTAAGATATTTGGTGCAAATAAACATTTTTATTACTTCTGGACTTGTGTCGTGGTGGTTGTGTCTGGGGTTTGGGGTGCCGCAACTTAACCTAATTTTCACAATATGTATAGTGGCTTGTAGGAAATGCCACAGAACCCTAAACCCGAGACATTAGTACCTGCTTCAAATTATAATTTATTTCAACAGGTTTTCAGAAGTTATCCCAAATGCACTTCTGTCTCTTTTTCTTCTGTTTTCTTCTCCTCCTCTACTCCTCCCAGGTGAACTTTGTCTTCCACACCCAGCTCCAACTCGCCTGGGTGAAGCAGAGTGGCTCCCTTTATTTCAGACCTGAGAGGACTTCCATTGCCAGGGCGTTACTCATAGGAAGCACATCAGGGTCAAGTGGAAGCCCCAAAAGTAGGGATCACACATTCCTGCAGCACCCACTAGTGGCGCCAACAGAACCCAGCAGGGCTGCTCTGCAGGACCGTAGCCCAGTAATTTTGCCACCTAATGTGTGAGGGGAGCCAATTGTCCAAATAGGTCATCTCCTCCTGTCCCTCCATTACAAGACCTTTGTTGCATCCCTGCTGGGATATCAGTGTACCCACTTCCAAGATGGCATCAGTCAATCTCCTGGCAGGGAAAATCCTGCCATTCTTCTTGGCTATTCAGTACAGTCACCTTCTGACCAGGTAAGGGGTAGTGCACCATATCAGTTGGGATGACATTTTCTACCTGCTGTCCATCACCATATACTGTATATTTAAAGGTGTACTATATATACATATCTATATCTATATATATATATATATATATATATATATATATATATATATATATATATAAAATCCAACATCTCTCTGTCTATATGTCTGTCCGCTTTTCACAAGAGAACTACTTAACGGATTTAGATCTTTTTTTTTCTATAATTTGCTTGAACATTCCGGTTGATTTTGTGACTTCTTTCATTGCACTATGTATCACAGTTCGCTTGCGGTACTGATTTATTTGCGTAAATCCGAGAGACACGTAGCGGGCTGAGGGGAGGGTGGCGGGGCTTGCCTCACTCATGTGCTGGCCTCGGGGCATTCCTTACTTCTGCTTAGCTAGCGAACGAGAGAACTACTTAACAGATTTAGATTGGTTTTTTTTCTAGAATTTGCTTGAACATTCTGGTTCATTGCCGAACTGAATTACCCTCCCGTATCGGCGATCTGTCCCTGGCCGACGTTCGCTCTGCGCAGAGAGCTGTGAGCAAACTTATTGTCATTGTGATGAGTGTTCTATGGCCGACGGTTGCTCTACTGTACGAGTGGGCTGCGAAGGCACTGCTAAAGCAGGACATATAGCGAGCCTGGGCTACATACACGTCACATATATATATGTTCCGCACTTTTTTTAACTCTATTTCTTAAGAATTTCAAAAACAAATTACATCACTTTTCTACGTAGTCACCTTCATTTGCAATGCAATTTTCCCAGCGTTGTACCAACTTTTTAATACCCAATTACTACTCCTCCTGCCTTCACCGTTTCCAACAAAAATATAAAAGTGCAGAAACTTTTTGAATGTCCCTTGTGGGTGTGTGAGTCTGTATATCACAATGTGAAACTACATAGCTCAAAAATGAATCACTCAATACAAATAATATAGATATTAGTACAGAAACACGCTAGAAGTCTATTGATTCCGAGCAATATTGTTTCAGTGGACTTTTCTCTACTGAGATAATGACCTTGCATTTTTCTCATATTTTCCTTCAGCTGCAGCACAACGGGGAAAATAATATTATTGAAAAGGATGCAATGTGATTCTTCCATTTCAACCCACATAATAATTTATTTTTCTACAATATTTTATTGCTAAATTCACAGTGTTATTTGAGAATGTCATGTGCTTAACAAATCTATTCAACACTTTTTTTATCAAGAAGTGGGAGTACTAATTTCAAAAAACAAACAATAGTCTATTTTAACTGTAATTAGCACTGTTTCAAGACAGTTTACTAGAACATAGATACTCGTAGTTTGTATAATGTGAGTAAATGAAGGTTAGGATGAACGTTATTGGTTACAGAGTGAGTCATATCTAGCTTGGGTTTCCTTAGTTATTAAACCATATTTCATTAAAATTTGCTTTTCTACTTATGAAGGGCTGGGACATTTTATTGGTATCACTGACAACATAGTTCAGATTAATTACATAGCTGTGCTTTACACATCACACTGTATTTAGGCTCAACACTTCACAGAACATAACATTTTCCCTACCTTTCATTTACTTAGTCTGCATTTGTCAAGCACCATTACAAAAAGAACTGCAGTTTTTAGAGGTTCTGTTAAGTTTTAGTTTAAATGCATTGTACAAGACAATTGTATTTCTATCCATGAAACAAAATCCTGTCAGTCACGAAATTCTCAGGATGGTAGAAGAGAACAGAAATTGGCATAACTGGCTCTAATGTTATTATCCAGACATTGAGATTTGGAGTTTATTGGACACTTGCATACAGAGCAAACCTGAAGAAAAATAAATGCTAAAAAATGAACAGAATATTAGATTTTAACACAGAGACTAAAGAAGAAGAAGAAAATAAAATCCAGCAGGTCAAATTAAAAATGAAAAAACTTGTACAGTAAACTTTATTCATTATTTCAAAATTTATATACCATTTTACTGGAATCCAGGTGTCTGTTGAATTTTCAGAGCAAAAATAGGCTGTGGCGGATAGCTGGGGGTCCTGCCCAGCCGGGACGTGTAGAAGGACCGGGAGAGGAACAATACCTCTCCTGGACCACAAGAGGGCAGCCGCCCTGGTCTGCATCAGGGCCATGGGATTACAGCTTAGAAGCTCAACCCTGTTGGGGCCTGTGACCACTGCCAGGGGGGTGCCCAAAGGATTATGGAGCCCTGGACTGCAGCACTTCCACCACAACCAGAAGTGCTGCCAGAAGATCATTACGAAGCACCTGGAGCACATCTGGGGTGTTATAAAAGGGGCTGCCTCACTCCATGAGGAGAGCCGGAGTAGGGAGGAAGACACAGAGCTTGTGAGAGGAGGAGTGAGGGTGACAGAGAAAAAGAAAGAGAAAGGAAAGAACTGTGTGCTGATTTGTGCAGTGTTTGGAGCTGTGTACAGGAGGCAGCAATAAACATGTGTGTTTTGGGACATCTGGTGTCTGTCTGTCTGTGTTTGGGGCTGAATCTCCACAAGGCACAATCATGAAATCTCTTATGAATGCTTTGAACATTCAAAAAAAAGTCATCACTGTATAAAAAAATTGATAAACAAATTATAAAGTGCAGTTATTGAATGCTGCTGTCAGAACTGTCACGATAAAATGTTGATCTTAAAGGTTTACTGCTGTCAGGTCTAAATATCAGCTCATGTTCTTTCTCTTGAAGAGGATGTGTATTACATATGTGATGTGATCCACAAATGCAATGTCATCAACAAAATGTCCAAGAATATTTAAAATGTGATGGCACATACAGAGGAACCTTTATCTTCATGCTGTGTAAGTTTAACACAAAATAATGGCAGAGTTGCAAAAGTATATTAGTGTAATTTAATATTCTAAATGAATAAAATGTTGTATCTCTTTTTAGGATAGTGGATTATGGCATGAAAAATAAATACACCTAGATCAATAGATATAAAAAGCAATTTACTAAGTCTAATAGCAAATTTACAATGGAATAGGCGTTGAATATGGCAGTGGGGAGGATGAAGTATAGCTGACTTTTCAAATAAGTTTCACAGAAAGACATAATGGTCATTATTAACACAAATGGCTTGTGTATAATACTTCATAAATACTTTTTTTTTAACCATTCCTTGGATCTTTATTAATATGTATTCTTCCACCAAAATAATCATTTGTGAAATTAAACACACTAAAATCTAATTAATTTAATATACTATTAAAAGTGTGCATTATTTTTGCAAAAAAGAATGCTATAAAAATAAGCCCAAGGAAAGGTGGTAGAGGACAGCGAAGAGACTCTAACTTTGTGTCCATTGCCGGTTAGGTTTAAAGGCTGGTCTCTTCCAGAGTTTTAACTAATGTAGATTTGGGAAGTGAATCTGGGGCAGATATTCAACTAATAGGAGGAAGTGGCTGGTGAGATGGTCAGGGCTTGTGCAGGGTACTTTAAAATTATATAGCGAGTAAATCACCCTTCTGAAAGGTAGAGACTTGAACTCATATAGACATACTCTGAAGGACCAAAGAGTTTGCTTTCTATTCCTTTCGTGTGTCGTGTTTTATTTTCCCTTGTCTTTTGCATAGTTATGTATTTGCTTGGGTATATATTGGCATCCTTACTTTATCCCATCAGAAGATTCACATATCCTCAGTGGCCAATTCTTTTTACACTCTAGAAGAGTGTAAACAATTCGAGACCATTCAGTTTGTCAAGCTTGCGAGCTTAGCTAATAGCTGATTTTTCTAAAAATCTCTTCCAGATTTTGTTTTTAAAAGTTGTCAAGGTTTCCACTTCAGCGACATGACTTAATAGTCGTGTTTCAAATTCTGACAACCCTTTAGCCTTTAGGTTAAGTAGTGCTTCCAGGCTTCAGTCCTAAATGCACTTCCTGTTTAGTTGGAAGGAACTACTCTGGTCATCTCTCTCCTAGAAGGTTTCTTTTGCCGATGTGCTTACATCGCTTGTGTATTAGCGGTAGGAGGTAAAGTTAAAGGGATACTGTTTTGCTGATGTGCCCACCTCACTTGTGAATTAGCAGCTAAGAGAGGGTCTCTTTCTTCAGAGGTTTCGTTTAGCCGACATGCTAGCCTCACTTGTGTTAGCGCCTAGGTGAGTGTCTGTTTCCTTGGAGGTGGAGCCCTTACACCGACTAAATCTCTCACTTCCGGGCCAGACAGACACACACATTTCCACGCATAGACGTTTATATATAAGAAAATCCAACGTCTGTCTGTCTGTATGTCTGTCCGCTTTTCATGAGAGAACTACTTAAGATAGGGTTTTTTTTCTGTAATTTTCTTCAACATTCCGGTTGATTTTGTGACATCTCTCATCGCTCCAAGTATCATACTTTGGTTCCAGCAGCGATTTATTAACACAAACTCAAGACGCAGGCTGCAGGCGAGGGGAGGGGTAAGCGTGACGTCAGGAGTGGGAAGCCCTGCTCACTTACGTGCCAGGCTCTGTTTGAGTCCCTGTATGTCTCACCATGTGTTCGACCGTACCCTGCCTCAGCTTAGCTAGCGATACCTGTTTGTTTGGCGGACATTATCATCTAGAGATTGTTAAGGAGTACTGTTTCACGTTTTTGAAAGAGAGATCAATACAAATTACATTTTTTTTTGTATTGATTTTTAGTTTGTCCTGTTTCACTACTACATGGGCGGAGCCCCAGTGAACAGCTAGTGTGACATAACTTAAACTGTCACAGTGCATAATGAATGCCCTTTCGTCCTGGGTTCCATTCAGATGATCTTCTCTGCACAGCATATAGAAATGCTGTGTTTTTGTAACATAGTGACTGGAATTGCCATTAGAGTGAGCAGTAGGCATTAAAAATGCTTAAATGTGACAGGTAAAATGCTTCCAAAGAATATATATATTTCGATTTTTTGTTACTTTCTATAGATACTGAAATCCTTTATGAGAAAAAGTACACCAACACTTAGTTCATTGGGACAGTTACAGCCACACAGACAGATAGATAGATAGATAGATAGATAGATAGATAGATAGATAGATAGATAGATAGATAGATAGATAGATAGATAGATAGATAGATAGATAGATAGATAGATAGATAGATAACTTTATTTTCCCCAATGAGTTGATTTTGACTTTGAACTGGTGTTTATACAATACAGTTCCATGTTATATGAACAGTTATTCACTTTTCCTTTAAAGTAGTAATAAAGTAACAAAAGATTTTTAAGTAATAATAAGTAATGCAGCATATAAAGTAGCCTGGACATGATTATTTCTGAATAAAATTGTTGCCTGGTAAGCAAGAACAGTCTGGCCATGTTCACAGGTAAAAAAATTCAAGAAAGCATACAGTGGACTTGAAATATATTAATAATTTATTGATTACATTAGACACCCTAAGTATGTAAATATATGTGGTCTGCACATTTTATAATTGCTGATAGCCATCACTGACATTTGACATGCATCTTAGAAATTATAGGTTCCGATTCCACCTGAATTAGCATACATTTGAAAGTTTATAGGCTATAATGTTGAAACAAATCACATTGTATGTGCTGGTGGGATTCCTTCACTGTCAATCAAACACAGGTTTATGCCATATTTGATAAAATGGATTTTAAATATTTAACTGACATAAAAAAACAACAAATATGGGGAATGGTGATGAACCGGGACTTCTATATTAAGGTGTTCTCAAAAAGTAATGTACTTATACTTCCTACGCAGATGAAAACAAGACCTATAAGTTCTATAATGCCATCAAAAGAATTTACAGTCCTTTCTTAATATAACTTAGCTCCAGTCCGGACCACAGATGGTGCAACACTCCTCAAACACAAGCAATAGATCGTGGATCGTTGGGCAGAGCACTTGCACCAGATTAATCCAATGGGTTCATTCCATCCTTGAGAAAATCCCTACACTCCCCCAGGTTCCTGAACTAGATGAGTAACCAACCCTCCACAAAGTCCAAACTTCTGTCCAAGCCCTGAAGAAGAACAAGGCACTGTACCTGCTGAAATATATAAATATGGGGGACTATATCTTCTTGTCAAAGTAACAGATAACTCATGGAAATATGCTACCATCGACACCATCTGCAAAAAGAAGAGGGACGAATGGGACTGTGGCAAAAGCCGTGGTATTTCACTGCTGGTTGTTGCTGGGAAAGTCTTGCCCATGTCACGCTTCTCCGGAAACTCTGTAACATTTCAGGCAGAGTACTTCTGGAGTCACAAACTGGCTTTCGTCCTAAATGTACTGTAGCATGATCAATATGATCTTCGTTGTCTAGCAAATCCTAGACAAGGCTTGGTAACACCAGTGGGACATCAGCTTTGCATTTATCAGCCTGTGGGAAACATTTCACACCATCAACTGTGAGATGTTATGGGAATAAGTATGGATGCCCCTTGAAATTCCTCACTATTCTTCTCTTCCATGACAGAATGTTCTGTTCGAAATCACTGCTGGCATTAAGCAAAGATGTATCTTGGACTCTCCTGTCCTCTCTCCCGCAGACCCCCTCTCCTCCGGTCGCTACTCCCGAGCCGCTGCACCAACTTAAAGAGGAAGACTTTGTGTTCTTTTGATCAGGAGTCATGGGGTCGAGCCATCATATTTGACAGTTGTTTCCTGTGAGGCCAGACCGCTTCTGAAAGAGACTTGTGTTTGTAATTGCCAGTACAGCAATAAAGTTTTTACTCTTTGGGGGGGGGGGGGGGGGGGGGGGAGTTGTATCCTGGTTTCACTGCTTTTCAACATTTATTGTGTTGCTTTCACTCTTCTCTCCAGAAATGCATTGGATGCTACCGATGGAGTGCAGATCCAGTACCAATCAGATGGCAATATGTTCAACCTCTGAAGACTGTCAGCCCAATCAAAAAGTACTTCTACAATCATCTATGAGCCTCAATACACTGACGATTTTGCTGGTGCAGCTCTTCACTAGGAATGCCTTTAAAAGACAGTTGAGTCATTACACTCAGTCTATTCCTGTGTGGGCCAGGAAATCAGCACCTCCAAGACGCTGACCCTTCAGACTGCCTTCCATCATACAGATCCTCCAATGGACATCAAGATGGGCAGCAAGACACTGAAGAACACATAATCCTTCTTCTACCCTGGAATATCTAGCAATGCCTCTGTGATTCACGAGATTACGAACTGTCTCTGACTAGACTCCTCTGCATTTGGCTGCCTATGCAAGTGTGTCGTCTGTAAATAAAATATCCTCATAGCAACCAAGGTTGTGGTATAACAACACTCCTTTATGGATGCAAGTCCTGGACTCCTTGCTGCAAGCAAATCTGCACGCTAGAAATATTCCTCATCTGCTGCCTCCAGAAGATCCTTGGAAGGACAGGGTTCCACACACTAAAATTCTGAAACACTGCTTATCAAACAGCATTGAGGCCATGCTGCTCAGCTGTGTTTTCTGCTGGACTAGGCACATTATCCGCATGGATGAGTCTCGGCTTCCCCAGATGGTCCTGTATGGTATGCTCACCAAAAGATCCCAACCACAAGGTGGCTAGAGGAAACACAGGAAGCACTACTTTTAGCATTCTTCCAAGGCCTGCTTTATTCCATATAGCCAGCTTAAGACAGGATTGTGCGCTTTGGAGATGGACCATAACTAAAGGAGTCTGTCACTTCAGACAACAACAGACCGATGAACAAGATATCACCATCAAAACCAACCCACTGTGCCCCCAGGTCTGCCTTTCCTGAATTGGCCTGCTCCCCCAATAGTGTACAGGAAGAGGAGTGACAGAAATGGAGAAATGGATGGACAGCATCATCATTGTATCAACAGTGCATTTGAAGGTTTACCTTTCTTTCCCTTTTTGCTCAAATCCTGCAATCAGAAAATAATGCCCAGCAACTCTCCCGAAAAACTCCACAAACAACATCTAGTCAAAATACACCCCATTTGCCATTACCTACAGTAAATCCTTCTATTTCTTAATGAGCCTATTTATTTCATTACAACATTGACAAGAGGCCAAGATTTAGAAACTCTGGGTGCAGGTACTAATGCAGCACAGGACCCAGTTGTATCACATTGCACACATCAATGCCAGAGCACTTTAAGGCCACATCACATTATCTGACTTTTCCAGACATTTTCAGTCACACATTTCATTTATGTAATATTAGGAATACAGAACCAGTTACAGTGTGGTCCTGTGACATCAGTCATGTAGTGTGACTTACCCAGTAACTCGGTCCAGCTAGCCTGTGATTCACCCCAACAAAATCAAACAAGTATGAGTTATTTTTAAATTGTAAGGGTGGACTGTGCGTACATAAGACCTGGTAACCAATGAGTGCTCTACCGGAAGTATAGTAGAATGAGAAACTTAGGTGGTTTGGTCCTCGCAAACAGAAGACAGACTTGTCTCCTTGATGTCTCATGTTGTATATACTACTATACAATGGAAAAAGAAGGAAGAAAGTGCCAAGGGTGCAGCAGAATTCGCCATACCTGTAAAGCCTTTGCTTGGGCACTGACTCTGTCAGGCAGCACATTTTTGGCTGTCAGAAAAGGGGGCAGACTTTGCAATACTTTGGAAATGAGGAATCGTGCTAGAAAGCTGTCACACCATTGTGTAATTTGAAATCCCCAGTGATTTCTAGTCAAGTAAATTGACATACTCAGGTGATGAGATCAGAAACTTTCAGTTGTCAAGTTTGACATCCCCTCTAAATCGATGTCTTGTAATGTGACTTAGGCTTTAGTGTGACTAATCAGCCTAAAATGCATGTCTTTGGGAAGTGGGAGTAAATCTGAAAATAAAGGCACTGAAACCAGGTATTTGAAGTTGTGCTACATAGTGCACAATTCTGCTGCTCCCCTTGACAACTATTTAATAGTGGTTTGGAGGTTCGCCTAGATGCATAGCACATTCAATCTTCAAAACAATAAGCATAGTAATCAATTTTCCATCTAAGGTAATGGACAATGGTAGATTATTAGCCAAAAAAAGTGCTCATTGGGGCCAAAATCAGAGAGAGAAGATACATATGCCTTGTTTACAGCATTTTTTTTCCTGGGTAAATAAATAAACAGAAAAAATTGTACATTAAAGGTATGTATTTAAACTGCTGCTATTACTGAGATACACCTGATCGGCAAAGATGTTCAGGTTTCCAGTTGTATTTAAACAATTCTCCATTTAAACACCACCACCAGACAACATTGTTGACGCTTATCAGTATGAACCCATACATGTTTGACATATCCTAATCTTCCTATCAGCTCAATTTTGCAGGAACCATGAATCAATAAACCTGGAATTTTTACCATCATCTTAGTAGAATGCAATCAGAGCATCCTGTTCTTCAATGTCAAAGCAGGAGTTTGTTTGGATTATCTCTTGCATTACTTTATCTATGACATGTACATTCTGATATGCCTCTTTCCCCGCTGCTGGTATGCTGTGCTGTGAATTGATGACTGAAGCCCTTCAGTGAATCGGCACAATCTGTGTCAGCCTACTGCACTCTGTTTTCATTAATTGACTATATGGCTACCATTGGCTTGATTTTTAGGTGGCGACCATTTCTCATTATACTACTGTAGAAGATTTAAATTATGCGTCAATTAAGTTTGTAGTGTTAACCTCACTTTGCTGTGAAGTCATGTTTGAATAGAATTTTTGTGTTTGTTTGCTGGACATCTCTACATGTAGAGTAGTTCTGTGTTTGTGGCCAGTGATGCTGTGAAAGCAACAAGTCAGTCTAGTGAATAGATCTATTTAATTACATTTAAATTTCAAGAACAATAATGCAACAGTACAAATATGGCTTCAGGAATGCTTGAGAGTGTGGGAGGTTTGCAGTAATGTGGTGTTTATTCTTTTGTTTCTGGGTTCCTTTTGTCTGTATGGTCAAATCTCCAAGAACAACTTTGCTCTGATCATTCAGTGGTTACCTTACTATCTCTGGGGTCTGTGGTGTAGCGGGTCCACAGCTCAAACTGAAAAGGTCAGTTTTTTTTTAAATAGATAATTGCCACACTCGTGGCTTAAAGAGGGGGCGTGGTAGTGTGGCCGGATCAGTTCCCGAGAGCTTTGTGATGCGGGCGGTCCTCGCTTAAGTGCACAGGTGAGGTGTCGTCTGCATCCGTAATTGATGCCAGGAGATGCTAATTGCCACACCTGATCCACATCCCCGTAATATAGAGCAGAAGCGTAAGGCAGATAGGGAGGCAGAAAAAAGGAAAGAATGGGAATGAAGGTTAAGGGGGAAGAAGGCGGCAGGAAGGAGAAAGCCGGTGCGTGAGCAAGTGAGAGCAGGCTCGTTGAAGGTTGAATGCAGGTGGTAAGAGAGCCCCGGAGGAGTGTCTGGCCAACGCTCGCGGGGAGCAGATTGAAGCGGTTGCTCCAGCTGAGCAGTTTTGAGGAGCTGGAGTGACCGGCAGAGGAGATGACTTGCTGTTGAAGGGAGCGGCAGTCGAGGAGGCTTTGGGTGTGTTGAGCCTCAGTGTGAGCACCCTGGCCGCTTGGGAGGGAGCCCAAGTCTTAGTCCGGCTGGAACCTTACGTAGCCGGGGATCGGAAGGCTACCAGACCAGAATAGGAGGGAGCTGCATTTGCTTCCAGCCATTATAATTTTAACCTCATTTTAAAAGGATGTATTTATTGAATTTTAACGCTTTAATGCTTTGTTGTTGATGTCTTCACTGTCTAGCTCATTGGTGATATTACCAACGGTGTCGGGTTCGAGAGCTCCCCAGAAGCCCAGATGGGAGCTTGGAATAGAACCCACATCGTTACAGGGTCTCATAGTGCTTTGAGATCCCCTACTAATTCAGACTGGAGTTGCAAAATCCCAGTTAGTGTGAGTTGCCATGAGGAGACATTGTTGGAGTCTTGGTGAAGGAGAGGATATATACTGATCACAGAAGACTTTCTCTGCTTTCTAAACCCCAATTGGGGTGGCCAGTGCAGGAGTTAAAATTGGAAGATTGCAGGCATCCCTGCTTGAAATGACTCATTTAGCAGACTGCACAAGATCCATCAAAACACAATGCAGAAAATACAGCCTGCTAATTCACCATTTTACATATATGTAGAAACTGATAACCCTAATGTTAGACTGTTTCTAAGCAACAGGGAGAAGCATAAAGTTTTTTTCACTTGCTTTTTCACATGCAGGGTTACAACAAATTGCAGCCTATCCTGGTATGGCACATTCAGACTCACAGTGATAATAACTGATAGTGGAAAAATTTACTTAACCTCTTTGTGCTTTGGATGCATTTTAAAAAACTGAAAAAAAAAGTATGCAGTGAAAAACCATACAGGCACAAAGAGAAATCTCAAACTCCACAACAACCACACATTGCAGAAACTGAACTCTTAGCCAAGTGAAAAGAATTTAAATCTTGACATTAAATCTAGTTTTCCTTATTGTGAGAATGATTGACCAAAAAGTTGCATTTATGATTATTTAGCTCACTTTAAGAAATGTTTTCAAGTAAATTTTTCTTACCCCTTTGGCAGATTTTTTTGCTCAATACAAATTTTTGCATATGCATGTTTTGCAGTGCACTGCTGAAACATCAGTGCCAATCAATGTGCTACTAAACTTTACAAAAGGAGTATTGAATTTGATATTGAATTTTGTTCCATTTGGCGGTACGGTAGCTCAGTGGTAACCTTGCTGCCTTGCAGTAAGGAGACCCGGGTTTGCTTCCCAGGTCCTCCCTGCGTGGAGTTTGCATGTTCTCTCCGTGTCTGCGTGGGTTTCCTCCGGGCACTCCGGTTTCTTCCCACAGTCCAAAGACATGCAGGTTAGGTGGATTGGCGATTCTAAATTGGCCCCAGTGTGTGCTTGGTGTGTGTGTCCTGCGGTAGGTTGGCACCCTGCGTGGGGTTTGTTTCCTGCCTTGCACCATGTGCTGGCTGGGATTGGCTCCAGTATACCCCTGTGACCCAGTGTTCGGATTTAGCGGGTTGGAAAATGGATGGATGGATTTTGTTCCATTTATCTTAAACTCTAAAGTCAATGTATTACTTTTGCATCTTTAATTATTTTTGATACAGTTTGAGAACTGTTTTGTGTCTTGCACCCGTTTGCTGTCATCCCTGGATTTGTGTTTGTAAGCAGAAGAGACAATAAAAGGGATTCTAACTCATTTTTGTAATGCAACCCTCACATCATTTTTCTTGGGCCAATCTGTTTTTTTTTTGTATCGCATTTTAAGTCTATTTCAATAAGACTATCCTTTTAGGTTTAAAATTGCTGCCTACACTCTCGTGACATTTTTCTCATGAAATCTGAGAGAGTTCCTGCAAAAGCTGGACTTTTTCCAATGATAAATGGATCAGTCGCCTTAAATGGCCCTGCTAGAAGTGTTATGGATATGTATTTTCAGCTTCTTCAGAGGGGATAAAAGCTAAAGATTCTTAGGGAAAGAGCAAACTGATAAAAGAAACTTCTAAAAAAAGTCTAAAGATTAAGGGGGTTAAATTGAAAGGATCAAGGAGCAGGTATTGAAGTGAGTGACACATCTATTTACACAGGAGATGCAAATTAAACAAAAGAAAAGAAGGAAGAACTACTGCTTATGCAATTTTCCATGCCTGTCTTTAGGAATGAACTGTAAAAAAATGCAACACAGAGTCTGACCTCATGAACATGGACCCATAAACATCTGCAGTCTAAAAAGTATAGGCATGGCCACAGCTGAGCAACCATCAGTGAACCAGCAGTAATTATAAAAATTTGTGTCACTATCACGAACAGGAAAGAAAAGAATGTTGACACTTTCCCCAAGCCCTCTTTAAGAAGAGGTTGACGGTTTTTGGTTTTGGGTTGCATCAATTGGGGGTGACGGGAGGGAGGCTGATATTTGACTTTTTCAAACTCTGCATTTATTAATTTAGATAGACAAGAATTAAAATGGTCATATGGATGAAAATAAGGTTTGGTATGTATTTAAAAGATGCCAGAAGTCTGGCCTTAACAAATCAAATACTCCAAGCAGCATCACCATGTTGTTAATTTGATCCTCATCCTCCTAATGAACATCAGCAATATGTGACAGCTGGTTATTTTTTGCAGGGGGTCTCAGAAGTCTTTCAGTTTTGCCACAGTAACAAGGACACATCTTTTATCTTAACTGATAAAATTATTTCCAGAGTAAAAAAAAATATATATTCAATGAAATACGGTAAAGCTAAAATGAAAATAATTGACAATTACATCCATATTATTCAAGAATGTGGGAGATCAGAATGAGAGCAGCTTAATTATCCTTCAAAATGACATTGTGTAGCAGATCCAATAAAGAATAGAGATCAGACATATTAAGTGCATTTGTCAAAATGCATTGCGACATTTGATAACAACACAAATAACCCGCCTGCCACTAGAATGACAAAATATTTCATTACACCCTAAATGTTCACAAAGGCAATTAAAAAAATCAGAAAATGCAGCAGATGGGCTGACAATCTAAATAATAAATAAGCTTAAAAGACAAAGCGCTCAAATAACAGACCGCTTTATTTTCATTTGAAAAACACAGAGAAAAATAAAGTCCTGTCAGCACAGGCATCGATGTCCACCTACCACAACAAGAGATCTGTTATTACGTATACTCGCTGGAACATTTTCTTATTTTGTTCAAGAGAATGAATAGCTAAAGCAACAGAATGGGTTTTGTATATTATTATAAAATTCTGCATATTTATACTTTAATTTGCAAAATAAATGCAAAATTATGGAAAAAATTAATAAAAGAGAATTGAAGAGAAATTTTGAATTCTTTGCTGGACTGTTAGTTTTAAAAATGAACTAGTTGATCTAAGTATTAATTTGTATTACAAATTAACAAAGCAGACAACTAATTTCAATATTAAATGGATGAAAAAGACAACAGAGAGAAAAAATTAAAGATTTCTAGATTTCTAAGTGGAATTAAAAAGACTTAATGTCACTCCACACCACCCACAAACACTGTATGCTACATTGAAGGCTTTCAAAATGCCATGCAGTACTAGAGTGTTAAACTGTGTTAGCCATTATGAATGTAGTGAGAAGTCAAGCAATATGACACCTTTTATTGGCTAACTAAAAAGATTACAATATGCAAGCTTTCGAGGCAACTCAGGACCCTTCTTGAGGCAAGATGTAATACAGAAACTGGAGTTCCCTGTGTTTATATACACACTAGGACAAATAACAACACTGGAAAACCTTTACGTGAGACATCTTAGATATAAAAAATTAATAGACCTCTCCAGGCTAAGATTCATTTAGCAAGAGAGGAGAACAATGTCTAGTCAAGATCATTTGATAACTGTCCAACAAAGTCTTTTGTAGTTTCTGATGGATTTTTCAATACAATGTGGATTTGTAGTCAGGTAGTCTGGATCAGTCCTATTTAAACCATGACCCATGACCAGTGTCATCTTGTTTTCATGGACAAGATAATTAGGTGCAGTCAAGGATGTGAGGGTGTCCAGCTGGAGAGGATGTTGGTAGCATTGTTGCTTTGTGCAGATAATGTTGTCCACTTTGTCTTATCTGACTTTCACCTTTGGCACCCATTTGAGTGACTCAATGCCAAGTGTGAAGTGGATGAGATGAGGATCTGCACCTCCAAGTTGAGGTTATGGTGGTCCCTCAGAAAAGAATAGACATCTCTCTCCTTCCTTGTGTAGGAGTTCAAATATCTCAGGATCTTGTGCACAAGTGATGGAAAAGGAAAGTGTGAGATGACAAGGCGATTGAAATAGTGGCAGCTGTTTTGCAGGGTCTGTACCCATCCATGGTGGTAAAGTAGGACCTGAGTCTAAAGGCAAAAATCTCAATTTACAGGTTGATCTATATCCTTGTATTCACCTGTGGTCATGAGATATGAGAAATGACCAATAGAATTAGATCACAAGTACAAGCAGCACAAATGAGATTTTCTTTGCAGGGTGTCTGATAGGGTGGGAAGCTCAGACATTTGGCATAATCTCAAAGTAGAGTTGCTGATATTGAGTCAGATGAGGTGGTTTGAAAATGTTGTAAGGATGCCCCTCCACCAGTGGCTCACACTAGAGCTGCTCTGGGCATTACCAACCAGGTAGAGACCCTAAGCCAGACCCAGGAGATTCTGAAGTGATTATATCTTTTCGCTGGTTTGGGAACACCTGAGAATTCCCAAAGAAGAGCTGGAATCTGTAGCTGGGTACAGGGAAGTCTGGACCAACGTGCTTGGCCTGCTGCAGCCACAACCCTCGGCAGGAAAAGCAGATGAGAAGATGAGATGAGATGGAAATAGGCCAAAATCAACCTGGTACATACTGGCTCCAATAGAGAGTTGCTTTGAAAATAAAAACATCACACCTAAAATTTTGTTAGGGGACTGAATACTTTTCCAAAGTAGGTGAGAGAGAGGTATCTAGCTAGCTATCTATCTACAGTATCTGTCTGTCTGTCTGTCTAAATAGATAGATAGATAGATAGATAGATAGATAGATAGATAGATAGATAGATAGATAGATAGATAGATAGATAGATAGATAGATAGATAGATAGATAAAAAACAGAGCGAAGCAAGATGGACATATAACACATAAATACGTATTTTATTGTCCAAAATGCTGTAAAAGTGGATTACTTCTACAGCATATTATTTAACTGCTGTAAAATAAAAAAAATACCTGAAACTAAAAAATCCGATTAATCTCTCTGTACCCTCCAGTAAATGATCTTGACGTTTTATGCTTTTTCAAGCTTTTAAAAATGCCCATTCAATAAACAAATCATATACAGCCTTGAGTCAGAAATTTCTAAGGTAAAGTGCTTCCATTAGTACGCCACACAGTGTTTAATACTTACTTCAAAATGGGAAAATACTACATTAAGCAATTAATGAACACATATTCAAAAGCTTAGCAGATAAAAGTATCTTCTGATAAATTAGCTTTTATGTTTGTATAAGCAGTTAGTGTGTGTACAAAATGCAAATTATATGACATAATACACTTGGATTTTGAAAAAGCTTTTGACAAGGTTTCACGCAGAAATTTAATACTTAAGATACTGGTATCAGTAGTATGTTACAAAACTGGTTAATGGACTAAGGATAAAAATTTTGAAAAAGAAGTGTAAGATATTCTTCATGCATTAGGTACATTGAAGACTAATAAAACACACTGGCCTGATAGGATTTTACCAGCTGTGCTGCATCAAATTAACAAACCTTCATACACATTTATTAAGGACAGTCTTCAAATTAATTCATATCCTATGATGGAAAGGTACTAATTCTACTCCTGTCCTAAACAAAATGGACAAAATCAAGGTCAGTAATTATCAACCAATAAGTCGTATTTCTGCGTAAAATTACAATATACTGTACTTCCTAATGGCTAGTATTAAATCCTTTGTGGAAGACCTGCCAATCCAATCTGCTACACTTTTTTCAACAGGCACCTTAAGTAGTAGACTAAAGCAAAACATACACCATAATTTACTTAGACTTTTAAAAGCTCATTGATACAGTTCCATACTAAAAATTTATTCTAAACCAAAAAGGCATTGGCATCAGATGTAATGTACAAAGGTCTGTTTCTGATTGGTTAATTATAGGCCAGACACAAAGAGAGCAGATCAATATACAGTAGAATGCTCCATAAGGGTTGAGATCATCAGTGAAGTCCCTCAAGCATCTGTTCTGTTAGTCTTCCAAATTAATATTAATGATTTAATATTGGTGTAATTAACAAAGTTGTTAAATGTGCACATAATGCCAAAATTAGAGGGGATAGTAAATACAGAAGAGGCCACCCAAACATCCATCCATCAAATTTTAAACTCATTTAACCAGTTTACAGTCATGGGGAACTGGTGACTAACCTGCATTAATGATCCCAAATATGGCACCTGTAAGTCACTCATGCAGACACCCCCATGCAATTACAGCCTGCCAGTCTGGAGTTGCTGATCAATCTAAAATACATGCCTCTGGGATATATGGAAAAGAACATGAAGTCTAGAATTCATGGACTGGAATTCAAACCCAGGACTTTGGAGTTATAATGAATGTTTATGAAGCAGCAAAAAATACAAAATAAAAACTTGAACAATCTTCAAAACTATGCAAACACTTGGAAAATGCAGTTTAATCTGTAATTAGTAATGTGGACCTACAGGAAGCAAACTCCAAAAAGTCCTTACATTTTTCCTTTATTAAATGTTTCCCTTACTGTTTATGTCATGGTTCATTTTGTATATATATATATATATATATATATATATATATATATATATATATATATATATATATATATATATATATATATATATATATATATATACTAGGGGGTTTTCCAGATACACACATGAATTGTTGCTATTTCATTAGTTTCACTTTTATTTCAGAACTTTGGTAAAAACAATATTTGGAATCTTTCGAGTCCCAACATGCTGAATCTTTTAAATGAGGTCAGTGAGACATGTGTTTAATGACTTTGTACCATAATTCAGGATAGGTTTCTCTGTTTGGAATTTCAGCACAGACAAAACAATCTACATCATCAGCAGTTAATAATTTTTTTTTGCAAAGTAACCAATAAATGCATGTGAGGTAAAACCCGTTTTTGAAATTCTTAAACTTCAAAGCCTTAGAATATTTACATACTTCTGACATATCACCTATGTCCATATATTCGATCTCTATTCGCCTTTTTTTATTTCTCTGAGTAATAATTTCTCTTTGTTTGCACTAAAGCGATGTTTACTTTCTTCGTTCTGACACTTTCATTTTTTTCTGCTTTCATATTCTGTATCTTGCTCTGCATGTGTTTCACACCTACGTTTTTTTGAGTCTTTTGAATTCCACTGTTTTCATTATCTATAACCTGCTCTGCATGTGTTTGGCACCCTTGTTTTTTAACCTCTTTATGATGTTTTACTTTGTTTTCTACTCTTCGTGTTCTATTTCTGACCTCGCTTTGTCCTGCTTTTTTTTCAATGACACCTGGTCCGTGGTGATTATTTTCCCTTTTTTTAAGTAATAATTTCAGTTTTTTTGCGCTACTGCGATCTTTACTTTCTTTTTTTTAATACTTTCTAATTTTCCTGCTTTCATATTCTTTCTGGAACCCTTGCAGATTTTATTTTTGCTCCAGCTGTCTGGAGTTTTTTTTTATTTTTTTCTGTCCTCCCTGGCCATTGGACCTTACTTTTATTCTATGTTAATTAGTGTTATCTTATTTTAATTTTTAGTTTGTCTTTTTTTCTCTTTCTTCATCATGTAAAGCACTTTGAGCTACATTATTTGTATGAAAATGTGCTATATAAATAAATGTTATTGTTTAACTTTCTCTACATGTGTATTGCGCCAACATTTTTTTTTTTTTTAGCCTTTCGAATTCCACTGCTTTCATAATCTCTAACCTGCTCTGCATGTTTTTAGCGCCAACGTTTTTGAACGTCTTTATGAAGTTCTACTTTGTCTTTTACTCTTTGTTTTTTAATTCTGAGCCTGATTGGACATGCTTTTTTTTCAGTTCCACTTGTTCCGGGCTGATAATTACTTTCCTTATTTTCTGAATTTGCACCTAGATTATTCTTTTTCTTTTTTGCAAGTTTTTTTCTCCAATGCTTCTGAGTCTCTTTTCTCCACATTGCTCTTTCTTCTTCGCTTAGTCGTTGACGTTACATCTATAACGTATTGTTCTTATACGTTTTATATGCGCTGAGAGCCCTGGATCTATGTGTGCTCAAGCCTTTACACAACTGAGTGTTTTGCTGCCCATGGTCTTATTTGATATTGTTTGTAAATAGTGCATGTCTTGCAAGAATCTCATGTTCTACGTCCCCACGAGACAGTCCTGGGTCAATCTCTTGGCACAAAGTCTCATGTTTAAGGTCCCTGCGAGATGCTCCGTGGCCAATCTCTTTCGTCTCGCGGGTCTTTTAAGTGTCTTCCGTGATCTTCACGTGAAGATCATGTCTCATCTCCCTAGTCTTTCTCTCCCTGGATTTTTTTTTTTGTAATAGAGAGATAGTTATTTGTTGCAGTTCGGGGTTCTTTGCACCAAAAGAATTATCAAGAATATTGCTTTCAAAGAAAATTTCCAATACTAACAATAGCTATGGAATAAATGGAACAAGTTTTAGGGCAATAAAGTTTGGTAAAACATAATTATATTTTAGCTGTTCACTTTTCTGCGTTCTCAGTTGTGCAGTGCCAGTCAGTTAGTTTCCACAATAATCATGTTTTCATTTTCAAATATGCCAAAGTGAGATTCATTGCGAAAGGTAAGAGGTAGGTATGATTTTAGTGGAAAATAGCATCAAATTTAATGTATGTGGCGCTATATGCACTAAAAGCTGAGTTCCTCCTTCATCTCATTTTTACAGGCCAAATCACACACATTATACTAGTATCTATATTCTATAGCAGGATACATGACTAATGCCTGCTGTGTTGCAAGAAAGAAAGCAAAAATAAAAAAATAAAAGCAGTTTTTTTTACATTAGCTATATTTGATGTTATTTCTTTATAATTATGTAATTTGCTCAATAAGATACATCTTCTTTACATTTCTTGTTTCTTTACACTTCTTTACATATCTCAGCCTGCTGAATCTAGAAAAAAAAATGATAACATTAAAAAGATCTATTAAAGGTAAATAAGTATGATATCTCAAAAATGTTGATATGCACTGCCTGGTCAAAAAAAAAAGTCACCACCAAAAAAAAAGGTCACACACTCTAATATTTCGTTGGACCACCTTTAGCTTTGATTACGGCT
The DNA here is from genome assembly GCF_900747795.2 of Erpetoichthys calabaricus. NCBI lineage: Eukaryota > Metazoa > Chordata > Cladistia > Polypteriformes > Polypteridae > Erpetoichthys > Erpetoichthys calabaricus. Next base: position 92,700,403 of record NC_041399.2, read on the forward strand.
CGCATTTGCTGTGGCATTGTTTCGATAAGCTTCTGCAATGTCACAAGATTTAGTTCCATCCAGTGTTGCATTAATTTTTCACCAAGATCTTGCATGATGGGTGCATCACTTCATCTGCCTCTCTTCTTACCCTGATGCACCCATCACTCTGGAACAGGGTAAATCTGGACTCATCAGACCACATGACCTTCTTCCATTGCTCCAGAGTCCAATCTTTATGCTCCCTAGCAAATTGAAGCCTTTTTTTCCGGTTTGCATCACTGATTAGTGGTTTTCTTACAGCTACACAGCTGTTCAGTCCCAATCCCTTGAGTTCCCTTCGCATTGTGCATGTGGAAATGCTCTTACTTTCACTATTAAACATAGACCTGAGTTCTACTGTTGTTTTTCTTCGATTTGATTTCACCAAACGTTTAAGTGATCGCCGATCACGATCATTCAGGATTTTTTTCCGGCCACATTTCTTCCTTGAAGACGATGGGTCCCCACTATCCTTCCAGTTTTTAATAATGCGTTGGACAGTTCTTAACCCAATTTTAGTAGTTTCTGCCATCTCCTTAGATGTTTTCTCTGCTTGATGCATGCCAATGATTTGACACTTCTCAAACAGACTAACATCTTTTCCACGACCACGAGATGTGTCTTTCGACATGGTTGTTTAAGAAATTAGAAGCAACTCATTGCACCAGTTGAGGTTAAATAACTTGTTGTCAGCTGAAGGATAATCGCCCATGAGGTAATTATCCAATAGGAGGCTCGTACCTATTTGCTTAGTTAAATCCAGGTGGCGACTTTTTTTTTTTGGCCAGGCAGTATATATATATATATATATATATATATATATATATATATATATATACATATAGTGGAACCTCGGGTCACGACTGTAATTCGTTCCAAAACTCTGGTCGTAACCCGATTTTGTCGTGATCCGAAGTAATTTCCCCCATAGGATTGTATGTAAATACAATTAATCCATTCCAGATCGTACAAACTGTATGTAAATATATTTTTTTAAAGATTGTTAAGCACAAATGTAGTTAATTATACCATAGAATGCACAGTGTAATAGTAAACTAAATGTAAAAACATTGAATAACACTGAGAAAACCTTGAACAACAGAGAAAACTAACATTGCAAGAGCTCACGCTATATCGCTACGAACCGCTCGCTAAATACACTTTTTTTAATGAGTTTTAAGCACAGGGAAAAATTAACATTTGAAAAATCCGTAATTTAATAAACAACCAAGAAAAGTAACATTGCAACAATGCACGTTACGAACCAATCGATTACTTGTCATATTCTGCAAAATACTAGATGGACATATGTATTACAGCCACAACTCTTTGTTCTCCAGTGTGAGGCCACACATGGGTTATAATGAATTCACACAAATATGCAAACAGATCTTTTAAGGTAAGGGTAAGGCATTTGTTTTCTTTCCAACATTGTATTCCGCACCCTTTTTCATGCAATCCATCTAAATTTCAAGCTGATTCCTTGAAGGTAAACAGAAGTGAAGTGGAGGACAAAATCCAACAGAAAAAACTCTTCATTAAATACAACGAGGTTGAAACAATGCTTGAATCAGTCACTTTAAAAACAAGCCCGGTGCATTCTTTAACTGCTTTCTCAGCCTTATGTGGCCAGCCCTCTCTCTCTCTCTCTTGTGTGTGTGTGTGTGTGTGTGTCTCTCTCTCTCTCGTGTCTGTGTGTCTCTCTCTCTCGCATGTGTGTCTGTCTGTCTGTCTCTCTCTCTTGTTCGCTCTCTCACGCTCTCTCTCTCACTCGCTCGCTCGTTCTGTCTCGTGCTCTCTCTCTCTCGCTTGCTGCAGAGGGAATGCACAGGGAGAGACTGAACACGTGCGGAAATCATCGGCGCGCACAAACCGAAAGGGAAACTAGCTTGTTTGTATACCGAGTGTGTGGTTGTGAACAGATGCAAAAGTTTGGCGAACTTTTTGGTTGTAACCCAATTTGTACATGTTCAGAGACATTCGTGAACCAAGGTTCCACTGTCTATATATATATATATATATATATATATATATACACACTAGGGTGTTCGCCCCCTGCTGGCTTCGCTCACCAACCACCTGGCCTGCACTACGCACCACCCACTTTGTATCTCTGACGCATGTGTTGTGAAGAGGGGGGCTGAATGCACCCCAAGGAGACGCAGTCACTCCTCTGAAACCCCCTCTTAAACGGTGATACAATGGAAAAGAAATAGGTTTTTTTTACCTCCTCTGTGCTCGATCAGCTGCTGGCTTGCTGCTCCTGCTGCTGCCGTGCTACGTAATCTGCATCTTGCGCTGTGCTTTGAACATTTAAAAGCCTGTACAGCAGCTGTCCTACTCTTTGTCTTTTATTTCTGGCCCCGAGCGTGGTTAAATCTCTTGGCACAAAGTCTTGTCTCGTGGGACGTGAGTTCTTCATATTTTTTAGTTTATAATTTAAAAAAGGAATAAGAATCTGAAAATCTAACAACATCTCATTAAAGTTCAATAAATTCTGAAAAGAATGATACCAAACATATATATGTAGGTTTTAAAATAAGCCCGATTTAAAGTGTGACAATCATTCTATATAATCTTACTTGTCATATTCTGCAAAATACTAGATGGACATACGTATTACAGCCACAACTCTTTGTTCTCCAGTGTGAGGCCACACATGGGTTATAATGAATTCACACAAATATGCATACAGATCTTTTAAGGTAAGGGTAAGGCATTTGTTTTCTTTCCAACATTGTATTCCGCACCCTTTTTCATGCAATCCATCTAAATTTCAACCTGATTCCTTGAAGGTAAATAAAAGTTTATAGTTTTGGGAACAACAGAAAGGAGATCATTTCTGCCACTGAAATACACTGAGGTGAGATGTCAGGTTTGGCAGAAATATTTAGCTACTATACGTGCAAATAAATAATGTTGGAACTTACATTTAATGGAGTACACTTAATGAAATGTATAAGCATATCTCCGCCTGTACAAAAATGAAACCTGTACTCTTCAGTTCTAATTCAAAGCATGCACTGCCCCATTTTAGGTAAAAACAATAGTTCAACCCTCATATTAAAGTGTAGAACAAAGCAACAGCATTCAGTTTCCTTACGCATTTTTGTTCAGAAGCCTTGATAAAATGTTTATTTGGTTGCAAGCTACTTGTGTCACATTTTATTAAGTTTTTTTATGTTTGCTAGCTTTATCGTAACATGTTCCATTGGAACCTTCTAAAAAAAATCATTCTGTTTGTAAATGTGGACATGGAGGAACAAGTTCACTAATTTGATATGTGGATGCATTGAGCAGATCATTTTAAAGCAAAGCTGATGTAGGTCTCAAGGGCAGTGGCAGATAAAATTTAGCAATATGCAGGATTTTCAGGTTCTTAAAAATCCATCCATCTATCCATCCATTATCCAACCCACTATATCCTAACTACAGGGTCACGGGGGTCTGCTGGAGCCAATCCCAGCCAACACAGGGCGCAAGGCAGGAAACAAACCCTGGGCAGGGTGCCAGCCCACTGCAGGTTCTTAAAAATAATATTGGTGATTTAGAAGGTATCATTTGATGCATATTACAATACAATGCAAAAGATTAAAAAATAGCTTATTCTAATCAAAAATCATTAGTTGTCATGCAGAGTGGTCAGAAATTATGTGGATAGATCACCTCTTTGATTATTTTTGTAAGAATAAAACAGGAAGGTTATCTTTTAACTTATATTTAATCAATTTCAGAATTTAGTTTTATTGTACATCTTTTTGTTTCATTATTCCTTTTCACTTTTGTAATAATTTAGGGATGCTGTGGTAGGCACTGGCCCCCGTCTTGTTAAAAAGATAAGAGAACAGAAAATAGATGGATTGATAAAATATATAAACATATTATATGTTGGACCTTAAATGGGAAGTTTACTTTTTGAGTTAGGAAAGTATTAAAATACTTATCATAGGCAGTGCTGGAATACAAAACTATTATACTTTAATAACCTTAATGTGCCATTGGTAACAGAAGAAAATCATTCAATGTCAAAGTTTATCTTGCATACCGTTTTCAGCATATATAAGCTCCTCTATGTCCCATGACAGCAATAAACCTTGTAAACTGAATATTTGTGTGATTTGTTTCTCATATCATTTCAGTAGTTCAACAAGTAGTCAGGTAACAATATATCAATATGGGACCTCCAATATGGGGCTGCTATCTGAAATCAGCCACTATAAAATATACTAGCTTATTGTGTAAGCATGAAAATGTAGGGCTAAACAAAAAATGTTAAAATTGGACAGAAAAGGCGGAGGTATAGAGTAGTGGATTTTAAACCAGAAGGATGCCAGTTCAGTCCCCATTTCTGACTCACTGTGTGATCTTGAGAGAATCACTTAATCTGCTTGTGCTCCATCTGTAAAAAACCGTGTACAGCTGTACTGTATTGTAATCTTATAAGCAGTCTTAGATAGAAACATCATCCCAATATATAATGAGATATTTAAACTTTGTAAAAATATGTTTACGGAAATGTAACATTGATTTTATTTGCAATGGTCTTAAAAAGTAAAGCAAATAAATCTTCAGGCACATTTTAGGTCACTAAGAAAAAAAGCAGTTTGGAAATGTGTATGTGTTAAAAATACAAGTAGTAGTTGATATAAAAACAGCTTTTAGTATTGATACAAGCCCAGGTTAGTTTTATGTTCTAATGAGTTCATGTATCAAAATTGGTGAAATGACCCTTTAAAATATTTGTAATGAATAAAGCTTGTTTCCATGTAGACTTAAAATTAGTCTTCACGTGTCTGGAGAAGGATAGTCAATGAAAATAAAAAAAAAAATTGTGACTCCATAGAAAAATGGGAATCTCTACGGAAGAAGAAGGAGAAGAAGACTCTTGTTTTACCTCTACAATGTACTTGTTTTATAGTTGCTCTGCAAAAACTTGAGTAGCAACTTAAAAACTATGAACTGTTACGGCATTCGGTACTTACACTTTGAACAAATAACAGTCTGCATATATAGTGTGGTGGACACCCGGGGCCTTTGCCTGGCTAGGACGCCTCCACGCTGGGAGGACTGGGGGAGCAAGCGTGGCCTGAGCATTACCTCCCCTGGAGCGCTAAATGGCAGCCCCCCTGGGAGCAGTGGTGCCTAGGACTTGTAACTTAACTCCAGCTTGTCTTTTACTCTATGTAATTGTCTGAGGTTATGGATGTAGAAAGGAAGGTGGGGAGAAGTTATAAAATACAATACCTTATAAAAAGTGCTACGTCTTTGAAATTTGAGGCATTCTAACAAAGCCTACACATTAAAGAATACAAAAGGGGAAAGCAGAGTAATATTGAACTCTACCAAGACAAAACAGGAAAACATCAGCAAAAGTAATTTTTTTAAAGTTTGCATTCTTGTATCATATTTTCTATTTATTAATAAAAATCAAGCAACACCTAATTAGATGACTGTGAATTTTACTTTATTTCAGTCAAAAATAGTTGAGAACTCTACAAAGCAGGATATCAGTACTTTTACTACATCTACTAGTCCAACTGACTTTCAGTGGGTCACTATGAGCTACCTAACAAATGCCTCCTCAGTACATTGGAGGCATGTGATATGTTTGTCTGTTATGCTCAACTACCATGCCATTATTTTTGTTTCTGGGCGCCTTCCTTTCTTTGTATACAACATTGAAGAGACAGGCCAAACAAGGCATGAAAACCTTAACTATTGCCCGTGCTTTCATATTGTCTGGTAAGGCAATATGGCGATCGCCACTGGCAGCACTTTGGTCATGGTGGCATTTTCATATTTACAAAATTACAATACAAAAAAATGAGAATCACGTATAAACTGTAATAATTACCTGAATATCAAGTGTTTAATTTATATTCTTCCTTTAAAAATTATAAGAAATATTTTCATTTTTAAAGTCTCAAATATCTCAGAACTGCATTTGACAATGCTTCGCTACACTGTGAGCTTCCATGAATCAAAACAATTCGTGCACAGTTCAAAGCTATATGTTAGTAAATGATATTGTCATTCATATTACTAGTTTTTCACAGATCATATTATGTCCATATTGATTTTTATTTTGTAACATTTTGTTACGTTTTGGAATGTTATCAAGGTGTCAGTCACAGATACAATGTTTGTTACATTTCTTTTTAAGTTGAATTCTGCGCATTTAATTAAAAAGGGCGGGCAACTTGCATTTTACAGGAAAAAGGTTTGAAACTACCAAGGTATTTAAAGAAGGGTGCAGGATGAGAAAAACTGATGAGTTCTTTTTCACATTCAATTTTGCAATCGCAAAACTCCGTAGAAATATGTATTTGGGTCAAAGAGAAGCGGTGAAGAATTGATACATTTATATTATTTTTAATACCTCATTTCTGTTTTTACTATTGATTGTATGCTAATTCTTTTCTTTCTTTCTTCTCATCTTTTCTAAAAAATATAATTATTATTTTTTTCCATTGTTCCAAGGATCGTCTGTATTTTGGGAGTATTGTTTTATCCTAGTAAAGATATATATTTAGGGCAGCAAAAATGTGCCTTGCCTCAGGTGGCATTATTTAACACACCAACCCTGCTACATGCCTTTGGACTTGCTGCTACAAAGCATTTTAACCACCACAGTGACTTCAGCCACATAAATGAACTCAATCCCAGTAGATACCTCCTGCATAGAGGAGGACATAACTACCAAGTTAAGGAGTTGCTCAAAGCACTTCTTCAGTCTCTCAACTACATGTCCATTTGAGGTCAAAAAGACATTCTAGACCTTGGTGAATAAAGCTGCCTGTACCTGACTAAATATGACAGCTTTTTTGTCTAGCAAGTAAAAACTTTTAAAATGCTATGTCTAAATTGCAAATCATTCTTTTGTACATTTATGAATGTATCTATAGCAACTGCAATATTGATGGATACTTCATAAATTTTGTTCAAACAAAAAATGCTAAATGGATGGCCCTACATAATGTATAACTGTGATGGCAATATTGGGTTTACAAGCAGTATATCCTAGAATTTAATCAACACGGTTGAAGACCTGTGCATCTGATTTGAAAAAATAAATAAACCACTATATATGCTATAGCTTTGTAAAATTCCCCAGTAGGGTAGTCAGCATAGAAAACCTCTAAATATATGCACTGTAGAACAGGTAATCCACCTGAAGCTCAGCAGCAGGTTTGGACACAGTCAGTAGCTGGATGGGTGACCAACCTGGAAGAGCCTGAGTTGCTACTGGGAGAGGCGTTTATTGGTGACACCAGCATTTGGGGGGAGAAGGGGAGGAGGGGGGTGTTTACCCTATAGTCTGAATGTGGATCCCAGTGCAGTGACAGGGATGCTGTGCTGTAAAAAAATGGCGTCATTCAGAGGTCCTGACTCCCTGTGGTCATAAAAGATCCTTTGTAAAGAGTAGGGTTTAATCCTGATATCCTGGCTGAATTGCTCACCACGGCTTGGGCATTATGCCAAATCCCCCCAAACATTCCCGGTCTCTAATTACCTAACTATCTCTCACCCCTTCACCACCTAATAGTTTATGTGGGGTGAGTGTACTGGTGCAAAATGGCTCTCGTCACATCATCAAGGTGGATGCTGCACATTAATGGATGTTGAAGTGGTTCCCCATTCACTATGTAAAGTGTTTGAGTAGTAAGAAAAGTGCTATATAAATGTAAAGAATTATTATTATTATCCATCCATCCATCCATTTTCCAACCCGCTGAATCCTAACACAGGGTCACGGGGATCTGCTGGAGCCAATCCCAACCAACACAGGGCACAAGGCAGGAACCAATCCTGGGCAGGGTGCCAACCCACCGCAGGACACACACAAACACACCCACACACCAAGCACATACTAGGGCCAATTTAGAATCGCCAATCCACCTAACCTGCATGTCTTTGGACTGTGGGAGGAAACCGGAGCGCCCGGAGGAAACCCACGCAGACACGGGGTATTATTATTATGATTATTATTATTATTACATACAGTATAATAAATTATTATTATTATTATAAAATGCAGCATAATAAAGATGGCTGCTTTGCTCCAGTTGTAAGGATAGACAACATATTCGCAATGGTTGAAATATTCAACCCACAAACACTATATACTTTAAAGCTAACACTGTTTTTAAATGTTGTCGAAAGAAAATAATCTGGTCACTATTAAACATTAAAACCTAACCCATTGCTACATCTGTCTATTCTTTACATCCTTTTGCCTAGTCAGTGCCATGGGAAGCGAAAACTTATTTTTCCAATAATAAGCACAAGCCAGGAAACTATTCCCTTGTATGCCTTTATTAAATAGTATGATTTGTTCAAGCATACACTTTTGAGTGGCATTGAGTATTTGCAAAAAGCTGCAGCACAGGAATACATGGGCTTGAGATGATATAACGTATAAAGGTTCAATAAACTGACTGGTCCCAGCAATGGTGAATTTTGATAATATAAACATTACAGGCTGTTGAGCATTTTACTGACAGCTTTCTTTAATCGACTATGAGCAATGATTATAGATATTGCAAAGCTAATGCTTTATTTGCCCTGTAGCAATTCCCCATTTAAACCTTATAGAGATAACAGGCAGCAGTATTTGGAGCAATTGAATTTGAGTGACAATATTAGCAGAGGCTGGGAGCCTCCTGAACAAACTTTGAGAAAGCCAAGGAAGCATGAAGCGTGTCATGTTTATAAATCCCAGTATATCACAAATATTCCCAATGATTTAGGTTAGCCTGGTATGAGCAGTAAGGTGGTAAATTTGTTAACAGCCTAGTCACTTGCCTGACAAAACAGCAACCTGCGAATAAAATATGCTGTAAAGTTAATTCATTAAAGATAGTAGTTAGACAAATTATGGAGTGCCCTCTTGGAGAATGGGGCTTTGATATAGAGATTTTCCATACTGGTGCCTTCTCAAATATGTAAATAACAGTGATGAAATAGATTAGACTGCCAATATCACAAGGTAGGACTAATGGTTTTACACAACCAACCATATCTGTATTATAACAAGTTAACCTGGTGTTGTAAGATTGCTTCTTTATTAAAGTCATTCACATAGATATCTGGGCGGCACGGTGGCGCAGTGGGTAGCGCTGCTGCCTTGCAGTTGGGAGACCTGGGGACCTGGGTTCGCTTCCCGGGTCCTCCCTGCGTGGAGTTTGCATGTTCTCCCCGTGTCTGCGTGGGTTTCCTCCGGGCGCTCCGGTTTCCTCCCACAGTCCAAAGACATGCTGGTTAGGTGGATTGGCGATTCTAAATTGGCCCTAGTGTGTGCTTGGTGTGTGGGTGTGTTTGTGTGTGTCCTGCGGTGGGTTGGCACCCTGCCTGGGATTGGTTCCTGCCTTGTGCCCTGTGTTGGCTGGGATTGGCTCCAGCAGACCCCCGTGACCCGTTCGGATTCACTGGGTTGGAAAATGGATGGATGGACATAGATATCAAACATACCACTGACAAAAAGATGACAACAGTCATCAACAGTTAGTGTTTTGCTCAAACAATCCTTCCATTTTATGGAAGGTTAGAATGAAAAAATGAGTTAAATGAGTAAGGCAGAGTTGATTCAAAAGTACCAAGAAAGAGTTAAAACGACAAACATGGGTCATTGCCAAAATCAGAAAGGCTAACAAAGTAAACTTTTAACTTGGGATAAAGCTTAGGTCAAAAACAAAGTAAAAATCTCAAAAAATAAATTGTCAGAAAATTTGTTTTTCCAGGCTAAACAAAACAATCTTTCCTTTATTAGAAATAAAAATTTCAGACACTAAAGAGCTAGTAGCTCAGCCGTTAAAAGATTTCCACCATGGCTTCACACACATAGCCAAGATAGTATGTACACACAGGGAAATAGCCAGCAACAAAACAATCCAAAAACATCATCATAAGTAGATAAACAATTTAATTTAATTACTGCTAAGTGGACAAAACCATATTACCCCTTTCAATTTAACAAATGGGCGGCACGGTGGCGCAGTGGGTAGCGCTGCTGCCTCGCAGTTGGGAGATCTGGGGACCTGGGTTCGATTCCCGGGTCCTCCCTGCGTGGAGTTTGCATGTTCTCCCCGTGTCTGCGTGGGTTTCCTCCGGGGGCTCCGGTTTCCTCCCACAGTCCAAAGACATGCAGGTTAGGTGGATTGGCGATTCTAAATTGGCCCTAGTGTGTGCTTGGTGTGTGGGTGTGTTTATGTGTGTCCTGCGGTGGGTTGGCACCCTGCCTGGGATTGGTTCCTGCCTTGTGCCCTGTGTTGGCTGGGATTAGCTCCAGCAGACCCCCGTGACCCTGTGTTCGGATTCAGCGGGTTGGAAAATGGATGGATGGAATTTAACAAATTTGCTAAGTGATTTTGCAAGATACAAAATACCAAAATCAAATGTGCTTAGTCCATTTCAGGATGACGTGGGCACAAGGTAGAAAACAGCTCTGGACAATGTGTCAGTCAATAACAGGGAAAGATAAGAATGGTGTGCAATATAAAAGCTAACTGTCTATCTATTCATCTTTTAACTAAAAGTGATTTATCCAAATTTAGGATTATCACGCACCTGAGCCATGCTTTGGTGAACACAGGATCCAATGCAGGAAATGATGCTTTTATATGTCAAGCACTCTCAAGTACAGAGGAGCATTAACTCATTCTGGGCAAGTTGGCAGTCAAGCCAACTGGGATAAGTTGGGAAAACCCCACCTAGACATGGGAAGAAGAATATACTTCACTTGGTAACAAAGGTGTTACCAAATTTGTTTAAATAATTTACACAGTATATGTTAAATGAGTGGCATGCTAACACTCTCTGTAGAAGAGGCCCCATTGCAATTGAACAAGAATAATTGCCTCTTTCATGGGTACCCAGATTTTTCTCTGTTGAATTGACCGTATGTTGTCTGCAACTGTCAAAATAACCAAACAGACCGAATCATTCAGTCAACTAACTTAATGAATATGGTTCATTTTATATTCTTTAATTGTATCCAAACCAGCTTAATCCAATACTAAGACTGTGGCAGAATCTCTTGTAAATTATGGAGCCTATACTGGATGGGTTACCAATCTATTGTAGAACCAATTTAAAGATGTTCATAAATATAAACCATATTATTTATGAATGTGCCAGATAACCTAAGTAAATGGAGAAATCCTATTAAGAGAAGAGTCACTCTTCACACTGACAGTGTTTGGGACATGGTTTGATCCCCAAACAAATGAGCTGTGAGGTGGCAGCAACATCATAACGTTGTGAACCAATATGGTGACTATAACAATCAAACAAGCTAAGAATCTGCACTGATCCAAACTTTCTGCATTTTAATATGGTACAATGCTTGAAGATGCATTCTACAAGGTGCCAGGAATGTAATATTAAACTGCAAATTAAATGCAAAAGGCAGCTACGTGAGTACATTCTAGTCCCCCAAGGGATTGAAAAATGTGTCTTAAACTGCCAGTTCAAATCTCTGTGGCTCCTGAAGCATATCAGCGGAGACAGCACAGAGTTTTGGCAGGGCTCTATGGAATATAACCAATAGCATATTACATTTGTATTGTGGGTTGTGACAGCAAACTGTAGATGAGGAAGCAGAGCGTGGCCAAGACAAAAGTGTATTTGAATTAAAGGACCACTGCCAGCAGGTGAAACCAAGAGGTAACCTCAGAAGTTTGTAAGTTAAATTAAAAGAAGTTTGTTTCTTTAGACACACATTTTTTTTCTGAGGGCTTAAAAGCACGCCCAGAAAAGAAGGTGATAGCGGAGACGCCAAAGCTATGGAGTCAGGGTAATGCTTTACAAGGTTCATTATCTCAAGTACCTGGCTAAATCTAAACCACTGTTTTATAAACTTTGTCTCTTTTAAAGGACTAGTTGACCAAGTAGTCTTTTTATAGTTTCTAAATTAGAGTGGTCCATTCAGGAATATGCCTTTAAAACACTGAGAGGTCTCAAGACCCACTTCTATAATGATTATAATTGTTTTACAAGTGTTGTAGAAGGTAAGAAAGAAAAAGAATGGAAAAGTTAGTTGATGCCCAGTAACACACTTACACTCAATCCAGGATTGGTTCCTGCTTTGCACCCAGTGTTACCACGACAGACGTTTGAGAATATTATTCTATCAAGAAACCACACCACCCTGGCCTTCTAATGAAAGCTCGGCCTATAAACCAAATCAGGCTATAAATGTACTGGAGAGACTCGGGTAATAAACTATTGAAATTGGCTTGTGAAAACGTGGTTCTTAGTTCAGAAAAGCTGATGATTAAGTAATGAACTAAACACAAGAATGACAATAACACATTTTTGGTCTAATTCTGAATGATGATTCAACTTTTGAACTGAGAAATCTTCCAAAGTCCCCCTATTAAGGAATAAACAAAGCAATTTTGTAATTTCGTGATGTAAATAGTTAAAAAAAAAAACTAAGCAGTTTATCAGTAATACGGAGCCCCCGAGGGGACATTGTGTAATATTTTTTGGATCTAGTGCCTTAAATATCAGACAAACATCTTTTTTTTTATATTTTGTGTGCATCCATCGGTAGCCATGAAGCTTAACCTGAGCTTTGCAATTGTTGCTGTATAAACACAATAATTTCCCCAATGTTGCTACAGACCTTACAATGAAATAGACCTTTAGACTTCAATATATGTTTTAAATGTCTTTCAGTGATAATGTATCCATGACAAACTGTAAGAATAAGTACTATGTCTTTGTGTTTAAGACCAAGCTGAAAGTATACTTCTATAAAGTCTTCAATTTCCATTTTTCCTAAGTGCAACTATAAACCAGAACTAATATGCATCCGAAATTATGTATAGGTATGGAGCCCCTTTTCAGTTACTGTGCAGTTGAAAGTATCTTGTGTGCACTTGATACTATCTTGTGTGCACCAGAAAAATCCCCAGAAAAAAAAAATTACACCATGTCCCCTCAGGGGCACTGTAGTTTTCAGTGTGGGACTAGAGAAAAACTAAACCTAAACTGTTTTGTTACTTTAATAGTATGCTTAAAAATATTACGTACTTTTAAATGATGGTAGTTGTTTTGAATATAGCATGTGTGAAGCTTATGACACATGTAATTAGAGATAAGTAAGTATTAACCATGCAATGAAATGTTGCTTTTTATGTTTTATAAATTGTTGCATACAAGTATTACACCATCACAGAAAGGAAAGTCCGAGGTGGGAAAAAGTTAATTAAGATGTAGGAGGACCTAGGAACCTGTACACAAAAATTATTACATAAACAGAAAGATTTGTAAAATGAACAGATTATCTTGAAGCTGGGGAGGAAGGTCTGAATCTATGTCATCATTGCCAATCTGATGTAAGAATATTATTTTTGTTATTACTTATAATTTTATTGCTTTGCACCCTCTTCACCATAACTTATCATCTATGGGAGAGGGGAGAAAAAGCTTTTGGTTTTAAATTTTGATCTCCAGTTTTCCAGATCTCAACGTTTTAGGGTCCCCTGACACCACAAACATCTATATCTTGATGATGGATGTGTGTCTTGTCTGTTTGTCACAGTTTCTTGAGGACAGTGTAGAGCTAAAACACCTAGACAGAAAAATACAAAACTCGACACTTAAGCCTGTTAAAAGATGATGATGTGCTGATTACTTTTTGAGCCAAATCATGCAAGAGAAAGAGACACTCTAGAGGAACCCTCAAATACCATAATTCTGCAATTAATTATGAATTCTTCTTGTCAATTGCTATTGTAATGACTTATTTTATGATCAGAAAGATCAGCATCAGAGCAATAAATAATTACTGAAATGTTATTGAATAGTTCAGGTAACTTGGTTCCTAGGGCACAAAGCCTACTGATGCTCAAGTACAAATTTTTTAATCCTTTATCTTTGTATTTTATTTCTGTAATTTAATAAATAAGCTAACTTCTTTTAAGATTAATGTGATTTAGGATTTTACTCTTTCCTGGTCTCAGAGTTTCAGGTGGGGGTGGTGTCAACTTAAGCATGGTTAAAGATATTAAATACAGGTCTGTGAGACAATGACGTGCAACAGGTAACCAAACTTGTTAAAGTTTCTACACCAGGTACTAGGTGTGGAGACCTGGAACTGCAGGGTGAACTTTAAAGGACCCAAGGTTGCCTCCATATCTCTCACTCCATCGCCTTGGAAAGAGAGAAACAGATAACCAGGGTATGTTTCTACGCCTGGATCTAGACAATGTATGGTATATTAAATTGTTTATTCCATCAGGAATTTATCCAACATGTGTTATGTGGACAAAGGGATCCTATCACTGGACCCAATATTAACAGAACACTGTTTAAAGATGTTAAATATAGGTCTGTGAGACAATGGCATGTAACAGATAACCAAACCTTTTAATCTTCTGACAGCAGGTGCTAGGTCCAGAGATCTGGAACTGCAGGGTGAACCTTAAGGGCCCCCAAAGTTACCTCCATATTGCTCACCCTGAAGTCTTGGAAAAGGAGAGATGGATAACTTGGGTGTCTCTCCAGGCCTGGATCTAGACACTGTATGTTATGTCAAATTGTTTTTTTTCCAGCAGGAATCCATCCAATATATGGTATATGAAGAAAAGAATCCTATTCCTGTACATTTTTATAATAGAACACTCAAACGGTCAACATCCTGGTCAGTTTGGAACTGACAATCAACCCAACATGCCTGTTTTTGGAATCGCATCATATGCTGATCAAATGTCATGTGCAAATTTGGAATATGTCTAAAGTCCACACAGGCAATCACCAGAGTGAAGTTTTATTTAAGTACCTGGAAGAAGTGAAGCATGAGGTGGTAACCATCTTACAATCGTCCATTAATAGTGCTTCAATCCCAATAGTGCTTCATCTGTCCCAGATGTTTTTTTCTTGGAGAGAAGTGGCTTCTTCACACTAGGCCATCCTCCAAAAGTTTTTGCCTCACTGTGTGTGCAGATGCACTTACACCTGCCTGCTTTCATTCCTGAGCAAGCTCTGCACTGGTGGTGCCCCGATCCCGCAGCTGAATCAACTTTAGGAGATGGTCCTGGCACTTGCTGGACTTCTTGGGCACCCTGAAGCCTTCCTCACAACAAGTGAATGTCTCTATTCTAAATCAATTAGCATGACAGAGTGATCTCCAGCCTTGTCCTCATCAACAGTCTTGTCTGTGTTTAAAGAGAGGATCACTGAAATGATGTCAGCAGGTCCTTTTGTGGCAGGACTGAAATGTAGTGGAAATGGGTTTTTTGGGATTAAGTTCATTTTCATGGCAAACAGGGACTTTGCCATTAATTGCAATTCATCTGATCACTCTTTATAATATTCTGGAGTATATGCAAATTCCCATCATAAAAACTGAAGCAGTAAACTTTGTGAAAATTATTATTTGTGTCATTCTCAAAACTTTTGGCCATGACTATAAAAGTCTACCTAAAATGCAAACACCTGAACCATGTGCATTTGCTGCCAATAAGCTTACTCATATTTACTAATACTATATTTTTGAAAGCACCTTTACAACTGTGTTCCTGCATGAAATCCATGGTGTTTATTAAGACTTTTTTTCCTCTGTACAGTAACTACAGAAGCCTGAAAAGAAGGTTATAAAGTGCTAATACAGAGTGCATTTGTTCATAATTCTAGAATATATTATGTTAAAAAGCCACCTGTCATTAATTTATGATTTAAATTATGAATTGAAAACTGAGCAAATGGAAACCGGACTAGTAATTATCAATTAGCTACATTATGGAAAAATGTTGGAGAATAATAATCCATGTTATTTCACTTATTCCAGATGTTATCATAATTTAGAATAACATTTACATTTGAAAAGAATGGTTACTTTGTGATATTGCAGCATAGTGTGATTGTGGTTGGTGTTGCTGCCTCACAGACGCAGCAACTGGAGTGTGATCATTGTCTGGTTGGAGTTTTTGCATGGATTTTTTTCCAGGTATTCTGGCCTTCATCCAAAGTCGCAAAGATGTATTGTGTTAATTAACTGATGATTCAAAACTGTTTCTAACTGAACAGATACTGAGACAAACTGGCACCCACCTGGACATATTTGCTGTGGTGGACTCCTTGGCTCAAACTGGGACTGTTTATGTGAAGTTTACCTTTTCTACCCTTGCCTGTGTGGACCTTCTTAAGTTTTCTTCCATGTGCAAACAAATGCTTACAATAGACTGCATAACACCTGTAAATTGACCTGGTATTAGCCCTGTGATAGGCTGCTTACTGCTGCCCTAGGCCCCTGCAACCCTGCATCACAGAAAGCCTTCTAAGAATAAAAATGAATGAATGAATGAATAAATACGAGAGAATAAAGAAGTTACTACTTCTGAGTTTGTGTGTACTTTATTTTGAAAGTTGACTAAACAGTTTTTTGTATGCTTTAACCTAAAACACCATTTAAGCACTGTTAAGGTTAGGGGTGGGGGGGCACCACAGAGCCACAAACCCCAAAAACACAAAACAGTCCTGGGTTCAAATAAAGGCATGTTTATTACAAAGTATTTTGTATCACAATGATTAAACAGGGTGTTTCTTCTCTTCTCCTTCTCGTTTTTTCTCTCTCTCTAACACACTGCTACTCCTCCAGCCAAGTTATACCTAGCTCCACTCCCAGCTCTGACTACTTGAGCTATGAAAGTGAGCTCCTTTTATGCTGGACCCAGGAGCACCTCTGGTGAAGTGATGTGCCCAGTTGGAAGTACTTCCGCATCATAAGAGAGCCAGGGAGGCCCTACCTTGGCAGTTCCATCTATTGTCCACCATGGACCCCTACAGGGCTGCACATCTGGACTCCAATTCCCATGCAGCCCTGCGGGTGTCCAAACTGGGACTCTATATGAGGGGAGCTGCCACCTTTTACAGTGGGGAATAAACTGTTCCCTACTGTCTTCTCTTGCTGGTTCCTGTAACCTTTGGGCATCCCAATCAGGATAGGACTCATAAAGCACTCTGGCCGGGTATTGCCCCCATTTAGTCCATCCTTCCATTGTGGCATCCCAGCCAGATAAGATTTCATGCTCCATCCTGGTTTGAATGCCCAACCACCCTCTGGGGCACCTACAAAACAAATATCATCTTTGTGAGCATGTTCAGCTTAATTTGATGATATTCAAAAAAGTGTGCAATTGATCACTAGGCCTGCGTGAAAGCCATGTACTAATGAAAAAATTATTATTTCCTCTTTTAGAATACATATTCCAAATTTATAACGCAATAAATCATATTTACAATATGAAATAATACATAATATGGAATGGCGGTCATTCTTTCTGAGGTTTGTTCCTGCCTAGTGTTTAAATGCTGCTGGGAGAAGTTGTGCCCTCCAAATCCCAAAACATGATTCAGTAATGAATAGATGAATGGACAGGAAAAAAAGTTAAGCTAGGTGAATAAAATGCATTCAAATTCATCCTGATCAACAACTTATTTTGGGCCCACACACCAATGGGATCTTGTTTGTTGTCTGACCCAGATTCAATCTGCCGCTCAGGTCACATATGAGTAGAAGAACTGATAAAAAACATATCATCCTGCAGCTCAAAGTAAATAAGTAAATTGATTTGTAGTAAACAGCAGAAATGTAAATCACTGCCAAAAAAAATAATCGGCAGTTACCATGTCCTAAAGCTATTTAACCTTTGGATTCTTAATAGAAAATTGAGGTTAAATGCAAACAGAGAGAAATAAAAGAGCCGGATAAAGGAACTTACCTTTAGTGTCAGCAATATTTCATCAACAGACTGTGCTAGTGACAGCAGCAGCCAAGATTTAAAGGAGAAAATAAATAATGAAAATTACAGCTGGAACGAACCCTTGCTATGGTGAGCGTTTAACAAAAGCTATTCAGACAAAGAATTAGGCTTCAAAAAGCACTGTGTGGCTGGTCTTGAATATTCTACAATAGCAGTAAGTCCAGCCTTCTATTTTCTGAACCTGTTCATCTCGGCTGAATCTGGGAAGAGCTAAAGGCTGACCCATCAGCAATCAGCACATCACAGATACCTGTCTTGGAAGGGAGTCTGTTTCCTCAGTGATGCAAGTCAAATCCCTAAAATTACAATGCAAATCAGCTGGACCTGATGAAGAACTAGAATTTCAGGGAAGTGTATTAAAGGCACCAAAACCAGACAGCAGTTGAACCTTGGGCCCAACAGGTATAAAGAGTAAATACTTGCTAATGTGGAATAGTGTACAGTGAGTCAGCCATGTAGGAAAAGGTTAAGTGTTTTAAGCTGGTAAATTTTATAGAGTGGGATCTGTACTGATTATGACGATAACTAAAAATAAGATTCCATCTGCAAGTTATCATTGCAGTATATCTGGCTGATGCCTTTACACAAGTTGCCTTAAAAGATATGAATAGACAACACTAGCTTACATAATTTTTTTACACTTCAACTTAACAGGTTAAATGACTTTCTTAGCGTCACACAGTGATTTAACGGCAGAAACTCGCAAGAACAAAATTCAAATCCAGTGCCTTAACCTTTTTGCTACCCTAGATCATTGATCTCCAGTGTTAATATTTAAAATAATTGAACCAAAAGGAAGAAAACAAATTAACAAAAGAAAGTTCGAATGCCTCTGAATCAAAGGAACATAATTGTAGGAGTACAGAAAATGATATCAGTGAGCAGGGAACTCTGATCACTGTGGTTCTGAGTAAAGTTAAGGACAGCTGCTGTATATTCACAGCAACAATGAATTTCGAAACACTAACATGGAAACATACAAGAAATGCAGATACACATTTTAAAAAGCAATCAAAACAGTTAAATGTCAGCACACGAGTAAATCAGAGACAAAATCTGGCAATTGAATTCTTTTAAAAAACAACTCAAAACTCATCTATTCAGGAAGGCTTTTAGCTCTACTTGACTTTATTACCCTTCTCTCAGTTTACCTCTCTGTCAAGATGCTAATGTAACCTGTATGTGTGTGTGCTAGACCATCAATTATGTTGTCTGTTTTTTTTTCAGAATTCACTGTCTTAATCTTCTTTATTTATTTATCTGGTTTGTACAATGCTATATACCAGGGGTCGGCAACCTATGGCACGCGTGCCACACTTGGCACGGCAAGCAATTTCAAATGGCACGCAGACTCTTCACGTTTCCTGTATAAAGTTGATTATAAATCGATTAGCGGGGTTTCCTCGTTCATTTCGGCACTTGGGCGTAGCAGGGTGCCAGCCACAGACTTATCCAGACTTGTTGTAACAGCAGTCTAAGTAGGTCAGGGGAACAGTCTATATGCGAAATCTCAGAAACTAACGACAGTAACGCCAACTAGCGAGATCAAAATTCTATAACATAAAAAATTGTGGCGCATTTGCTTTAAAACCTGTTGTGTGTATATCTGGATTTCGTTGTATACAAGCACAGATATAATTTTTCAGGTGATATTTTAACGATACCCACTATAGAACAACGTTGGTTTTTGCATTTTATAAATGTTTTCTAATATGAACATTGGTTACGACTTTCCGGTCACGTGCTGCAAATATGCAGATCTAGATCTACAAAGGCCGGATGCCGGTAGTTGAATAATATATATGGTTCATATTGATTAATCTAAATATATCCATTGTATAAAAAAACTGAGATGGTTATATTTTTATTAGTTCCTAGATCTACTTAGAAAAAACGTCAATATAATTAAGGCCCACGCTTCTAAACAAGCTGTGTACAGCGATCGGCATTGTAGTGTCATTATGACTAGTTATAGCTGACAGTTTACTGACGGTTTTCCTCTCATATGCACGTATGTAGATCTATAATTCTGCGTTTAAAGGAAAGAAAAGGAAACTTGATCATCGACCATTTCAAGAAAATTGGACAAAAGAATATGGATTTGTTGGACAAAAAGATCGTGCTGTGTGTGCTTTCTGTCGTGAAAGTGTTGTGTGTCGCACATCTAGTGTACAAAGACACTTTCAAATAAAACACCAGTCTAAGTTTAAAACCTCAGAAGAGAAAAGTGAAGCTATCAAAAAAGCTATTTCTGGTTTCGAAAAACAAACTAGTATTTTGAGCAAAGCAGTTGGAATGAAGATTAAAGCTACTGAATGTAGTTATAAAATAGCTGAATGTATTGCTTTGAAAGGGAAACCGTTTACAGACGGAGAATACATCAAAGAAACTTTTTTAAGCAGTGCTGAAATTTTATTCGGTGATTTACCAAATAAGGAGATTATATTCACGCGTATTAGAGAAATACCAATTTCTGCAAGATCAGTTGAGAGGCGCATAACTGATTTAGCTGAAAATGTAACAACTAAACAAATATCTGGATTAAAACAATCTCAAGTATTTAGTGTTGCGCTTGACGAAAGCACTGATTTAAACGATTTGTCTCGCTTAGCCTTGGTTGCAAGATATCCTGAAAATAATCACATTTATGAAGAGTTGTGTTGCTTATTACCACTTCATGACACAACCAAAGCAGAAGACATTTTGACTGCATTTATTAGTTATTTTGCTAAACATGACATAGACTTAAACAAGTTATTCTGTGTGACAACCGATGGTGCTGCTGCAATGGTTGGCAAGAAGAAAGGATTTGTAAAACTTCTTGAAAATCATGTTGGCCGCAAACTTTTGAATTTTCATTGTATTATACACCAGGAGAGCCTGTGTGTAAAGACCTAATCTCTGAATTTGGTCTCTGTGATGACAACTGTTGTTGAAATAGTCAACTTTATAATTTCTCATTCTTCACTGGTTCACAGGCAGTTCAAGTTTCTTTTACAAGAAATTGAGTGTGAATATGGAGATCTTCTGCTACACAGCAATGTTCGCTGGCTTAGTCAAGGCAAAGTTTTAAATAGATTTGTCAGTTGTCTTGGAGCTATTAAGGTAATAATTCATTAATAATTCATTACATTTATATAGCGCTTTTCTCAGTACTCAAAGCGCTATCCACACAGGGAGGAACCGGGAAGCGAACCCACAATCTTCCACAGTCTCCTTACTGCAAAGCAGCAGCACTACCACTGTGCCACCTGTGAGGTGTTTCTTAATGAAAAAAAAACATTTTCCTGAACTGAATGATGACAACTGGGTGTTAAAGTTGATGTTTCTGACTGACATAAGCACACATTTAAATGAACTTAATCTGAAATTACAAGGACAGGGACAAACAGTACTTGATCTTTTCAGCTATTGGAAAGCATTTACAATGAAACTAGACATTTTTACCCGTGATATCAACATCAAAGCATTCAAGTACTTCCCGAATGTGAAGAATCTCTCAAATCAATTTGAAGTAAATGTAGATGAGCTTCAAGAGTACATTGAAGCACTCAAAGCAGAATTTGATAAACGAAGTAAAGACTTTCACATTCATGGATCCTTATTTTCGTATCTCATTAAGCCTGATATAATTGATTTGGAAACTACCCAGTTGGAACTATTTAGTTGGATGGATATTGATGACTTTGAAATGCAACAGATTGACTTCAGATCTTCAGAATTATGGACATCAAAATTTGTTGAACTACGGAAGTCTCTGGAAAATGAAAATCTAGAAAAGTCTGCAGCTATTCTCAGCTGTTGGACATCCCTTCCGAATTATTACATCTGTTTGAAGAAAATTGCTTTTGCTCTTCTTTCAGCTTTTGGATCAACCTATTCCTGTGAGCAAATTTTCTCTCACATGAAAGCAGTGCTAAATCCACAGCGTAGTTGCTTAACGCCTGAACATTCAGAAAATTGTGTCAAACTCAGTGACAAAGTATGTTGTCGATATTGAGCAACTGGCCAAGACCATGCAAGGGCAAGGCTCCCATTAATAATAAAAAAGTTTTTTTAAAAATCTTTCAAGAAACTCTATTTCTTTTAATGTTGTTTACAACTTTACATATTATTGAATATCACTATATATTAATTAATTAAAATATAAAAATAAAATATATGGTAAAATAAGCATATTGACCTCGACTTGTATAAAATGATATGTGATATTGGCACTCTGAATAATTTGAAACCTTAAGTTGGCACACAGTTAGCAAAAGGTTGCCGACCCCTGCTATATACTGTATATACTGTCGTTCTTTATTATATTCTATAAGTGCCTTGAGCATGGGAAAGGCGCTATATAAATAAAATGTATTATTATTTATTATTATTATTAACTGTAAACTGTACATACTTTCGCAGGGACTAGGGATTCTTACAGAATACAAAGATAAACAATCCAGTCTCATCTGCATGTTCCCTTCCTGATCAGCTTAATGTTTTCTGTTCCTGCTATTTGACTACCTACAGTACAGCATGATTCATGGTTCTTTGCATAATGTAAAGAGAATTTTTAAACAAGGTAATGTCCATAAGGTATCTGGTATGAATGGAATCTCTGGGTGTTTTAAAAGCTGTGGTGGACTGCCGAGGTCCTTACCCGGCTTGGACGCCCCGACCATGGAAGGACCGGGGTAGAGAGTATTTTCAGGACCATTTTTACCAGCAGAGGGCAGCCCCCTTGACATTCCAATGGGGCCACGGGTCATGAGCATGGAAGCTCAACCCTGCTGGGGCCCACGGCCACCACCTGGGGGTGCCAGGATGCTTGCAGGGCTCTATTTGGTAGCTTTTCCGCCACACCCGGAAGTGCTGCTGGAAGAAGCTCATTGGTCACCTGGACTCCTTCCAGGTGCCCTATAAAAGGATCCAGTCACCACCACTCAAACGCCTGAGTCGGAAGGAAGTGGACAAAGCTCTTGAAGAAGAGTGTAGGCAGAAGGAATGGAGGCAAAAGGGACTGTGTTGTGCTCTGTGAGCATTGTGTGTTGGACTGTGTAAATAAACCGTGTGCTGTGTGGACTAAAACCTGTGTTCTGCCTGTCTGTGTCGGGATAGGGCAGCTGTATAAGCGTGGGCTTCACAAAGGCTATAGTAAACCATTGTCTTCAGTGTCATCTTTAATATTTCACTGACAGGAATTGCGGTGCCTGTTTACTTCAAATCGACAATTATTTCTCTGTCTATAAAAGCAAAAGTCATTTGTCTGAATGACTATAGGAAATCATTCCAATCATGAATGAAGTGCTTTGAGAGGTTTTGTAGCTCAATAGAAAGAATATTAGAGCTAGGCATGATCACCTCCAGTGAGCAAATTGCCACAACTGGTCCACCGAGGATGCCATATCCCTTGCAAATCTGAATAATACAAACTGCTATGCCTGATTTTAGACTACAATTTAGCATTTAACATTGTTATACTGTTAAATCTGGTCAACAAACCCCTTGGTTTAGGGCTTACTGCTACTCTCTTTAGTTGGATCTTAGACTTCCTATCCAGCATGTAACGTTTGGTAGAATCTCATGCTGTACAGTAACCTTCAACACTGGCATTTTACAAGGTATTTTGCTGAGCCCACAAACCAAAAGTCTCAACTCCATGTTTACCTCTGACTGTGTGCCCAGACTCAACAACATCAACCAAATCATGATGTGACAAGCTTACAGAGAAAATCTTCATTTGCTGACAGTGGTACCAGGACAAAAATCTCATCCTTAACATCAGCATAGCTAAGGAGCTGATCATTGATTTCAGGAAGCAGAAGATTAACCACACTAACATCTACATTGGAAGGGATGATGTTGAGAGGGTAAGCAGCTTTAAATTTTTTGGAGTGACTATCACTGGCAAATAACGTGGGCACAACACATTTCATCTCTTGCCAAAAAGGTGCAACAGTGTTCTGCTTCCTCAGACATCTAAGAACAGTTGGTATATTTCTCCATCTGTTCTCACAGACTTCTTTAAGTAAACAGTGGAGTCCATCTTCACTGGCAGCGTAACATCTTTGTACAGCACCTCCTCAGCTTAAAATCATAAAGCAGTGCTGAGAGTGGCGAGGACAACCCAGAACATTATCAGCATCCAGCTTACTCCTCTTCAGAACATGTACAACATTTTCTGACTTCAAGAAGCAAACTTGATAATTAAAGACCTCAGTCATCCTGCACAGCCGCTTTTCATACCCCACCCTTGCAGCATACAGTATAAGGCTATTGGCACTGACATCATTAGATTCAGGGACAATTTCTACCCACAAGTTGTTAGATTTTTGAACTGTCAATCATAAGAATTTAAATATTTTATCATAACAACCAGTGGACATAAATATATAATATTTGCACAAACTGTACATGCAGGATATACTGTACTAAGTATACTTTTAATTGATTAATTTATTTTTATTTTTGTCAACTGCCTGAAGACATATGCAAGTATACATTTAATTGTACTACATACACTTGAGACTAAGCTTGACTTGACTGCTTGAACATTCCATACATTAGATGTGATAGATGGCATTGTCTGTTCTTTCAACAAAAGAAGTTCAGCTTTAATATAATTAAATTTTGATGCTGTTACTTTCATGATGTCTTAAAGCCCAAAACGGAAGAACTGTTTCAAAAATGACATTATCTTTTTTTCATTTTTATGTGTATTGCAGAAATGTCATCTGTGTGTTCTTAAAACAGCTGTAAAAAATAATAATATTCAAAAATCTCTAAGAATATTTAAAATTTTACTGACATAAGCTAAGAAAATGATGCTGTTGCAAGAGGGAATTAATACCTTGAAATAAAATTCAGATTAAGAAGGCAGGATCCTGGAAACTAGTGAAATACTAATGCAAGACATGTTTGAATGAAATACTGTCAGTTAGGAATCAGCACCATAAGGTGGGAAAACTCTGACCATAGCCACAAAGATGTTCACAGATGAGACAGAAAAAACACAAAATTTCACTTTCTGTATATAGAGGAAATTACTGGTGATAGTTGCTGAGTGAAAAAAGAATGAAGCCATGGTAGAAAGGAAGTAAATGTAGAGGTGAATGGAGCTGAAAATCAGCTTAAATACTGAACAATGTGAGAAAGTGAACAGTCACTTTGACTCAGCAAGAAATCACTGACATGTTACTGAGGCTCACATAAGTCAAATACAAATGATAATAGTGCACATTTCTAGTAAATACTTTGTCTCTGCAGTTGTGTAGGTGCCAAAAATCAGCACTCTTAAACAGTACTCATGCTTTCTGTGGTTCTGAATTATAAATACAGGGCTATTCAAAATGAAAGAGCAGATTTCAAAAATGTATTTCAAACAAACACATTCCGCACACCACTGGATAGAGGAAAGTTCAAAGTTGGGTCCTATGGTCCTTGAGGTTGCATGCACTCAACATGAGCACCATGTGTAGTGCGACAAACATCAAAATGGTAGACCATTTCTTGCCACACATGAGTCAACAGGTCCCTAGTTACTGAATTCATAGCTTCCTCAATTCGATATTGCAAATCTTGAAGATTAGCGGCATAGGTGGAACAAACACTCCTGAGAGGCCATAGACGATTAGCAAGATCTTGTTGTCCACCTTGAACAATGGACTCACACTTCGCAAATTGCAGCACGCAAAATGATTTCTCTTGTGGTGTTGATGCCATTTTACTATAAACGAGAAACAGTTACCAGTTTCTCCAGTAGTCCTGCCCCTTTGGGAAGTTGAGCAAGTGTATGACATATCTCTCTCTATATAAAATCCAACGTCTATCTGTCTGTATGTCTGTTTGCTTTTCATGAGAGAACTACTTAACGGATTTAGATCGGGTTATTTTCTATAATTTGCTTGAACATTCCGGTTGATTTCGCGACTTCTCTCATTGTGCTATGTATCATAGTTCTGTTGCTGTATTGATTTATTTGCACAAATCTGAGAGACATGCAGTGGGCCGAGGGGAGGGGGTTGGGGACCTCACTCTAACGCACCACCCTCGGGGTGTGTACCTTACTTCCGCTTAGCTAGTGAACAAATGAACTATTTAACGGATTTAGATTGGGTTTTTTTCTATAATTTGCTTGAACTTTCCGGTTGATTTTGTGATGCCTGCCATCATGCTAAGAATCATAGTTCGCCTGCAGGAGTGATATATTCACGCTAATCCGTGACAGAGGCTGCAGGCCGAGGAGAGGAGGAAGCATGACATCATGATTAGCCAGATCTTGTTGTTAACCTTGAACAATGGACTCACACTTCGCAAATTGCAGCATGCAAAATGATTTCTCTTGTGGTGTTGTCGCCATTATACTATAAATGAGAAACAGCGCTCGGTGGCATTCACTGGTACTTGTAGGCAGGCTTTCAAACTTTGAACTTTCCTCTATCCAGTGATGTGCGGAATGTGTTTCTGTCTTATACAGTTTGTTTGAATAAATTTTTGAAATCTGCTCTTTCATTTTGAATAGCGGTAGAAGATTCAGGAATTCGAAGGGTGGGTGGATTAAAGGAGAATAAAAGGTGAAACAAATCCCAGAGCAAGAAGCATGTATTAACAAAAGATGTGACAAGGATACTTTATGTACTACATAAAGATAAAACCTCTGTGCCAACATTTTTTTAAAGTAAGGTCCCTACTGGTTTATGAAAGTAATAACCCACTGCTCATATTTAAATATCATAAGTAATATTATAGTTGGGCGGCACGGTAACGCTGCCGCCTCGCAGTTAGGAGACCCAGGTTCGCTTCCCGGGTCTTCCCTGCATGAAGTTTGCATGTTCTCCCCGTGTCTGCGTGGGTTTCCTCCAGGTACTCCGGTTTCCTCTCACAGTCCAAAGACATGCTGGTTAGGTGCATTGGCGATTCTAAATTGTCCCTAGTGTGTGCTTGGTTTGACAAGGTGTGTGTGTGTGTGTGTGTGTGTGTGTGTGTGTGTGTGTGTGTGTGTGTGTCCTGTGGTGGGCTGGCGCCCTGCTCGGGGTTTGTTTCCTGCCTTGCGCCCTGTGTTGGCTGGGATTGGCTCCAGCAGACCCCGTGACCCTGTAGTTTGGATATAGCAGGTTGGATAATGGATGGATGGATATTATAGTTTAAGTGAGCTTTGGTTCAAATACATGAGCAGTATTTCAGGTTCATTGATCACAATAGCTACTGTCTGCATGGATTTTGCCATTGTTTCTGGGTCCACTTAAGTTCTTAACCTACTCTGTTTTCATATGTAATCCCAAAGATGTATATATTAGGTTAAATCATGCTAAAGTATTGATTTTATTATGTAGTAGAATTAATTGAGAATATTAAATTGTCTTATTAAAAAATACTAAGATATTAAAATACAGCATTTCTTTTCTTTTACCTTTTTTTAAACTTTTGTAGTAGCTTGCTTTAATGACATAAAACAGGAAGTGTTAGTCAAGTGGATTTCTGCTGAAGACAGGCTTGAAAAGGAACCTTTTGCTGCTTAAGGACAGACTAGGAAAATAATATATTAAGAAGCGTAAATATTGTAAAATGTTCATTTTCTGGTCTATCTGCATGCATAAAAACGAGGCCAATGAATCATTGGATACATCTACCTGTACTAATAGGGTCTGTCAAAATGACATTAGATAGAGAGGTGCTAGGGCTGTTTCACCTTGGCCTTGACAAATTACACACCCCAGCTATTTGTTCTTCACAATGAAGATCAGGAAATCACATATTAATCCCTTTGCCCTTCACTTGCATTACTACAGCAGAAGTAACTATTTCTAGGGCTCTGTATATATTTCTACCTATGCAGTGTCATCAATTGGCAGTGGCTTGTTGTTATCATCAGGAATCTTACATTTTGATTATTGCGAATTCATTACAGTGAAAGTCCCTGCCAGACCCCTTTTCACAAGACATTTTAATTGTCCATTCATTTTATCTGCATCTAATATTTTTTGTCACAAGGCGATATTTTAAACATCTCCAAGATAAGAAGACAGACAATACACTGAATTTAAAATTCAGCCCTTTATTTTTAAGGGCATTTAGTGCATTGACTACAGTTGTGTTATTGCTTAAGGTATGATCTCCTACTTGAACTTGTTAAAACTATGAAGAATAGCTCTAAAATAACAAACATGAAGCACT
The DNA here is from genome assembly GCF_900747795.2 of Erpetoichthys calabaricus. Taxonomy (NCBI): domain Eukaryota; kingdom Metazoa; phylum Chordata; class Cladistia; order Polypteriformes; family Polypteridae; genus Erpetoichthys; species Erpetoichthys calabaricus. The sequence continues at coordinate 92,728,353 of NC_041399.2, forward strand.
CAGCTTAGTCCTATTCCTAACATGTTATTATATTCCTACAGTAGTTATTTGGATTTCTCTCTCTCTTCCACTACTTGGTTCAGTCCTCAGGATCTCCAGAGAGACAAGCCTTTCACTGGAACGCTAACTCTAACTCACCGTAAACTTTGGTAATGTAGTGATGTTTCTTTTGTGACATTAATGTGGAATTCTTATCACCAAAGAAGACCATGTCAGAAACCAAAAACATGTGCAAACATTTTCCTCCTGTGGTGGTTTAGGAAAATAGCAAAAATAACCAACAAGGTCACGTGTTTAATATCTTTTTCCCAACAAAAAAATGTTGCAATTAAATAAACCAGCACATGGTGGCGCTAGAACAGAAAATATGCTTTCAGATTGCCTAACTGGGAGCTCTGTCCTGCTTCGAGTCTGGGTCTAAGATAGACACCACCTTTCAGGGACGGGCTCTTTTTATATGTTTCCAACTGGGATGCGCAGGAGTTGAGTAAATGAGGGGGGCATTGTCATACGGCTTCCTGGGACTTCTTCTCTGTGCTGTGCTGGGAAGAGACAAGACAGTTAGCGACAACAGTAACTCTTCACCTTGGGTGGTACCAGATACCTGATAAGAGCCAACAAAGAGATCCTTAAACCCAAATGTGTGACATCCTTTATAGCATAAATGTTATGCGAGCTTACCATTAAAAAACTGTAGTTATTTATGTAATGATAAATACCAGTATATATTTTTTAATAAAATAAATACTGGGAATAAAGCAAATGGACTGGCTTATTTCTACCACTGAAGTACATGTCTTCTCCCGGAAATATGTCAACACTTTTATTATATGTGTCAGGTACTAATGATTATTTGCTTAGACAAAGATCAAGGTTAAGCATAGTAATAAATTGTATGAAAAAAAAATTATGCAGATTTAACTCTGGAACAGTATTAGTATTTTTAAGCAAATCCTACAGCTTTGCCTGTTCAATTAAAGACATGGACAGTAACATATAAAGCAGTGAATAATAATTATGGAAATTTTAATTATTCTTCCTAGATGTTTGTTTTGAGTGTGAATGTGATTATGTCTGCTCTAGCATCCTGTTCAAGGTGAGCTCCTGCAAAATATTCTGAAGGTATACTGCAGCTCATCTGTAAGCCCAACTGGGATAAAGTAGTTACAGAAAATGAATGGATGGATATTAGTGTTTCACTCTTGCCTCATTTTAAGATTTAATTTCATCTCGAGAGACAGGATGGAGAGAATTTTAGAACTGACAAAGGCTATCTGATGCTATCCTAAGCATTCAGACATATACTAGCCACATATTTTATAACACTAAGCAAACTGACAGTGACTCCAAGTCTAATCAATAAATAATTAAACAACAGTGTGAAGTTAAATCTGGTATTGCCATCATATTGTCTATATTACGGTATAAATAAAAAAGAACTAACATTACTAGTAATAACCATATTGGGAGTACCTGGCCTAGTTTATGTCTCTCTAATGAAGTAAAATTTAAAGGGTAATTTAAAAAAAATATTTGTTGGATGAATATATTAGTTTCCATATTAGCATTTCTAATCTCAGCATAAAAATGACAATCTCTGTTAGAGTTAAAGTTTTCACAATTTGCCATTAATTTTTCATTACTGTCTTTACATATTCTATACCTGCTGTACTGCAATGGCCCTATTTGGGTGCAATGTTTGTGTTATATTGACTAATCTTTATGTTTATGTATTAATTTAGTTTAAAACATATAAATAAAATATATTCGACTGTATAACTGAAGGGACGCACAGTAACACAGTAGCACTTTGGATCAAATCCAAATGCAAAAGTTTGCTGACGACACTGCTATCGTGGGCTGCATCAGGAGTGGGCAGGAGGAGGAGTATAGAAACCTCATCAAGGACTTTGTTAAATGGTGCGACTTAAACCACCTACAACTGAACACCAGCAAAACCAAGGAACTGGTGGTGGATTTTAGGAGACGCAGGCCCCTCATGGACCCCGTGATCATCAGAGGTGACTGTGTGCAGAGGGTGCAGACCTATAAATACCTGGGAGTGCAGCTGGATGATAAATTGGACTGGACTGCCAATACTGATTCTCTGTGCAAGAAAGGACAGAGCCGCCTGTACTTCCTTAGAAGACTGGCATCCTTCAACATCTGCAGTAAGATGCTGCAGATGTTCTATCAGATGGTTGTGGCGAGTGCCCTCTTCTACGCAGTGGTGTGCTGGGGAGGCAGCATTAAGAAGAAGGATGCCTCACGCCTGGACAAACTGGTGAGGAAGGCAGGCTCTATTGTTGGCATAGAGCTGGACGGTTTGACATCCGTAGCAGAGCAACGGGCACTCAGCAGGCTCCTATCAATTATGGAAAATCCACTACATCCATTAAACAGTGTCATCTCCAGACAGAGGAGCAGTTTCAGCGACAGACTGCTGTCACTGTCCTGCTCCACTGACAGACTGAGAAGATCATTCCTCCCCCAAACTATGCTTCTCTTCAATTCCACCAGAGAGGGTAAACGTTGAACATTATTCAAGTTATTGTCTGTTTTTACCTGCATTTTTTTTTTTTTTTTTATTACTCTTTAATTTAATATTTTTTGCTGCTGGAGTATGTGAATTTCCCCTTGGGATTAATAAAGTATCTATCTATCTATCTATCTATCTATCTATCTATCTATCTATAATAATAATAATTCATTCATTACATTTATATAGCACTTTTCTCAGTACTCAAAGCGCTATCCACACAGGGAGGAACTGGGAAGCGAACCCACAATCTTCCACAGTCTCCTTACTGCAAAGCAGCAGCACTACCACTGCGCCACCTGTGAGGATGCATCTATCTATCTATCTATCTATCTATCTATCTATCTATCTATCTATCTATCTATCTATCTATCTATCTATCTATCTATCTAGTTCAGTAATTCTCTATATGGAGTATGGACATTCTCCTCTGATTTAACTCATTGAGCTATAAATATTTTTTCCAAAAAACTCATTTTCTGAGAAGCACACATAGCAATGGTTTCACACATAAATCAACATAAAATGTCTGTTGCTGTGGCTGCTGTTGGTGCCTGTTAGGCGTCTCTGGCAACAGTGGCTACACAGCGTGGCTCAATGGCCAGCAGGAACATGTGGCGGACCAGCTTCCTGGCTTTCTTCATGCGGCAGGGGGGCACTGGTGGCAGTCACAGTGCAAATCAATCATGTACCTCTTGTTACTGTAAGTGGCAGTCGCCCCAGACTAACATTACTCTGGACACATCAGCTACACGAATCTGTTCAGCACCATGATCCGGTGATGCTGGTACCTCACTTTTTCCATCTCCAGATCACTTGCATCAAAATCAGAGTCCAAGAAGTCAGAGTCCGATTCTGGGATAATCTGCAAAACATTGTTCACGGAGTATTTTGCTTTGCGCATTCGCTTTGGTCTCTCGCCAGATGTCGATGACATTTTAGAGTTTATGTACTCTTCGTTACTCCTGCATGAGCAGGGTATCAAGGTCAGATCAACAAAGCTATCTTTCCCTCTAGCAAAGAGAATCAAACTAAAATGTAACAAAAAGTTTTGTCGCAGTTTACAGCTGATTACCACCCCTGAATTGCGATAAAAATCGACATCTGCCTGAAAGAGTTAAGCAAACGTTTTCCACGAATTAAAGCTACTTCCTATTTCCTAAAGAGTAGTAACTCAAAAATTATCTTTGTATAAGGGAGTGTGTCTCTGTGCAGTACAGTGGAATGGCATCCCATTGAAGTCCAGGCTGGCTCCATACTTGCTAATAATAATGCTGAGAAAGAATCTGCCATTCCAGTGTAATAGCTGTTTTCTGTACTAACTCAGATTGGTCAGTTGCCCCTTACAAATGTAATGTAGGAGCAGACATTTTTACCCTTCCTGATGCCAACTGCCTGTATCTTTCTTGATTCCAGTCTCTTTTAGTTGCCTTTTATGACACACAAGAGTGAAGGTGACCTTATTCTAACTCCAGGCACAAGGGTGGTGTTAACCAGTAATTAAATTAAAACACAGGTAGCAATTAAGGCATAAATTCTGCAAGCCATTTTGGTTTTCTTGTGGAATGGATAGCATAGTTATCATGATGGTACATACTGCATAGGAACAGAGGCATTTATAGAATTGTAATGTTTTTACCATTAAGTTAACTTTTTGGTGAGGTATTTTTCTGAGCCTCAGAGCCACGTGATTTTCTGTTTCTCCTTAGGCTGTCTGCAAATGGCCAAGAATTACTTGTCAGTCAATCAACAAGTCAGTCAGTGATGTAGAGCTTCATTTATATAGATTTAAACAGTTTTTACATAGTTTGTATGATCACAGGCTTTTAATCTAGAGGATCATTGTGGCTTCTGGTTTTCAGCTGCGGTCGTCTCCTGTTTATCAGAACTCAAAGCTTATTTAGCCCTAACCAAGTGTACTTTATATTTGAAATAAATGCTGTTTCAACAGTATTTTATTGAAAAATCTTAATAAACAAGGAATTGAATTGAGCAAGAAATTAATTATAAAATAAGTAATTGAAATAATAGAGGGAACATGCTTGGTGGCATGTTGACATAATGGTTTGCATTTCTGTATCATACCTGTACAGTAGATTCCTGGCGCTACCTGCATTAGGCTTATATAATGTGCTTTTCACACAAAAAAAAAAAAAACATGAAGTTTAGGCTAAGATAACAACTTCAAATTGTCACCATGTCAGTGAGTGTGATTATTTGTTCAGTTTCCCCAATGATGGGCCCATGAAGTGCTGATTTCTTCCTCGAGTCTGCTGGAGTAGTTTGTGTTCCCCATGACTCTCCATTGGATTAAGTAAATTTGATAATGTATGGTGTGAACCACCAGGGGGCATTCAGCTCCCCAGACATCTGACACAACAGACACAGAGTCCAGCACACAACACACATGTATTAAGAGTGGGGAAGCACTTCTCCCTCATTTCTCACCACTCCAGCACAGTACAAACAAGCACCAATTCACCCAATACACATTCCCTTTCTTCTTCTTGTCTCTTCTCCCCCTGTCTCTCTCTTCCACCTCCACTCCTTCCTCAAGTTTTGTTAGCTTCCTCCCAACTCTAGCTCTCCAATTGGAGTGAAGCGGCTTCTTTTATAGAGCACCTGGAAGTGCCCAGGTGTCCCGTGATCTCCTTCTGGTCGTACTTCTAGGTTTGGCAGCAGCCCTGAAGGGGAGGGATCAGCCATTCCCCAAGCACCCCCTGGCGCAGAGTTGAGCTACCGTGCCCAAAACCCGAGGCACCATAACAAGCCAGAGGGACTGCCCTCTGTCGTCCTGGGGGTGATACTTCCCCATGGAAGCTCTCTGCCCCGGTCCTTCCATTACAGAGGTAATAGCACCTGCCATCCATCACAATGGAGAAATGGATTTAGACAAAAAAGTAGGTTAAATTTGAAGATTAATGATGTGGATTATTAGATATAGACAGATAAAATTGTATTTGTCCCCAGGGTGAAATTTGGCTTTAGAGACACTTGAAGAGAAAAAATCCATAGAACTGGACAGAATGAATTCAGATTTGAATTAAAATTTGGGGCAGCACGTTGGCGCAGTGGGTAGTGCTGCTGCCTCGCAGTTAGGAGACCTAGGTTCACTTCCCGGGTCCTCCCTGCATGGAGTTTGCATGTTCTCCCGTGTCTGCATGGATTTCCTCCAGGTACTCCGGTTTCCTCCCACAGTCCAAAGACATGCAGGTTAGGTGCATTGGTGATTCTAAATTGTCCCTAGTGCGTGCTTGGTGTGTGTGTGTGTGTGTGTGTGCGTGTGCGCCCTGCGGTGGGCTGGCGCCCTGCCTGGGGTATGTTTCCTGCCTTGCGCCCTGTGTTGGCTGGGATTGGCTCCAGCAGACCCCCATGACCCTGTAGTTAGGATATAACGGGTTGGATAATGGATGGATGGATTAAAATTTGGCAAAAGAATTATTTGCAAATAATTGAGAAGTTGTATGTATATTGTAATAATAGAAAACAGCAGCCATACAATACTTAAACAAAAAGGGACCTGGAGTTAAACAAATAAAGTTTCTGAAAAAGAATTTGGAGTCCTAATGGACATATTGTTGTCCTTAACCAGTCAGTATACAGAAGTGATTAGAATGGGTATAGGCTATTATAGTGTGTGTTTTATGAATTGTAAGTCTAGAGGTGATGTGTTTAAAAAGTGTAATACATTTATGAGTTCATATATGATGTAACGTATACTGTTGTGGTCTCCCTAAAACAAAGAAGAAATAATAACACAGAAGAATTTCCACAGAACAGCTAATTGACATATTGCTGTATGTTTAGTTCATAATCAGTTATTATATAATACGTATAAGGTATAATGAAGGACTAATACATTTATTCTTCTTTAAGACTTGGGACACATGTTAAAGGGGTTTAAAATTTTATAAATACTAAAAAAGTGGTACAAAGTGTTTGTTTACCTACCAGTGAAATTGAATATAGCTTGTATTTTTTGTATATTCTCTGAGTGTGACTTATCAACTATTGTACTTTTACAAGACACAATTGTGTATATAAAATATGCATATATATGGAAATTGATCTTTTTTCATAGAGTAGAAAGTGCATAGACTGGACTGTACATTTCTTGGCAATGTTGAAGAGAAGAAGATAGGAGATATGTTATTTATTTTATCTATACTAGCTGTCCCCCGCAGATCCACCCATGTAGTAGTGAAACAGGACAAACTATAAAAATCGATAAAATCAATCAATCAATCAATCAATCAATCAATCAATCAACCGGAATGTTCAAGCAAAGTATAGAATATATACCTGCTCAGTATACTTTTTAATCGATCTATCTATCTATCTAGAATTGTATTTTTGTCAACTGTTCTGAGGAAATATGCAGCTATGAATTTCATTATATTACACAGATTTGACAATAACCTTGACTTGACTTGACCTGATTGATGTTCTGAATTATCCACCATAATTGGTCAGGATAAAATTCTGTTGTATTTAAGTGTATTCATAATAATCATTATTCTTTTAATGAATTGGTTATAGTCCATTTTAAATTTTAAAATACAAATTTATTAATGATTGGCACAGTGGAGTAGCAGTTATCTCTGCTGTCCCACAGATCCAGAATTATGTGCAATCCTGATCTGAACTTTAACGAGTTTCAGGGTGTTATAAATTGTATGAGAGTTTTTTGTTAGACTTTATTTATGTTTAATGCCACCAAAATGTTTTGAAAATGGTACAGTAGCCCATCAGATAGAAATTTTAGAATTCAGGCTTGTTTTTAATCTATTATAGTGAGAGAAGCTGTAAATAAAATCTGGCAGCTCCAGATTTGCTCATGACTCACTGGAAGAGAGGCAGAGTAGAAGGATGGCCAAAGATTTGCATACAATTGTATTGTTATTATTTTAATAACATTGCGAGCTATTCCCACTTCATTGGAATATGAGTGAGAAAGCATTAGTTAGAACACATTTTGAAGATATTTTCACCTGTAATTTGGGAGCCCTAATACTCAGTGACACAAATGACTGTACTTTAGATTTGTTTGTAACTTGTACTTTATGTTTCTGTGTATGAAGGTCTGCAAGTAATATCACTTATTTAATAAATCAAACTAATTTTATTGTACCTAGTACCTTTCATAATTGACACCATTGAATGCCTCCTTGAAAAGCATACAAGAATGAAACTAAATAAAACACAAGAATTCAAATAGTAGATGTAAAGAGTGAAAGACATTACTGCAGCCTTCACTAAATATAAGTATAGCACCCTAAGTAATTGTATGTTACAGAGGTCCTTATCCTTTATATAATATAACCTTCATTTTCATATGTGTGCTTTCAATGTGATCCCTCCAACATTGGTAACAAACTACGAAGCCTGCATGCAACCTTATTTATGATTAAACATATATTTTTTAACGTCTTCCTATCTTGGTACCAAAACAACTTTTCTCCATTTTTTAAAGTAAAAACTTATTGTGCTTTACTAAAAGGATGTCCTGTGATCCCTTTTATAATTGGCATTAATAATAAAGATGTTAGATAACATAGATTGCTTAGCTTGATGGGGCTTTCTGCTGCCATTTCAAAAGAGTTGCTTAAGTCCATCCCTGGATTCCTGTCTCTAAAGGCAGTTTTCAGGGGTCTTGTTTTTGGGTTAAAAGAGTCCCACACAGATTTTAGCTTCAGTGTACATGCAAGTCAAGTCAATTCAGGTTTATTGTCATGTGTACTGTACATAGGACAATGTTTTTGCTTCACTGTTAATGCAAGGTTTCAAATGAAGGGATTCAATTGCAAACTAAAGCCAGAATGGGGACATCTACTGTATACAATTATTACTTTAATGTCATTGTGTCATTAAACACAAGCAACCAGGGATGCTATTCTTTTCCACATAAAAAAAAGCCACTGGATGACAGAAGTGACTGTACAGCTACATAACAATATTTAAATCATGTCTCTACATTTTCAAAATGCTTGTCTGCAATCCCCCAAGACTGCTTTAAGAGCCCCTTGTGGGTCACAAGCACTCAAAAACATTATGTTAATATATTGGAAATTCTATCCTTGAATACCATGAAATTCAGCGAATATTCTTCATCCAGAATATTGAACACATGCCTAATTTGACATGTCATTCATGTCATTCACCTTTTTTCGTTCTCCACCTTTTCATGAGTAGAGCGTTGATATTGTTGTATTAAAAAGAAAAATCAGAGGCATTTTATTCTTCTGCATGTAAATGCTTACAAGAAACATTCTTATTATTCTGAGATGTAAATGACTTTCAGAAAATTCTGTAAGAGTTTCAAGCGGCTCCTTGTAACTTCAGTGAGCACGCCCACTACGTCATGTTTAATCAAGCCTTTGTTAAATGACGTTTTAAGTGAAAGTGCTACAGAGCCTGAAAGTAAGATTGATGATAAAGTGAATTAATTTTTAACACATGCATAGCACTCAGAAATGCATCCGTGTGTGTTAAGTCCCTGCTAAGTCATTTTTTCAATAACAGTGATATATTGTGGATTGTCTTTTCTCAGCATATAAATTCAGGAAAATATTGAAAAAATAACAATGCATTAAATTCCATAAGTAGAACAAACTGAATACCCAGACTTATGGGGTTGTCCAACATTATGCAATTTGTAAACTGTAACAAAATTGTAAGGGAAAGAAAGCAAGAATCTGTAGAAAGTTTAGAGATTGGTGGAAGGTGTTAGAGGATGCCAGTTCAGTCCTCTCCACTGACTCACTGTGTTATCCAGAAAAAATGAAATAATATATCTGAACTTCAACTGTAAATTATATATGCAAAGCTTTTATAGCATATAGAAATATGCTATATGAAGTAAAAACTGTGTTTGTGTATGTTGCAAACAAGAAAGGGAATTCCATAATACTCCTGAAATGAAAATTACACCAAGGAGGTTCAAATTAACTACAATGTGCCTTTATTAGCAACAATAACTACAGTGGGCAGATAAACAGGTGCAAAGCAATAAGCCTACAACCATTTTGGGTATGCCGAAATAGCTGTTCAGTTCTATCTGTAGGATGAAATGGCTCATTTACTTACATACTGTTACAAATCTACAAAACACTCCATGTCTTACCTCCTGTGTTTTTCTGTACTCTCATCAGACACTGACAACAAATCATTCCAGCAGTTGAGTTTTCTCCGCCACATCTATACTAACTCGGCAGGAAAACAGATAAATAATTTCTTGAGAAAGCCACAAGACGTGAGCAAAAAAAAAAACAAAACTATAAAAATAAACTGAAGTGACCCAAACCCAGACGAGAGTCAAAATTTAAAGTCAAAGAACGCGTAATAAGTCAAAAACCAGGCAAGACAAGAAAAGTAATCACACTAGAAGTCAAACAGAAAGTAAGGATTTTATCCCCTGATTGGATAAGGCTCATAGTGAAAGCTGACCATAGCTGACCTTTCATGCCAGTTGCTGATCGAGTCAAGATCACGACCCCAGAGCCTACGTCCCTAGAAATGACAATGGTATACAATATGGCTTTTTTTAAAGGGATAGGCTACAAAACATGTTTCATTTTAAATCATAACATCACCCTCACTCCTCACTTTGCACTCAAATGATCTCCTGGGGTTGGATTGGTTTTTAACCACATCCCTTTGCTTCCTTTGTTCAAATCCTGGAATCACATTAGGCTTCTGGGTGCCCTTCCATTTGGTCAATGGACATGATGTTAGAACTCCAAATAGTGTTTTTTGGTGAACCTGCACCCATGTTGTCAAGTCAGCACTCCATCTACCTGCACTATCTAAGGAGCAACATGGTTCCCCAACATTCCCTTCTTGGACTTTAGGCCCAGTAAGTTCTGGGACATGTCATCACCTCTGATATTTTCTCCTTTGCCTTAGTTTCTGTGTTGAGTCAAAGAGTCAGAAAATCCATATAATTGCTGGATCTCTTGCCCCGTAAAGCCCCAGAAGTACATTATAGGTTTGTTTTAAGTCTGCCCCTCATTGATCATATCTGTGCTTTTGTACAATATTGCCAAATATTGAAAAATATGATAATGGGACATGGCACAGTTGAAGAGCTTATGAAAGGTATCAAACAGAGACCTACTCAGAAAAAACAAGCTGTATTTGTGATGTATTTTATGTGTTATCACTATGACACCAGCCATTCTCCTCTTACAGGAACCCAGACCAACAGAGTCCACAAAGGACAAAAAAGAATTTATGTATCTCTGTAAACTGCAGGAGAGGAATGGATAAAGCAATAATGGAGCAAATTAGAAAAGAATAAACAATTGCTGCTGAGTATAACACGTGTTTATAAGTAGAACATATAATCAAAATAGATAGAAAAGCAATCAAAAATAAAGAACAGGTGGGGAGGACAGTAATTTATGCAATCTTATGGTCAACTTAATATGTCGTATGTTGATTATACAGACTGAATTAACATCTCTGCGGATATGAACTTTTGTAAAGCTTTTTTATCACTTTGTAGGTATTTTTTATTTTAGTTGTCATTGTTTTCTAATTCTTGTTACATTATTTTTAATTGTTTATTACCTTTTCATTAATATATAATACTGTTTTACTTCTTTACATTACAGTTGGATACTTTAATCATACCTTTTATTGTTTCATGCTTATTCTTTATTTTTGATTTCAGCTATCACTGCAGCAGCAACTTTAAATACTCCAAAGTGCCAGGGTTACTTTAATTTTGCTTCACTATGAATTTCTCTCTTTTTTGATTTTCACTCTAATTAAGCTCCAGTTCTTTTGTCTACCTAACAATGAGCTGTCAACCCTCTCCTCTCTCCTCATGAAGTGCAATGACCTTTGTAGCTAATGTCATGGTTTAAAAAACTAGATAAATAAAAAATAATAATAGTACAGTCTCTGGTCCATGTATTTTTATTTTTTGAGAGATTAGGTTTGTCTAATCACTAGACAGAATCTTGAATTTAAACCAGAAAACAAATCAAGACACCAAAAGAAAAGGAAAAATGAGCTATTTAAAAAGAAACACATTAAAATAAGTACCAAAAAGCTAAATCTAAATCATAAAACAAAGTTCATTCTGTGGACCTTTACTTTGTTCTTCCAAAAAACTTAAAATATCAAAGATCTAAAAAGGAAGTGGTGCATTACATGTGCTTATGTAAAATAGCATCTATGGTATTATCTGTGACTACAATGCCAGGCAGTACAGCAACCTGATTCATGGATTTTCTTTCTTGGATTTATTTGTGTGTTTGGACTTGTTCACCTTTGGATTGCCTTGTAGGCATATAATTTTTTTTCTCTTTTGTTTTTGCATATTTTGCTGTATCCTTTGTAAGACTTTTTTATGAATTCTGGGATTTTATTGTGTTAAACGTTTAAAGCCAGCTCCCCATTTGCAGGCCTGCCTAGACTGAAGCTTTCAGGTAGCAGTTAAAGGACTGGCTGTTTTGGGATAAGCCTCTTCTGGGATAGACAGCAAAGATCCTGGACTGCATTTGTAGTTTACTTTTGTCCCGTGCTTCCCGTGGATGTTCAGATATCAAAGAATATTTGGTTATTTCTTTAATGAAACACCCCTTCATAAATCATTCACTTAAAGAAAAAAAGAAGATAAGGGAGCTTGGACTGGATTGACCTGATTTAAGAATTCAGCAGCAGGAAATGATCAAGGATCAGCTTACTCACTGACTTTTTCCTGCACAAGCTCCGCAGATGGTCAAGACCTGTCCGAGGAGGTTAGGTCTACCTGGAGAAGCTGGCATAAAAGCAGCTCTGCGATCGCTATGTTAGAGCACTTCAAATGTGCTTCCTGGCTGCAAGAGCCCATCTGCTCAGTGTGTGAAGTCACCAGCAAGCCTCATAGAGCTGGTGGATAGTGGGCATATGATTTGCATCTGAGGAAAAGAGGGGCTGGCAGAGGAATGAAGCAGTTTGCAAATTCTGCGAATGCTGATCTCAGAGTTGCTTTTTTACCAGTTTCTCCAGTAGTCCTGCCCCTTCAGGCAGTTGTGCAAGTGTA